>NC_133872.1:0-407222 GCF_044706935.1 Curcuma longa | reverse complement strand
CATTGTTTTGATGAGGTTGAACAATGTTCAAGAATCATGGTTTCTGAAAAAGTCAAATAGAAGAGAAGTTGCAGAATCTCTCTTTTTTTAGATATAAAACCTTGAGAAAATACTATGATTTGACTTCTCTGATCATGTAGATAACAGGTAGTGAACCCAAGTATTTTGAGTTAACCCCATTTATAGTATCTAGTAAAAACCAGGCCATTAGATCAAGATCTGAAGATGTTGGACCACTATAATCCTTGATTTGAGAAAAAACTACTACCCCCAAGCTTTTCTGAATTTACAAGTCCATTTGTAGCAAATGGATGAAAATGGTCGAGCATGCTACAATTTATCCTCTTAAATGTTGATACTTTGATAACCATGTAGCATTCATTAACTGTACATTAGTTGTTAGAATTTAATATGGTTCTAAATACTTTCATGAATTTCCCCAGGTATTCAGTTTTACATTTTGAGATCATGTTTGTGGTTAGTAGGATCCCCAGTGCTTCTTGAATGAGATAGCTATCTAATAGTTTGTTGCTCGTTTCTTTGCAAGCTTGTGCAGACATGTTATGTGCAAGAGGAAGATTGCAGACGCCTGCAATCAGGCTTGAATATTGCACTTGTTCTTTACCAGTTTGTCTTAGTATTGGCAGCACAACTAAGAGAACATAATATAAAGTCAGTAGATTGTGTACAAATATATATACACATAGACCCCTTTGTAATTGTTAGATCCATATTCTATGTTATTATCAAATTATTTGTTTCTCTTTTGAATTTCCTTGTTATATCTCTTTCATTAGAACATAATATAAAGTCAGTAGATTGTGTACAAATATATATACACATAGACCCCTTTGTAATTGTTGGCTGTAGATCCATATTCTATGTTATTATCAAATTATTTGTTTCTCTTTTGAATTTCCTTGTCATATCTCTTTCACGTTGCTGGGATTTTTCTTAGCTGGTCTAAATAGAATGTCTTCTCATTTTCCCCCTTCATTTTACATGTTCCAATCTTGTGATTTTTATCCTTTCCAGTTCATTTCATGTTTGTAACAAAACTGGATTTTATGACCTTTACTAAGATTGTAATGGATCTGAACTATTTACCCCTAAAGAGATTGAGGTTTAATAATAGTTATTTAGTAGTCTACATTCCTCTATTATTTCAGCTACTTATTTATTTTCCATCCATGGAATTGAGTTTCGAAATTGTCTTCTCTGAGTCAGAACTTCAAATGGGGAATGTGTAAGAATTAAGAGCATATTTGTTTTTATAATCAGTAGGTGTCTGTGTATTGGATCAACTGCACAGGCAATTGTGCAGTGGATCTATTGCACTAAAGAGGTAGCTTAGTAATGTCAGGTACCAGTGGGATGTGGATGATCATATGTTAGTCTTCAAAACATGCCTAATACTCTGGGTGATGATTGTGATGCCTCATGAATATTAGCTCTGGGGAAGACTATTGGACAAGTCAAATATTGATGAGGGATAATTCATGATTAGGAAATGAGATAGGTATTTATCCTAAGCTCCTTATTTGTAAAATGTACATTATTATATGTGGCTACTTGTATAGGATGATCAATTGAGAAAACTTTCCTGTAAGGGATCTCATCAACAACTTCATAATAAAAACAGATGTGCCAACTGGTCATTCCAATTATTTTTACATAAGAAGTATGAGTTTAATCTGCTCTCCTGTTTTTTATCTGCTGAGAAGTAATTCTTAAATGCAATTTAATGTGATGTCTCAAACCATGTTTCAGAGAAATTTCAGTTCTTGCAAAAATTGAGAGTGTTGACTCCTTGAAAAACTTGGAAGCCATTATTCTTGCATCAGATGGAGCGATGGTAGCTAGAGGAGACATGGGTGCTCAAATTCCACTGGAAGAAGTTCCTTCAGCTCAGCAAAAAATAGTCAGGATGTGCAGGCAGCTCAACAAGCCTGTAATTGTAGCCTCTCAGCTTCTTGAATCCATGATCGAGTATCCTACACCAACTAGAGCTGAAGTTGCTGATGTCTCAGAGGCTGTTAGGCAGAGAGCAGATGCTCTGATGCTCTCAGGTGAGTCTGCTATGGGACAATATCCAGATAAGGCATTAGCGGTGCTGAGAAGT
This sequence comes from Curcuma longa, assembly GCF_044706935.1. Classification (NCBI taxonomy): domain Eukaryota; kingdom Viridiplantae; phylum Streptophyta; class Magnoliopsida; order Zingiberales; family Zingiberaceae; genus Curcuma; species Curcuma longa. The sequence goes on along the minus strand of NC_133872.1, from coordinate 405,100 downwards.
GTCAGCCTTCGAATTGAAAGATGGTGGAGAGAGGAGAAGCGTCATGAGGCGATGGAGCTTCCAGTTGTTGCAAATTCTTTCTCTGACAAAATCATTGAGGAAATTTGCAATTCTGCTGCCAAAATGGGTAGGCATCTTGATTTATTGTTTTTGTCTATCTCTCCCCAGTAACCCAGTTGATTCTTTAACCTTGGAAGTATATGCCATGCACATTAACCTTTTCCTAGACCTCACATTGTTACAGGGCGTAGTAACCCTGGCTGTTGCATTCAACTGCATAGTGCAAATGTCTATTTTTTTTTACTTATAATCTATTGGTTCTTGTTCTTTTTGGCTCTGGAATAAATTAATTACAAATATAGTACATGAACTGTGCACCTCATTTCAATTTGGTACACACTTTTTTTTATTTCGTGATATTCTTAATTTTTGTTTCAGTTTTTATTTAGTAATTCTGTCAAAAAAAAAAAATTCCAGACAGATGGAAGATTGACCAGTGGTATATAGTGATATTTTTTATAGTTAACCCTGTGATTTTTTTCACATGTTATCCCAAGAACTCCAATACATTTAAAATATGACTGTTATTCACAGGGACGATTGTTCATAGTAATTCTTGGTTACTTTTAATCACTAATTTCTCTTTCTGATCATCCTTTTTGGACTTCTCTTGCTTTAGTTTTCTTTGTCTTTTATGTTTTTTTTTTTCATATTGGCTTAGTACAGATGGAGGTCTGGAAGGGAAATTTCTCTACCCAATTTAGTTTCTGGTACTCTTTCTCTATTTATTAACTCCAATTGAACTTGATATCCTTCTAAAATTTAAATTGTATGGGTCGGCCTATATCTAACTTATTCATGAGTTAACTAAATCCTTGTATTTGCAAGATTATGGTATTAGGAGGATGATACCATATTTAGCTTCTTGGATGACTATGACTAGAATAAAAAATAATAATAAATTGCAACAAAGGACTAATCTAGAATAAAATGTAAATACACCAACTTAGAAATTTTCTGGGACAGAATGCATTCCCTTCCTTTCTTCAATATGTTTTTGAGTAAATCATCTATGTGACACTGAGCCAGTAGTCCTTTATGACTAGGTTTAGCTTCCACGTTAAAGCCTGCTATAGAATTATATTATACCATATTTAGCTTCTTGGATGACGATGACTAGTAAAAAAATAATAATAAATTGCAACAAAGCTGACATAGATATGTTTGAGCATTCCCTTCCTTTCTTCAATATGTTTTTGAGTAAATCATCTATGTGACACTGAGCCAGTAGTCCTTTATGACTAGGTTTAGCTTCCACGTTAAAGCCTGCATATAGAATTATATTCTGGCATGCAGCAATGTTTGTGGCACTGAGCCATCAGTCCAAGTATCCAACATTTCCCCCAGAATTTTTTAGAAGATATTATTTGAACTGGTTAATAGACCCTTTGCATGGATTGACTTTTGGAAATCAAGATAACTTTGGCAGGATTTATGGAAATTCTTATCTCATGATATTAAACTTTTGTTGCTGAAAATCTGTTTCCACTTCCATCTCATTGTCACTGTTTACTTCTTTTGACCCTGTTAATTGTGATTGTCAGCAAACAACTTGGGAGTGGATGCAGTCTTTGTTTTTACGAGTACTGGTCACATGGCCTCTCTGCTATCACGTTGTCGCCCTGATTGTCCAATCTTTGCATTTACATCCTCAACATCTGTGAGGAGGCGATTGAATCTTCAGTGGGGTCTAATACCCTTCCGTCTTAGTTTTTCTGGTGACATGGAGAGCAATCTTAACCGCACTTTTGCTTTGCTCAAGGCCAGAGGAATGATCCAGTCTGGTGACTTAGTGATTGCTTTGTCAGATCAGTTGCAATCCATTCAAGTGATGAATGTCCCGTAGGAGGATGCTTGTATTTGCCTTAGTGTGTATCCAATTTATGAAATTTTGCCCAAGCTTATGGCATGCATGCTTGACTGCTTGCTGTATCCTTTAGACACAAATGGTACCTACTATTTCTTCTGGATTACACATTCCATTCAATGTTTTGAATTGAAATCGTGACATTTGATCTTAATAATAAAGAGTTATTGGATTCTTGCACCATGAATTGTTTTTGAATTACGGCTTTATCTGTTTGCATCATTTATGTGCAAATGCTCTGGTAAGATTGTTCATCTGTAAAACAATGCTTTCATAAAGGACTTCACCAAATTCTCTGGGAATACTTGTGATATTTTCTTTGTTCTGGATTAATTTTAATGTTTCCAAGTATGAGCGAAATTTTATTTGCTCTCTTGGTAAACCATATATCTATTTGTTGGTTTGCAGATTTTAGGATCACTCTTTGGGTTTCACTACCTTTGGATCTTTGTCTATCTTGTTATAGAAGGACATAACCTTTTGTGTTTCTATTAACTTGTGAGAAGTTATTGCAAATTGATGAATGACTCCAGCCCAATGGTGTGAGCTGTTTGTCTTTCTGTTACTCTATTTTACTTTATTTTATTTCAACTTTGTTATAAGACCTCAATACGTTCTTAACTGCTTAGTTAATATCTCTTGTTTTTATCCTCCAAATAAGATTGGAGTTGCCTCTAGAATATTGCTTTGTTTCCTCGCATCTAAAGCTTACATCAGGCATCAGGCAAAGCAATCTCATCTGGAACATCACACTTTACATTACTGTTTCTTCATGCAAAGTCAGACTCAAAACTCTCATCTGTCAACATAACTATTAGGATAGTATTATAAACTATGGTGGCATTGCAATGCGTCCTTTCATAAAAGGTAATTCCAGAGTCAAAATTCCTGCACCTTTTACTTGCTGCTGCACTGTGTTTTTTAACTTGGACATTTATGGGCACTTCTCATGTTCACATATTCACATTCATTTGACTTTTGGCCTAACAAAAAATCACTCCTAAGCTTTCTTTATGCCTAGACCTTATCTCATATGAGACTTCTTTTCCTATGATACACTAATAAATTTTAGGAATCAGAATTCTGATAAGCAATTTTGTAATTGGAAAATTCTTTTATAAATGTACTTCACAAATGCTTACTTCTCCCAGATTTTAGGAATTTGTATCATATTGGAAAAGTTGAACTTTTTCTTTAGTAGTAGTCTATCTGTTATGATCTCATGAAGGTGAACTGATATGGGTGTAGTATATAACAAATGGACCCAATAAAACCTTATAGCCGAAGTCACCGGCCGCATCCTTATGCTAGATAATCCAAGGGTCTAGACTGTAATTTTGACTAGCAATTAGTCACCCTTTTTTCTCCAGAGCAACAATAATCTTTCGCTGCACATTTTTCCATAGCATTCTGCCTTCTATCAGAATCATTTGGTTCAAATAGCCTGTGCCCTGTGGACAATTCGTATGCTAACTAACTTCACTTGGACATATCCTTTGCTTTGTTGAATCCTTCGCTTCTATAATTCATTAGTTAGCAGATATAGGCCTGAATCAACCACCAAACAACCCCTATTTCTATTGCTCAATTTCACTAATTTCTCAGAGCATTTCACTTCTCCCTGCGTTTGATGCCTTGCATTTTCTTCTCAGGAAAGCTGTACTTAACTCAAACATACCCCATACCCCATTTATCCTCCATGCCTCTGTGCTGAGATGAAGGCCTGAAAAACAATATTGGGGGTACAGGCATGTCATCCTCCTACACTATAGGGTGGTCCAGTGTGGTTGGTTCAACTTCTCAATTAATTTAATCTCCTGTCAGTAGTTATTTGCCCTTTGACTTTGACAAATGTTTGATGTCGAGCTGTTTCTGGTTAAATTATCCTTCTCTGGTAGAACAGATTTCTAGTTTGTTTGTTTTGTAGACTAATTTATTTAACACGTTTATTCACCAATCAGACTATAAAACATTATTTTTATGAACTCCATAATCCTGAATGTATTTATTATGTTTCCTTTCTTGATTTCCCAATCAGAATTGTTTAGAAACTGTTATTTAAGATACATTAGTGAATGTGACTTTGTTCCACTTGTTGATCATGGATATTCAATGGTGACCTTGTACACAGGTCTTTGAGGAAGATCTAGGGATGAAATAAATTGACACTGGGAATAGTTGAGGTAACTGGGCGTAGATTCATAGATCTAATGGAAGGATGTGGTTATAAATCTAGACAACAATTGAAAAATAGAGAGGAACTGCAGTGGAGGTGAAACCTAGTCCAATAACTAAAGCTCCATATATTTGAATGCAGATAATAAAAAAATTACTTTTTACATTTTTTTCATGTAAATTGAACAAGGAATTTACAATGGGGAATCTCTATAATTTTAAAAAAAATACAGTCTAGAAGTAGACTTTGTATTTTCCTTCTCTAAATTTTTCTTTTTTGACTAATTCTTTTACTGTCATACGCTGCTACTAGAAACAGCTAGATGCTTCAATTCTCCCTTTGCTTCTGAGAGGGATTCAACAAAGGTTTTTCAACACGTATGAAGGTAATTCTCTGACTTCAGTCTTCTGTTTGTTCTTATTAAAAGAAAGATGCAAAACTATCAGTCATGGTGTCACTTTCGTTTCTCTAAAGCAGCATTAGCTTCAGATACCAACTGCTTTGTGCATTAGATTTTACTTTCAATCTGCCCTGTGATTTCTGTAAGTCTCTTTCACCGCCCCACCATCATGTTTATATTCCAAAGCTAACCAAAAGCATCCTCTTGCAAACAAAAATAGGAAGGTTGTTGCTTTCAATATGTAAATAGGCGAGTAAACTGATGTTACATTATGTGAAGATGCGCACCAGCTCAAGCAATACGAACAAATCTGTGTGCTATAGCGCCTGTTATCTCTTTACCAACTAATCTTTCCTAAAGATATTTTTTTACCAAAACAAAATGATCATAACCTACAAATAAGTGGTGACAAAAAAAAAACTTAGATGACTCCTGATCTCATTGTCTGTCCTTTTCAATGCTTAGAATAATGGTGAGTGCCTTCCTCATTTCCATTGATGCTTACAAAAGCAACAAACTTTCTTACAAGCAGAAAAAGGGTGTGATCTACGGATACGGTGGATTTATCATGTTGTCATATTCTCTGAAAAATTATGAACACTGTAACTGATAATCCTGATAAACAGGATGGTCCCCACTAATGTGGGGCATCTGCATCATTTCCCTTGTGCCATTCAGGGATTTGGTGGCTGGAGCTTGATTAAAGTAAAGTTGAATGCTCTCATCTTTTGTCTAATTTGAGCCTGAGTTTACTTTACAAGATGATATCATCTTTTTGCCTTGTGTGAACTAATTTCTATGTTATCTTTGTAGAATATACTTGATGGCACAACGAAATCCAAAATATGAATTCTTAAACCAAAGCAAAAAAGTGTTGATGTGAATCCTAAATACCTTGTGCTGGCAAAAGACCATATCCAGTAATTCATGGATATATTTTTTTATCAGGTGACAGTTAGATGCCGCTATCGACAATTACATCAATTTCATTATGGATTGATTGATCTCAAGATATATCTATAAAATTACACTCTGACCCAGTCATAAAGAATTTATAATGAGTGGTCTTAATCATGTTAATATGAGATGGGGCCCAATGCACCCAATTTATCATGTATTTATTGTCTGCAGGTGCCGTTGTACTCTAGCTCTGGGCAAGACACCCTTTGGAGCTGCTGTTTACTTGGTTAGTAAGTTAAATTGCTTAGAGTTTAAAGCATATGTGTGATTTTAATTCTAACCAACTTACTCATTCCTATTATCCAATTGTTTCGTCTTCTAGTCTGCATTAATTGCATGAAGGTGGCACAGAAACAATCATAGTAATGCAGGTTTGATCTCTTGTCTGATTATGCAAGTAGTTCCGAGTGGACTCAGCGAACCAATCACTGACCGAGTCAAAGTGTAACTTGTTTGCCCCCGACTCGTTAATTGGATATGTATGCGGGCACGAAAACAATTGTTGCCATGCGAAGAGGCAAGACGCGTGTCATCCACGTGTCTATGCGCACGCACGCACGCGGTGACCCCGAACCGCTTGGGGCTTGATATTAACCCATTCTCTTTGATTTAATTACCAGGGAAGGCCACTGACAGTTACGCGGCCGGGTGGGACGTGGCATGGATGTAAATCAGGTGCCATGTTGTGGTATTTTGGGCATTCGGATGGAAGATATCTGGTTCCCAAATGTGCCCTTCAGTCACGGAGACTGCGGGGGTCACACTGGAAAACGGCGTGAAACGAAGTTATCCAAAACGAGTGGGTGCGTTTTAGTCATTTGAAGCTCCGAAAACGACGAAAAAGGGGCCCATACGCGTCGCGATCGAGGATGGAATTCGAAACTGCTCTATACAAGAAGCCACTTACCTGATCATAGCAGTTGGTGCGATGACACTTCCTGCACTCAGATTTACCTTACTCACGCTTTCACATTTGTTCAGGCCCACTCATTGGATGAATGTGGAGTCGGGTATATTTCTTTGTGAGGTACGACTTAGCGGTGAAATTATTGCTCAGGATGGGTACTCTCTCTCTTCCGAATAATAAAGCCCTTGCTCGGGCCGCTGTTCCTCTTCGTTCTATTTACCGAATCTCCCTTCTTTGCCTTGACAAAATTCGCTCGTAGGCGATGGAACCCATGGAAGAAATCACCTTTTAGTCGGAATCTACGGCGGCGAACTCGGCGGCGGTGCGATCGCAGTGTGTGCAAGCTTAAAAACGCACTGCTTTTGAGTCTGGCGCAGTGATCGGTTCGAATTAGAAAGACGGAGGCGGAGGAACACCGGTAGACGTTGAATTATTCGGGATTTATTATTAGGGCGATGATTATTGTTAACGTGCTCTAGTTGTTAGATCGCCAATCTTGGCTTCATTTTGAGAATCGTGAGTTTGTATTTGCTTTGGAAATCGTCCATTTCTTCGTCGCTTTTACGTTTTGTTTTGGGGGATTTTGTGAAAGATCTGAGTGTTGCGGAGATCAGATGAGTGGTAGTGTGGCAGTGGGCAGTGGCTTAGGGTGAAGGGGAGAGGAAAGTTTTGGTTTTTGACTTTTGATCGCAACGGCCATGCCGTTCCAGATGAAGGTCCAACCGATCGACGAGAGAACAGCGGCGAGGATCGACCCGGCCAAGACCACCCCCAAGTCCCGACTGAAGAGGCTCTTCGAACGGCAGTTCCCTGGCGTGATGCGGATCTCCGTGGCGGAGAAGCCCGGGGATGGGAGGGAGAGGACGGACGACGGCGGTGAGGTGGAGCCGAGTTCCGTGTGCTTGGACAAGATGGTAGTCAGCTTCATGGAGGACGGGGGAAACGAGCGGCCGCCTCGTGGTCGATGTTACTGCTTCAATGGTAACTACGACGATAGCTCCGACGACGAAACGGATGTCCGCGGTGGCGGAGACCATCCGGCCGATGCTGCCGAATTGATCAAGGTAGAATTTAATTCCTCTTCTCATCGATTTTGATTTTTCATCTTAAAAATTGGGCATTTCCCAGGGATTAATCTTCTGCACGAGCGTCGCCGAGAGGAATCTGCTAGCCGACGCATCCAAAATCATGGAGAAGGCAAAGAATTCGAAGGGCAAGGGGGAATGTCGGAGGATCGTCGTCGAAGGTCTGCAATCGCTCGGCTACGACGCTGCCATTTGCAAATCCAAGTGGGATAAAAATCCCTCCTTCCCTGCTGGTATCACTCTCTCCTCCCTCTTCCCCAATCCAGAACAACTACTATTGTCCAAATTTCTCCGATCACGGGTGTATCGACTCTGCAGGAGAGTACGATTACATCGACGTGGTGATCGACGGCGGCGAGCGCATCCTGGTGGACGTCGACTTCCGACCGGAGTTCGAGATCGCCCGTTCAACCAAGTCGTACCGTGCGGTGCTCCACCATCTCCCGCCCCTCTTCGTCGGCCGGCCCGACCGCCTGCAGCATATCGTCGCCGTCGTCTCGGAGGCGGCGCGGCAGAGCCTGAAGAAGAAAGGCCTCCACGTCCCCCCCTGGCGGAAGCCCGACTACATGCGCGCCAAGTGGATCTCCTCCTACACCCGCACGGCCGACTCCACTCCCAAGGATGATTACGAGCCGGACAGCGTCCCCATCCTAAAACAAACCACCGGAACGAAGCCGGCCGTCGACGCCTCCCCGGAATTCTGCGACGGGAGAGAACCCATGGCGGCTCCGTGGGAACCGCCACCGGCGAGGCCAAGGTCCGGCGTCAAGATCATCGCCGGCCTAACTGCGGTGCTTTGAAAAAAAACCCATCTTTTTCCCTTTTTTTTTATTTACTTCAACAAAGCCGGTGATGCATGACGTCTTTTAAGAGTCTACCACTAGCCTTTGTATATTACTTCATATTTCTCCACCATGAACAACAAAGCAAGGTTTATGAAACAATTCAGTGCATGCCTAACAGAACAGTGAACTCGATCGAAACGCTTTGAAGCTTTACCACCTTAACTATGTTCTCCAGGCTTGTTTCAGCTTGTAACCCTCGCCATGTACAAGACTGCGTGGAGCTTCTTTTCCTTTTTCTTTTTTATCCAAAAAGAAGAACACAAAAGGCAAAGCACTTGATGAGCTTGCTGATATTGACTAGCAATGATAGTAATAACGTGAGCCATTATGGTTGCTTCCCATAAAGCAATCGGGTACCAACTCTTTAGGCCACACTCAGCTGCTTTATCTGCAACTGGCAAGGCATCAAGCCTTCTTGGCCTCTTCTTTTAGTCTTATTTTTTAAGCATCTTTGGCAGCAGATTGAGAGGCATCGACCATCAAGAAAAAGGCCCCTTCATGCTATTTCAATCCTAGTTATTTATTTATAATTTTTATGTTTAAATTTCATCCAATTAATTTTAGAGATAGATAATTTATTTTGAAGTGGATATATTTTATTCTAAAATTGCGTTGACTTATTTAACTCTTCGTGTATCCGTGCAATAATTACACTCAAATCTGAAATAAACCGTTGGCGCGCCACTGCCGATGCGTTTCTGAAAATTGTCGAGTCGGAATTTTATTATCGTCAATGCGTCGGTCGCGCTCAGGCTGGCGGTGAGGCGGCTAAAATAATTGCTTCGTTAAACCGTTGGGGATGAAAATTGTAAATTTTATTATTTGAGGCGGTTCTTAGTGAAATGTAGTGTAGTATTTAGTAAATTACGCTCCTTAATGACCGGACGAGTCGGTGGCCCTTACGGATTGTTTTGGGATAAACACAAAGTCGCAGCCTCGTGCGCGGACGGCCGTCCATCACGGAAAGCGCGACTTTCAAAGTCAAATAAACGGGTGGAACTTCTCGAGTTCTTGGAACGGGTTCAGAGCCCGATACCTATTATTTCTTTGGAGTTAGTCGTCTCTCTGGCTGCCTCTCTCGGAAGAAAACCCCAGCACCAAGATTGCGATTGCTTCTCCTGTCGCTGGTATTTTCGCCTGTGGGATCGCCGAGGTGAGCGGGGAAAGCGATACGTATCTTGTAGAAGGTGGGAATCTCCATTCTAGGAGCTATTCCTGTAGGCGGGGCGGGGCGGGGCGGGGCGGCTCGATCTTCGGCCGCGGAGGGATTTGCTAGATGAGATCCGGTTGCGGAAGGTAGGAGGCGCAGAAGGATGGGTGCTTGCTTGCGGGCTTTTGCGTTTTGGGTTGTGGTCTTTGGCTGCTTTGCGCCTGGTACTTCCGATGACCCAGTCGATCTTCGCCGAGCGTAAGTGCGATCCCTTTTGTTGTTTTTTCGATTTGTGATTCGTAATGGTGATTGCATGCGTGGGATTTATAGAAGAGGTTGACTCTTTTGGTGGAAGGTCGAAATTTTCTGCTGATTGTTGTTTGTGCCCATCGACAATCGCTGTTGCAATTTTGATTGACTAGGAGATTTTTCTTGGATTGTTGTATGAAAAAAATGGTAATGATTTTGTGTCTAATTGCATAAAGAATGTTAATTCTTTATCACTTGCAACAAAAACAGAAGAAAAATTAAGTATAGCATGACATCATCTGTCCGTTCTCTGTTCGTCAAATCTGCATTTTATGTCTGATCAGACCCTGCATCAGCTCCATTACCAGATAAGAATTACTAAACTCTGTCAAGGCCCAGATGCTTGATATCCTTTTGTTGACACCAGCAGGGTGCTATATCTCTGTGGTTCTAAGCTAGTTTTCCTATCTTCCTATTCTCTACTAGCAAGTAGGATGAAGGTGTTCATAGAGAACGCATACATCAAACCCACTCCAGATACAGCAACTCCGGTCTCCAGGGCTATGTTTGAGAGTTTTTTCTCTTCCTTGACTTGCCGCACCAAGAAAATTAACCTTTTCCAAGAATACAGTTGTGCATTTCCCTTAGATGTTCCCTTTTAGTAATAAAATTTGTAGAATTTAAATATAAATTAAAATTAAAACTAAAATTGTTTTTAAATTTGTATTTTATATAGCATTCGGCCAGTGAGGCGCTTTAGTGAATTAAAACCTTTAGTCAACTAAACCTTCCATGAGAAAATACATGGAGAGCTTTAACACTTGAACCACATTACCTTTTAGCCTAACTTTTTTGGCATTAGATGCTTCTGCTCCAAACTGTGGGATCCTACGAATAGCCATTTAGCAAAGCTCCAACGTGATTGTTTGTAGAGTGTTATCTTACAGAAATTAGTGCTTCAAGTTTATTTTAGAGGTCTTAGAAATCCTTCCTATTTTATCTCTACATAGGAGCACAACCAAATCACCATAGTATTGGAAGTTCTTTTAAATTGGATTTTTTTAACAATTAATAAATATACTCCATTGGGCTATTAATCATATTGTTATTACCCTTTTAACCTACTTCAACAGTCCACCTATTGCGGAGGTAGGATTGCCATTGTAGGAACACTCTTCTAGAAGAATGTCATTTCTCCCAAAAAATATAGAAGCGTAGTCTAGATCATTGCCTTGACAAGTGTAGTCCAGTATATATAGCCTTTGACAAGGTCCCAAGTCAGGATATTAATCCTATTTTTGCCAATAAAATAGGAAAATAATTTGTTCAGTAGCTAATGGAAGTGTGATATTGTTTTTTTTTGGAAAACATAAGTATTTTTATATACAAGAATGCCCATTTCAATGGTACAATAAATACATATTTTAAAAGTTCTAAATCATAAGATGTGCATGTCTAATCCTAATCGTACATAGGCATTTTCCAGAAAACTATTCAATGTATTGCATAAGAATTGGTTGTGTACTTCTTTGATACATCATCATATTGTATCAATTGCACGTACGTGAATTAGATCATGCTTTGATGTCTCCTGTTTGACTTGGAATCATACTAGTTGTTCGTACATTATGTAATTCCAAACAGATTATGAAAACTATTTTTTGTTTCATTTTTTTACAAGCAATTCAAAAAGTTCACTTGTACATATATTATATATTTAATAATTGAATCAGAGTCTTATCACTTATCATAACAACAAATACAACTTTACTGTCATATCTCAAGATTGAAATTTTTGTATCTTCTCCTTAAGTTGTTGAAATCATATAATGTAATTATCAACTCCATTAAATAATTATAGATAAAATTGCACTTGGCAAGAATTATTAGATAATAAATCTAACAACAATTCTAGTGAAAACACAATAATAAAGAGTATAGAAATAGAACTCCAGTAATAAAGCAAGCTGAAACTTGCTGCCTAAGGTGAAGTTTGGACCCTTGTGCAGGGTTAACCTGGGAGGAAGGACACTAAATATCTCTTGATTAAGAGTATTCCTTAGTGCATGGAGCCATTTGAATGACTCATTTTTATAGAGAGTAAGTTTCTTTAAAGCACACATTGGAAAGGGTTGTGCCTTTTCCAAGAGATGTGTCATTTAAAATTTTTGAGAATAAAAATTCGGAATAAAAAAATAATTAGAATTAAAACTGAAATTGATTTTGAATTTTGAGTTTTATAAACTTCAAAAAAAAACTTTCCTAGGTTATCCAAGCTCATTGTGAGGCTTAACCCCATGGCATGGTCCTAAAACCGTGGAACACATCTGGTATTTGAATAGTGATCTAATGCCTTTTGTAATTTAAAATATTTCTTCATCATTATGGTTTTTGATTGCCAGACAGTATATTGTCCTTGCTAGGACAATTTTTGTTTCTATTTTGAAACATTAGGAGAATGGTTGTTGGAGCCTTTTTTCGCATCAAATGCAGATGTCTCTATATAGTGTTTGCTATTGTTAATTAGTATAGCTATGAATAAGGTGTTGGAAAAACTTGAAGTTTCATTGTGCTTGGCTTAGGAAACTATTGTTTTGGAATCTTAGTTTTGATACTCGTTTTGCAGTTTTCCAATAGTGGTGCCAGATTCTGAGCATACAAAACTTCGTCTTGCAAGGGAGGGTTTGGAGGCAATTCAAAGAATTACAACCCCTATAGCTGCTGTTGCGGTCAGTAGCAGCTTAAGTACTAACTGAAAATCAAAGTCAATGGAAAGTGATAGAAATTAAGTTTGATATTCAAAAACTGGAAGACACAGTCATGCATTTATTTATAACCTGTTCTAACTCTAGATTTTGATTAATACTTCCACCTTATTTAAGTCATGACTTTAATACTATTCTATTTTATTACTCATTCCTGTCATGCATAAATTTATGCTATTGTCTGAGTTAAACCTGACTGCATAACCCAAAACCTAATTCATTTCCGAAACACAATTATGCACATTCACGCATTTGTTTCTGGAACAAATTAAGGTCGAGGTTTGGAATTTAAACTTCATTCAGTTTTTTGTAGAACATGATTGTGAAATTGAAATAACTAAATGTATTCAAACAAACCTATTGTTGTAGAACATATATGCTTTTTTTCTTCTATTTTTGCAACCTATATGACTTTCAAGGCTACTTGTACCCCTCTGGTCTTTTCTATACACTCCTGCTAATCCAATTGTATTGTTCCTGTGTTTTCTCCATCTCTTTTGAAGTTTGATATAGTTTGGATTGAAATTTGGTTATTTGTGCTATTATTTTTTTTCACTAAGCTTTTACTGAGCTCACATGATCCATTGCCTTTAAAGTGCTATGGAGGCTTCCAGCTCTCCACAAAAGAGTGTTCTTCAACTCTAAATGGGGAATGATATGAACATGTGACCTGGAACATTTATATGAATTCTCTCTCACACACATGCATGCACATTTCAGATTCTAACAAATAATTTCTCAGGTCATTGGTCCATATCGCTCAGGCAAATCCTTTCTTCTCAACCAACTGCTTTCCCTGTCATGTGATGAAGGTGCATTTCTATTTGTTCTTTTGTTTTTTTGCCATACTGAATGCTAAAATTCTTTGACCTCACTATCATGCACAGGGTTTGGCGTAGGACATATGCGTGATACTAAGACCAAAGGTTCATATTCAGTCATCTTTGGTTGTATTTGTTTTTGCAGTTTTTAACTTTTTATTAAGCTAATTTCCAATATTTTATGATAGTTTCTATGTTTTTTGTTTTTATCACATTTAATATCCTTCAATAAGCAACTATCTTTTGGTGTAGGAATATGGGTTTGGGGGACACCTGTTGAAATGGATATTAATGGAGAAAAAATATCTGTCTTATACCTAGATACGGAAGGATTTGAAAGTGTTGGAAAATCAAATGTTTATGATGATAGGTAATTTGGAAATTAGAATAATTTCTCCATCAGATATAGGCTGTATATTTATTCTTTTTGTGTTCTTCAGGATCTTTGCTCTGGCTACAATTATGAGCTCTGTGCTCATTTATAATCTCCCTGAGACGGTTTGTTCTTCATCTGTTGGATATTTGATCAGCCTATAATGGGCACTAGTAACTTCTTCAATCAACTCTTGATTGTTTTATTCCCTTAGGAATGCAGTCTAATCTCATTCTTTTTGCTTTGATGGTTTCTGTTGTAGATCCGTGAGGCTGATGTATCTAGGTTATCATTTGCCATTGAAATTGCAGAAGAATTTTATGGAAGGTCTAATTTTGGATTGCACTAAGTTCAATTTTTTTTTATTTATATTTTCTGGGGTTCCCTTCCTGACTGTTGCATGTTTTGCTGACTTGTTGCTGTCTGGACAAAAGGGTGAAGGTACTATAATATTATCTAGCGTTCCATTCTTTGGTAAGGTATTTATTTTAGTTATTTATGTCGTTATATGTGTATACAGGGGCAAGATGTTGCTTTTGTGCCTGCTAAACTTTTGTGGCTTATCCAACGAGATTTCCTACGTAAGCTATCTTCTTTCCTTCAATAACGTGCTAACTACTGATGAATATAAGTTCTTGAAATGTTGGCATAAGGATAGTCATTCTATTTGCAACATGAGCTAAGTAAATGACAATAAGAGAGTAAAGTCTGCTCTCCTGAATTAGGGTTTGCAAATGTATGATCTGCATATATTTAATTATCTGCCAACAATTGGAAGTGTCTAATTTAGTATCATTGAGCATGATCTAGTAGATGTATGTGATATTAACATTGTAGATTTCAGCAATTTGATAGGATCAGTTGACCTACGACAAATCATTGCATCACCAGCAGGAAAAGTAAGAGTATTTTTGGTGTGTCTCAGCTTATGCATGCGGCTTTAGATATTTAACTGTTGATTGCTCGATACTGCTTTATCATTTATGATGGCTTTGCTACTATTTATCCCTTTTGTGCTTACCTTATATACTTTGTCTTTCAATATCCATAGATGCAGCAAATGTCTTGCTTTGGTCTTTTTCACTGTAGATGCTTATTTTGTTCAAACAGAAGGAAAGTCAGTTCAAGAAATGGTGAATGAAGCCCTTCAGCATGTACCAAATAGCAGTGGTCAGTGTTAGCCCGTAGTCTGTTGGTGTGTGATTGATACTGATGGGAATCTTGCTAGTAACCTTGAAATTTATCTGCATCTTATATTTTGATTTTCAGGTGACAAAAATATTGAGCAGGTATTGCATTCTTTCAAACTGTAAAGTCAAACTTCATGAATAAGCAAACTTTGGGTTTCCATCCTTGCCTGCCTTTATTGGTAGTCATTTTGTTTGTAAGGAGGTAGTGGCTGATTCACTCCCTCATTCTTTACATCCATTTGCATGTGGTGAATCAGGTAAACCAAATTCGGGATTCATTGGCAATGATGGGTAATAATAGCACAGCTTTTAGCTTGCCGCAGGTACGCTTTCCTTTAACTTCTCTTGGCCTATTACAGTTCCTATAAGTTTTTTTTTTTGGATATGAATCACTTTATTTTTTGTTCTCTATGGCAAGCCGCCATTATTCTTCATTGTCTGTGAAATATCATGCATATTACATTTCATTTGGCTAAGCATAATTGCCCTTTCAATATTTTTGCAAATGGTAACCAAAGCTTATTTTCATTGGTTATATTAAGGTACCAAGTTTTCATTTGTGCATAAATTGGAGTCCATCAGATTGGCCCTATCTTGTATTGTGGCTATTAGCATCTAGTGTTTATTGAAGCATCATGGTTTTCCATTTTCCTTTGTGAATATATATGAAGCTGAGTTATCTAATTTGGTTTCACAAGTGTCTGCCATACTTTTGTGCTTGTGGTCATAGAAAAATGTGCAAGGTTACTTGTGATAAATTTGTCTACTGCTGCATTTTGAGATGCTTCCTGTAATCTCTTTTGTGTGCCTTTCAATTAACAACTCTTCAACACATCAGTTAACATCTATTGCTAAAGGTATAATCTATTATAGCATGTATGAAGTACATTTTGAAGCCCCCGTGATTCGTGTTTTGTTTCAAGTTCTTGGTCTTCCTAATGTTCTTCTAAAGTTGAATATTGATTTAAAGCTCGAAAATTGTGTTGTCTTTCTGTTATCTTATTGTCATTCAGTAGTCTCATAAACTGTGTTATGTTGCTGATGCTTAGTAATAGAATTATGCTCGTGCAAGTTAACATACATCTTTTATTTCTATTTCAATTTCATGGTTAGAAGATGATTGAAAACCTTGAGTCTTGACAGCCTCATCTCCAAAGGACTAAACTCTGTGACTTGAACGATAGCGAACTGGATCAATTGTATGTGAAAAAGAGGGAGCAATTGAAACAACTTGTTACATCAATTATTCGCCCGAAGATTGTTCAGGGAAAACTTCAAAATGGAAATGATTTTGTAGCTTTCCTGGAACAGGTAATGGATTTATCCTTATGGCCACAGTCATCAGAGTAATACTGCTCTTATATTAAAACCTTTAAAGTCTGAAAAACATGACTAAGAAAAGCATTTTGGAAAATTCTAAATCGTATCATTGGTTTCTTTTCAGATTATTGAAGCCTTGAATAAAGGAGAAATTCCATCCACAGGCTCTATTGTCGAAGTATTCAATAAGGTGATTCTTGAACGTTGCTTGAAATTGTACGGCAAGCGAATGGACAATCTGCAACTACCAGTAGAAGAGAACAGGCTACATGAGGTTCATGAAGAATCAAAAGTGGAAGCTAAAGAATTGTTTGATCACCAACATTTTGGTCGGAATCATGCTGCACAATCTGTTTTGAAACTTGATTATGAAATACAAAAGGTGCTTTTTTCAAGGACATAACGCTTGGCATGTTTTAAGTTGGTCTACTAATAGATCTGCTAGTTGACTTCTCACATATAAGTTAAAAGAACTGACAAATAAAAACAGTTTGAACTGCAAATTTACTTGAATTTATTATAAATACTAGGCACTGCATGGGAGCTTTTTTAAGCAATTAAAATGTATATAATTTAAAGGTACAAAACTTAAGACTTAGAACTGCCTTATTCATGGGTCCTTTTTCAATAGCTTAAATTCCAATGTGTTTGTCTGTTGTATCTAACATTATACTTATACATATTAGCCTGTTAAATTGATTTAAATGTGAACATGCATTTTTTGAAATATTCATGTTTTCGTGGTTTTATTTGCTTGTGAACTCTAACGGTGTTATGCTATGCTTGGAATGAACTAGGTGGTGAATAATTGCACAGCATGCATCAAGAATAAATTTGAATTTGCACATAATGAGATAGATCATAATACTTCTCTATTCATGTTATGGAAATCAACTTTTGATGTGCAAGTTGACCTGTTTCTTGGGAAGTGTTTTTTCTTTTTCTTATTTAAATTTAGTCTTGGATCTTTCCTATATTTTATTATGTTTACTTGTGTAATATCCATCTGCAGGTTTTCAGAACAATCCTTCTTACAAATGAATACCAGTCGTCAAAATTGTGTGAATCCCGATACACGCAGTGTGAGGATAAAATGGACCATCTTCAAGTTATGAGACTTCCTTCTATGGCAAAATTCAATGATGGTTTTCTTCACTGCAATCAAACTTTTGAGAGTGAGTGTGTCGGACCTTCAAAAGAAATGTATAAGCAGAAAATGACAAAGGTAAAATTTAACCAATTGAATAATCAAATAATAAAAGCTTCCTCTTTTCTATTCATGTCATTAAATTCTAAAATATTTTTTACTACAACTAGATCTTAGTAAAGTAAATGAAATCTTGGTTCCTTTTCTTCCATTTTCTTTAATACTTGAAAGTTATACTCCAAATTTGGTTGATTTACTATGGATGACATTATTTCAGATGTTGTTCTTAGACTTCCCTCGATATATATATATATATATATATATATATATAGTAAATTCATAATTATTATCAACTTGATTTTACCATTTGAAACTTTTCCTTAATTGCTTTAATGTTGATGTTATTAAATGTATTATTTTGAATGAAATTATTATAACAATGATTTATTATTTTGTTGCACTATACATTCTTCACAAAATTAGTTGTTGAAATATTCTAGATGCTTGTAGTCATTATCGGTAAAATAAATACTAAAGCCTCAGCTTGGAAATTAAAGAAAAGAGAAAAATATTTTTTATTGTTAATTTAACAATCCTTCCACTACTTGAGAAGTTATATATGTCATGGGAATTTATACATGCCAAGGATGTATCTTTTTGAGTTGATTACCAAAGTGCACTCAATTGCATAATATCCCCTTGAATAACTTAGGAATCTTTTCTAAATGCAAGTTACATAGATAGAAAGCTAAACTATTTCTCTATATCACTTTTAAAGTATCATTTCATAGTAACACTCAACATGCTTAAATGCAAGTGCGCCGAGATGAATTTAAGAGTTTTAAACCAATCTTCTTTCATTTAGTTTATTTACTAATACTATAAACAATCAATTGAATTAAAATTTTATTGAGCCATATTGTACCAACACTAGACACATATTGTACCATATTGAAGTGTACCAATATAAATTTAGATGAGGTTTACTATGTTAGTGACCTTTCACTTGCATTTTTACTTCTGAGAGATGAGACTATAGTATGGGCAATTGAATTAGATTTTTGGAGAAAAAAATTATAAATATATAACAGCCATGGTAACCTTCAAACTTTAATTAAGATTTCATTAGTCAAATTCATCTCGAAATGCTTTGATGAGTGCCAAAGTGTGTTGAAGCATTCTAAGTGTCTGACACATTACATTGTTTTATTGGGTCAAAGTAATTTACTGGAATGAGAAATTTCAGTATGCTATCTTGCACGACCCAATATTTAAACCATGCGCATTAGCAATTTGTGGCAGTCTTAATGCGTGTGAATTGTAATTCTTCATGATATTGTGTACTATTGAAATCAAGTGGGTACAGCATTCTATTTTATAATTACACTTATAACTTTCATTTCCTTTGTTGAATTTGACCTTTAAATTGTTGGTTTCATATATACACACACATTAGAAAGAGATTTTTCTATCATTCCATGGAAATATATATACTGAAGTTAAATCTCGATAAAATAGGATTGTGTGATCAAACTTCCTATAATATATTTTTTTGTTTGAAATCTCTCCCAAGGAATATTATATATTATGTGATTCACTTAAATTGAAATGCGAGCCACTTTTTTCTTAATTTATTTGTTCTTTCATTATTTTGGCAACAGTTAAGAAGATGATTTTGAATTTCTGTGTTGTCAACTGCTAATTTTTGGTGGTGTCAATTGGCCTAACTGACCATTATGCATCTCTGCCACTGGATATGCATCTACATCCCACCCACTTTTAAGGCCTTTACCAATCTTACTGGCACCAAATATATCTGAGCCAAAAAAAAAAAACATTATTTCTGTTGATGTGATTATTTTTCTTCCACGTTTGAAAAATAAACTCTAAAACTAGTGTTTTTTATATTCTCCAGGGTACCACAGTGTTTCATTTTGAACCTGTGGTTCTTTAGCATCCCTTAAACTGATAATACTAACCAACACGATCCAATTGTGTTTAAACATATTCTGGAAAATTATACTCTTGATAGGTAGAATTTGTACTATTAAGAAACAGACATTTTAGGATGTTATTATCGTTGGTATGTCTTGCATTAATACTGATGGATATCATCATAATGCCGTTCATGTTGTTTAAGGTCAACCAGCTGATGTCATCAAATATATAGTTTTTAATTCAATCTGGAGGGTTAGGTTGTTTGAGATGATGGTGGGGTGATGTATATAATAACACAATTAAACTTTTATCCCACTAAGTGAGGTTGATTATATGGAGCCTCCTATATTATGGGGCTCCTCTATTATATCTTCATCTATATTTACATAAATATTGCTCTATTTTATCGTTGCGAATAAGTATTTTTTAGTCTCCCTCTCTCTATTAATGTTTATATTTGTTATGGTCTCACATCGTCTAAGTGGGATATTTATAGTAGGATGATGTATATTTTGTTAACAACTAACAAATTGAATTTTTCACATTCACTGTTGGTTTAAGTGAAGTAGATGCATTTGTGTTTTTTCCTTTTTAGCAACTCATTCATTGAAGTTTATGATTAATTCCAGGTTACATAGTTTAAGTGAATGATGCCAGGCGTAGTAGTTATGATCTACTTTTGCTTTGAAAACTATATCAATTTGCATGTGAATATTCTTTCTAGCTTCTGACCCCTCCTCTATGGGTGACTTGGTGAACCAGTGCTTATATTTATTTGAACTTTGATTTCCCAGATGCTGGGTAAAGCTAGATCCCTTTTCATCAAAGATTACAACCAGAGACTTTGTAACTGGTTGGTAACTTTCTCACTCATCGTGGCAATAGTGGGCCGATTCATCGTCAAGTTTATTTTATTCGAGATTGCTGGTTGGGTGATGTTCATTTTCTTAGAGACATACACAAGAATGTTTTGGTCATCGGAGTCGCTATATTACAATCCTGCTTGGCACATCATTGTGTCTACATGGGAAACTATAGTGTATAGTCCTATTCTCGACTTGGACAGGCAAGTTTCTCTCTCTCCATTCGTTTGCACATAAAGTATAACACTTGCTAAGTTAACTCTCAACTTTTCCGGTTGTTGTTTCTCCTTTTACATTTTATATTATTGCAACAGATGGGCAATTCCAATTGGTATATTGCTGCTCGCTCTGGTCCTGTATTGGCGGTGTTTCGGTAGGAGGAAACATGGATCTGGTTCAGTGTTGCCGTTGTACTATAGTAGCCGTCGCCGTAAAAGTGGCTCCAACCGTTCGAGATCGGAGTAAACAAACACTCAGCTGAAACTTTATACACAAGTTTCTTATTGTGACAAATCTCTGGTGCTTCATGGTGCCTTTTCAAATATATCACATTCTTTGAGGGCTTGCAAGGAGAGGGTTAGAGACCATCCTATTAACTTTACTAAGCTTTATGCAGATTGTTTGATAGACGAGTATCAGTCAGTCTACTTGTCATTCTTTTTTTATGAGGCATCACGATCTGCTTTGCTAGTTTGAATCAGAATTGCCATTGTTAGTTGCTCCTCTCGAGGATCTGTGACAGTATCCACATAATTTGTACCAATATCATAATGGAAATGTCTGAGCATCATGTTTATTCTAGTCTCCTGTGTGAATGATTGTTTCTCGTAGTATTGACATATGAATGTGTCTAAAGATTTACAATTTTTGGAGTGGAAAATTATAAGATTTATATATATATATATATATAGATTTTGGAAGATCCATCCAACGTATAATATCTAGTATTTGCTCGTTTAATCCGACGTTTAATATTTGCTCGCTAACAGTTCCTGCGACTGCACCTCGTACCGAAAGTCAGTTCTCTTGGAGTCATCGGCAGACCAAACAAAGATCCCATCGAGCCTCCCTTCCCCCTTCAGAATCCTCGACGCGTTGAAGAATCCTCGCTCCGGCGACAGCCCGCCGTCGGCGCCCTCGTCGTCGGTGGCGAAGCTGACCAGCACCTTACCCCCGGCGTAGTTGCGGCGCTGCTCGTCGAAGTGGCGCAGGAACTGCGCCACCGTCGTGTCGCCGCTGTACGCGTAGAACTGGAAGTTGACGTAATCGACCAAGTGGGCGTGCCGCATCCACAGCGCCGCGTAATGGCGCTGCACCTCCTCGTCGTCGAAGGGCGCGATGGAGGCGAAGGAGATCGTGCCGCCGGCCTTCAGCGCCGCCAGCAGCCGCCCAATGCACTCCGCGAACGTCTCCGGGTCTGCCACGAAGTGCTCGTAGTCGATGTCGACGCCGTCGAGGTGGTACTGTTGGATTATGCGCGTCAGCGAGGCGAGGGCGTTGTCCACCCAGGTGTCGACGGAGAAGGGGACGAAATAGACTTCGACGTCGCCGAGGGTGTCGCCTCCGAGGCTGAGGGCGACCTTGGCGTTGGGGTGGCGGCACTTGAAGGCTGCCACGTGGGCAGGGGTGAGGCGGGCGGTGTCCCACGCGGGGGCGAAGACGCCGTCGGTGGGGAAGTGCGGGGCCGAGAGGGTGAAGTCGACGGCGAAGGATAGGATGAAGTGGAACTCGACGCCGGGGTTTATCGGCACGTCGGAGAGGGAGACGCTGCTGGAGTCGGCGCCGATGTACTCGCGGAAGAGGTTGGAATTGGCGGCGGAAGGAGAAGATGCGAGTGCGAGCAAGAGGAGTGCAATGTCGAAGAAGAAAGGATGAGAGGACGACGACGCCATGCCTGGTGGTGGCGTATAGCAGTGATAAGACATGGATGAAAGCTGCTCGTGTTATATACGTAACAAGAAGCCTGCATCGTGCTACATTTGGATGGATTGAAATAATAATAATAATAATAATTTCTCATTAAAAAAAACAATTCTGATCTCTTCAAATATCGCCAGCTGATCTGCCGAATGCACCTGCAGCTTGATATATAACATAAAACACGTTAGATACACGTTGTGGAAAGTACATACAGATGTGTAATTAAACAGGTCAGCAATTGATAATGAGAGGAGAAACCAAGAAATAATGGCTTCTAGTGACGACGAAGCTGTCGCATTGAGGGCATTGGGAAGAAGAATCACCTTGGCAACGTCCATAAAAAGATTATTACATTACAGCCTTTCGACATCAAAAGATAAGATGTCCTGAGGCCTGCAAAAGCAGGCAAACTTAACAGCAATTTAAAAGAAAGTATCATCGATGCGAATAAAACAGACGATGATGATGATGATGTTGATGGCATAGCTTAGAAGCATAAGTTAGGAGTTTTTCTTTAGTTGCCATACGTAAATGGAGTGGATCTACTTATCGGAGACTGAGGCCTCAGGAGACCATACAGTTGTGTTCCATTGCAGGGGGGAGCATGAGATTGGCCCACTGCAGATGGGTTTCTGATGTTCTGGAGAAGGGGATTGTTGCATGGAAGTAGTGAGGCCAATCTGTGCTGCAGGAGCTACAACAGCACCATGAGGAACATCTTGAACGTGCATCGGGGCTTGGAAGAAGTGATTTATCCCTTCTGGGACAGGAAGTACCATGTTGGAGGTTGGGTTAGCTGTGCTCGGAGTGAAGGGTAAACCGATACTTGGCATGTCAGAGATGACAGGGTATAAAGGATTAGCTCCAGTTGCCCTCTTCAAAGATTCTTCTGCCATTTTCACCTGAAAGCAGAGGGTCAACGTGTAAATGAGATTATAGAGACGTAATGTATAATTCACAAATTGACTAAAGAGCCACACAAATTGATACTAAGAAAAAGAATCGATAGTAGAAAGCAACTTAGTGTTTGCTGTGAGTCTATTGAAATGAACTATCAAGGAACTAGTGGACTCTTAGGCAAGTCCCACGAATCAGAGCATATCAAATTTACCATAAGACATCAACAAGCTCAAGAAACACCTGTGGAGACTACATCAAATATTATGTGGAGCAAACAGAGATGAAGAGATGAATACTTTACCTTTGCTCTAAGAGTCTCCAAATCTGCTTTTAGAATTCTATTATCAACCGAAGCGTCACTATACTTCTTATTAATGTCAGTTAGATGATTCAGTAGGGATGAGTGTTCAACTCTTAATTGTGAGACCTAATACAAAATATGGAATGTATTAAATAATCAATATTATGCTAATGAAGATACATGACATTTAACTATCTGAATGACCTGTTCTTCAAGCTCACTCATTTGTGTTTGCTTTCTTCTCCTTGATCGTCTTGCAGATTCTCGGTTTGAAATCATTCTGCATAATATTTGAACATTTTAAACTTTTAGTGTAGCATTCAAAAATATCTTAAAAGCAACATCCAACTTTTATATTTACCAAAGGGCGCACTAAATTCCAAAAATACACTTCTCCTTAAAAAAATATAAAATAATAAAAAACGATGAAGGCTAATGCTATCATGGAATTTCCACCAGCAGCCACAACCAGCGGCCGCAACTACTGGCCGCAGCCTCTTGGTCTTAAAATTGCAGCCATGCCGATCACGATATTGTAGGTCACTAGTTGCAACCACTATCAGAAATTCCGTGCCAGTATCGGCCACCATGTTTTTGTTTATATATATATATATTTTTATAAAGAGACAAGCGTGCACCCTTTGTAAATTGCCAAAAAAACTACTAGATAACTGAAATTCAATAATATTAAAGAATTGATAGAAGAATACTATAAAATAAAAAGAGGCACTGCTACAAAGTACCACTGGATAGCAAAAGAAATTCAAGGACAACTATGTAATAGCCAAGTGAAATTCAAGTACACATGAATGTCAGGAAAACTAGTATTTGTAATCAAGCATGGTGTAAATATTACTAACAATATAACCTCATACAAAATTCATGTAGCATATCCTAACATAATCAGGACTAACATTACTTGATGCAAAGAAATACACAACTGGGAAACTTTTTGAATTAAAAAAATAGAGATATAGTGACAAGAACAACTTTCTAGAACAAGCAGATAATTAAACTCATCACTTGCCTATACCGGCAACCAACCATGCACTATCTACAAATAATATGAAAAAACAGTCAGACACTGTGCTACGTTATCTTTATAGAAACCAAATGTTCGCATTATTAAATTCAGACAACATAATCAGTACAATATTCAATTTGTGGAAGGGAAAACAGATTTATTATCTCGATGAAACATTTGTTTGACCATTATATAATCAACTTTACCTCCTCATTCGTTTTGTATCAGAAAGGTCCATATTGTTGGTTTCTACTTCTCCTTCAAGATCATCATCCTCATCTGACTGCTCTCCTGATGAATTGCTAGCAGCTTGCCTCCCTTGGGTAACTGAATTATGTGAAATAGTTTAAGCAGGAAGTCCAGAAGGTTCTAGGCTTTTATTACACTTTATAAGCATTTCCAGATCATGCAACATTTAAAGCAATAAAACAAAATTTTCGAGTTATATGCATCAAACTTATGAAGGAAAATTTGCAAGCTAAGCAAATATTATCTACATGTATAAAATGCTATGGTGCAGTATTGATTCCCAGTTAAGGTTGACAGGAAGTTGCATTTCCTCATTTATTTTCATTGCAAACCAAACAAATTTCATGAAAATGAAACAAAGTGTTACCCCCCCCCCCCCCCCCCCCCCCCCCCCCCCCCCCCTCAATAATATCGCCTCTCTAGTAGTCGCAATCTGCAACCCATGATCCGCTAACCTGTTAGGGGTTTGGAAGCATGAGGCTATATAAATAGCATAGGTAATGGTAAAGAGAGGTACACCTACAAACCCTAAATTCTTTTCATCTCTACATTTTTATCTTCTACCTTGAGCACCCGTGATGACTTAGGCATTGGAGGGGGCCTCATCAAGGCAACTCCCGGCGAGCCTTCTGATGCATGTTATTCTCGCAAGGTCAACCACGTCACGAGAAGAAGGCATCATCAGCAATCTCAAATGATGCGACATATTTTTGCCGCATCACAAAGCTAAGTTGTTGGAAAGAACCTCAACAAACCATTGAAACAATTGCAGTGTTTCAGTACATGCACATATTTCTTGTCCCAAAAGTACTTCAATTAATCTTAGAAATTTTATATGCATAATTATTTGAACATGTAGATCCAAAATACTTGTGTAACTTATGCAATCAAAAGTATAGAAACATAATAGTTTTTATCATAGAACAGTAAATTGGGCTGACAGATGCAATTGTACCTTTCGAGTGCAGTTGAGAACCAGGCCGTGTAACATCTGAAATAGGTGACCTGCTGTCAGCAACAGAAGCAGAATCCTGTATCTTCACACCAGAGCCCTGCAATGTATCTATGATTTTAGAAAAATACATATCATTTAACCTTTGTGAACTAGCATTTGACTTGTTAAAGAAGAATATGCATACAAGTTAAAAACAAGGTTAACTATAGTGTACACTTCTCTTAGGTTCAATGTTTCGCCAACTTGTAATTTTATTTTTCACATTGCCGCCTGTGGCTGACTAGAGTTAATGTGAAGCCTCCTTGACGAAGTCCCCTACTCGCCAACAATGTGGACTGGAGCTTCCACCCACAACCATGACAATAATGATCACTGCTTGCCTTTGCAGTCATGATCATGATGTCAGCGAGGTTTTTCTTACCTAATTCATCAGTCGAGCTCACCCATCCATACAATGATAGACTTCCTTCAAATAACTACCTTAATTTGTTGTTAATATGCTATCTCTTCATTCCTTCGTCCAATCTATAAATTTTTGGAGACTCCTATTCTCCTCCCATGAACGACATTAAAAGTCAGTGTGAGGTCAGAATGAAACTTTTCGGAATATCATGTGGCAACTTTTCGGATCATGTGGCACAACTCAATATTTGATTCATTGGTCAAAACACAAAGATATTGTGCGGAAAAAAAAAACAAAGCAAACGATTGTAGTGCAACATCCAGGGTAACAAAAAAAAACACAAATATCCTCCACATGCTGCTAAGCTCTCTTCAAAGTTCAAACACCAAACATTTGTCTGGAACCTCAAAACAACAGTTTTTAGAAAGTATTGGAATCAGCACGTTTGCCAGTTACTTTCACATGGGTCCTTAGTCTATAGATAATAAAACAGATCAGGTAAGCATTTGAAAGAATTAGCAAGTTCCATCATGTCATGAACCTCATAAACAAGCCATCATGTAGCAAACATTGGGTAACGAGTTATATAATTTGCCATTATCTGACCTTCAAAAAAACTGGTTTCAATAACATTTGAGATTGCGCTTGATAAGTTCATTCTAGAAATGAACAACAATGAAACTTTGACTTAAGAAGGAAGGTCATACAGCTGAAACAAGATAAACATGCAAATTTTAAAATTATATTTTTGACAATAGGAACCACTTCCTCTGAACTGAAAGTATAAATCCACACTATATACAATCCTTTAAACAATGTCCAAGGACTTTATCAAATCTTATTTATTTAATAAATTTATGTTCAATATCATGGTATTCTTGTGTTTAGCAAAATCTCCTTTAAATCCAAATGAAGAGATTTCACACTCACAGTCCCTATTGGCTATCCAAATCTCATTACTGAAATCCCACCTGTTTAACAAAAGTCCATTATGGTATGGATTCCATGGAACTTAAGCATTCTCAAGCTCTACAACTTGCCACAGCCTAACCTGGAACACACCGCAATTGAAAAGCATCTACATACAAGATAATCCAAACTCAACCATCCCCTACAGTATTCGACATCTAAATATTTTGTGAAACCAATTGAGTGCAAATCCTTGTGTGCAAAAAATTACACACAAAAAAATCATAATCTACCAGCTGTGAACAAAATGTTTAGTTAAAAATTCATTATACTGGAAGCAGGATGAGTACAATGACTTCAAATTCTTGTACTAAGCATGTGCATTAAAATTCCC
Organism: Curcuma longa; assembly: GCF_044706935.1. Taxonomy (NCBI): domain Eukaryota; kingdom Viridiplantae; phylum Streptophyta; class Magnoliopsida; order Zingiberales; family Zingiberaceae; genus Curcuma; species Curcuma longa. The sequence continues at coordinate 377,929 of NC_133872.1, read as the reverse complement.
AAAAAAATCATAATTCAAAATCTGTGAACAAAGGTTTTAGCCAAAATTCATAATACTGGAAGCAGGACAAGTCCCGAATGTGACAAAGGAAATCAGGACAGGCTTTCTCCTGAGGCCTAAAAATATAAGAGAAGTTACTTAATTTCCATGCAAAGATTATTGTTATCTGAAAAAAAAGAGAAATAAATGCAACTTCACAAAAAATAAGATATTCTACCATAGTGCTAAATTACTACTAAAAAAATTATGAAACAGCGTACTCGAGACATTGCCACAGCAGCACAGATCATGTCCAGTTTTTCCTTGAGAAGCGCCTGGTACTCCCCCGGATCAACCAATTCCACCGGATTGCACGACTGCGGCGCGACTGGTGCCTTCATCTCCCCCAACTCATGGTGCCCAACTCGTCCCAAGTCCCCCCTACTCCCACAAACGTTCGCCGCGTCCAAGGAGGAGGAAGCGACGGAATTGGGGGCAAGAATACTGTCATAGTTGCGACTAACGCTAAGGTTAGGGTCGTGGGCGGAAGCCGCTGCGGGGTTAGCATTGGCCCCCTCCGAGACCTCGAGAAAAAACTTCTCGAAACACCACTCGGAGGCACTTCTGTTGATGCCTCCATCTTCCCCTCCTACTCCTCCTTCTCCAGCTTGCAGAGGAATCCCCGACGGCGTAGGCAAGGGAGAGGATGCCCAGAAGCAATCGTTGAGCTCTTCCAACGAGAAGGCCCTCTCCATCTCTATCCTTTTCGATCTCTCTCTCAATCGCCCTCTTGCTTTCTCCCTGCGATCGTGCAAACCGAAGAACAAGGACGAAGAAGAAGACGAATGCGTTTTGATCGCGCTGGTCTTCGCTCCTTTCCCAGACAAGTAAAAAAAAAAAAGCAAGGACGGGAAGATGAGGATTGGAAAAGTTTTCGTCCTTTTTTAAATTTTTCCGCACCTTCCTCTTTTTAAGTCGGCGTAAGATTTCTATTAATTTTGGAGATTAATCTGATAATCCTATAAAAATTTTATAAAAAATAATTATTAAAATAAATTGAAAAATACTCACAGAACAACACGTATCAATTCAATATTTTATTATTAAATTAAAATTTATCCATTAATTTAGAAGAAAATTCAATACTTATAAAATTTAGAAGATACCTTATCACTGCACTGTTATCTTGAGACTTATACCCCATACGTTCGATTCGACAAAAGCAACAGGGACCCAACACTTGCCAGTAAAATAATTAATGAAATATAGGTACGATTGTGGGTCTAGTAAATCAAACGTCGGTGAAGAAATAAAAGGCCGTGCGTTGCAGTCTACGTAGAAGACTCTCGTGGCCGTGCGTTGCAGTCTACGATACACCAAAAAGTATGGCTGAGTCACCCTGTCCAATTTCATCGTTGACGTGTCGGATCTAGAAGTTACTCTCAAATCTCCGCGTGCGGTTCTGGTGATTCGGCACAGCCCCGGATAGTTTCTTGGGTGACTCACCCGTCGGAAATGATGTAATAGGTTAATTCGCACGCTAATACTAATTAATTAGCAAAAAACAACCATTAATTAATTAGACAAAAAGAACCAGCAGTAGGAGCACGTGAGTGGACCGTGCGAGTGGACGACGACCAGAGCGAGAGCATCCGAGGGCCGAGGATGGTGGCGGCCACGGCCTTCGTCTACTGTTCTTCCGTAACTTTGATGACGTCGGTGCCTCGGTCCCCACCCTTGCAGTCGGAGGCGGGAGGACGTTCGCCCTAGCGACCCGCGCTGTCCACCGGCGGATGCGGCAGCCAGGGAGGGGCGGTCTGGGGTGCCGATGAATGTTTGGCCTTGGCGTCCCAGAGATCGTCGCTGGCGTCGCTTGTCTACAGGCCGTTTCCCGTGATCGGACGGAGCGTCGGCAAGACTCAAGGGTCTCCAATAGGTTCGTCCCTTTTTTCGGTTTCATTTTATCCAGGGTTTTTTTGCTGGCCTTTCACTTCTTGATTACACGGTCTTTTTTATATATTTTTCATGTGCTGTATATTGATTTTGTCGGTTGCTGGATCGGAAGAAGATCCAGGTATTAGAACTACACTTAAATTTTAGAATTCTACGTTGTCAAATTTAATCCGCGTACGGCCTATTTAGCTTGATATTGGGGTGTCTATTGATTCTTAGGTTATGCAAACAGCTGAAATCGAATGCCGATGACCTGTTTTCCATTATGCAAACCTGTAACTATCTCTATATAACTTATCACGCAATCTCCTTTAAAAATGTAATATAGGCTGCCATGTGCAAGAAATTAATGATATCACATGCACAGATAAGAAATTTTCAAACGAAGAGACTGAAGCATGTGATGGTGGAATTTGAGACCAAGTTCCTCGTCGATGCAGACTGATTATCAATTCCTGCTGATACTGGATTTCTGATTGTTTCATATGAAAAAGGGTCACTTGAAGCTTTTCTTAAAGATTATTAGAGGTGGAACTTCAAGTCATCTTGCTAGAAATCATTCTGTAGTATCAAATGGTTGTATTCAATTTATTCTTGCTATTCCTGAATCACATAACATCCATTTTCAACTGCTAACGAGGGGTCTTTCTTTTGTTTCACTTATCTTTCTTGAAATTATTTTCAGTATTGTTTGTTTTCAGAAATTAATGAATATAAATACAGTTCATTTAGTTTCTATTGTGGTCAAATTTCAGCATACCGTGATGGTAATGTTGTGTTATAGTAGGTGCAATGGTTATATATGACTATAAGAGTCCTTGAACAAATTCATTGATCTGTATGATTTGAGCCCCTTTTGTAGGGGTATAATCGAACCGAATCGAGCCGAGCCGAATAGTAAAAGGCTCGAGCTCGGCTCGGTTCATTTTTCCTTGAGCTCGAGCTCGGCTTAAGTTTGATTCAAGCTTTAATTCTTAAGCTCGAGCTCGGTTTATAATGAAATTAAATAGTTCGCAAATGGCTTGAGTTCGGTTCGAAAATAGCTAGTTTAAAAGTTAAACAAAGATAATATTTATAATTCATGTAATATATATATATATATATATATATATATATATATATATATATATATATATTCCGGATGCCTGGAACATATAGTGATATTTTTGTTTATTTTTTTTGGTTTACCGTTAAGCTATTTAAGATTTTTCCTTTAGGGTTTAGGGGTTGAGTTATAATATTAAGCATAAAAAAAAATTCAAAATGAAAAAAATTTAGTTGCTCACGAGGTGTGCTGGATAAGAAGTGTGGAATAACAATTTGATACACTTTGTGAGCAATTAATTTTTTTCCGTTTTGAAAAATTTTATGTGCTTAATACTATAACTCAACCTCTAAACCCTAAATGGAAAATCTTAAATGGCTTAACCATAAGTAAAATAAATAAATAAATAAAATGTCACTATTCATGTTTCGGGCGCCTGGAAGGATTCCGAGCGCCCCGAATATTCTATCGCGCATTATAAGGCGCGCAGGATATCAAATCCCTATATATATATAAATGAGTCTCTTAACGAACACGTTCGCGAGCCTCTAAACGAACATGTTCACGAGCTTACGAATTAAATATTGTTAATCTCGAGCTCAACTTGATAATGTTTTTGAGCTCGAAATCAGGCTCAAGCTCAGCTCGTTAACTTAATCGAATGAATTTTTTTTTCGAACCGAGACTCGAATAGTTCGCGAGCGGTTTAACTGGTTTACACCACTACCCTTTTGTGACCATGTATGAAATGCCCAAAGTGCTTGTTGTTTACTTTGCCTATATTATTCCAACTAAGGAATCTCATAGAATGTAGCAAACATGGATGAAATTTCCTAGGGAATTGTGTTGGGCTTGAGCAAAATGGCGTAGGAGTAATATTCCAATGATCTCATTGTGGATTAAATGATTATAACATTATCAGAGTCTCATGTACAGAAAGTTGGGGAAGAAAGTATTGATCTACTTTGTTGTTTGGTCTAAAAGATAGCACTAACACATCCGAACTTGCCGGTAGTGTCCCCCTTCTAAAATACTGTATTCCATATGGATATATCAAGCCTGTCTCTTGCCAAATGACCAATATATTGCAAGACATAATGGTTACTAAATGCATTTGGTTAACTTTTGTTGTTTAAATGTCAACTTCAGATGGAATATTTTATTGTTGCATCACTGGCCTTCTTTGCACTGATTTATTCTAGAAGGTCTGTTCTTAGTCCTTTCATTCAACCAGTCATCACAATGTTGTCCTTGTCTATAAGCATGATAAGCATATTCACTTCCCAGGGTTTGTCATAGTTATGGCTTTTGAATTCTATTCCTCACGTTGTCCACCATTATTCAGGCTGCAAAAGAATTTGAAGCTTAATTGAAGAAGGATCTTGAAGACTCAAGTGAACCAATTCAAATCCCCAAAGCTGCTATGATTGGAGAAGAAGGAAAACAATTGCAGGGTGAGTTTATGTTTACAGAATTCAATTAGCTGCTCAAGTTCTTATCTTGTCAGTCTTTAGGGCACTGGCGAATTTTCTGAATATAATTGCTGCCTTCAAATAAATACATCAGTGAATCTTTGACCAATTACACGACTGTTAAGTTGGGTGAAATAAATTCTCTTGTCACTTTTAAGGTCCCTCTTAATTCTCTTGCTTACCTTTTCTGACTGTTCGCCATTCTAGAGCAGGGACATATTCTTTCAAAGTTAGTGATTCATTTAAGACTTATTCAAATTCATTCTACACTTGAGTAATTCAAGGGTTTCTCTCTAGTCACTTTTGCCCCATCGTTTTTCTCCCCTCAAATCCATTATTGTATAATTTTCAAAGGTGAGGGCGTGATCGGAAGGAAGTTTCGTTATAGAGATTTATTTTCAGCATGAGTTAGGTATGTGGTGGCTTTTCTTGACCTTCCCATGCCATGCTGCCTCTTTAGATATATGAAAATGTGAAAATGATGGTGTAGATTGCACAGGAAACTATTTTTCTCCATGATTTTCCCTACGTTCTTGATCAAATTCACCAGCAAAATATTGTTTTATTGGATGTAAGTTTGCATGCTATTTTAACGTCATATTACACTTCCTATTGAACAAACAGATCATTTCAATATCTATATCTTCTACCTATCATTAGTCAAATTATAATATATATAACTTAATTTTTTGCAGTTTTTAATTAGTAATCATTTAACAGTTGTAACATGCTGACTGTTAAAAAATAAAATTTCATCCAATACGATGAGTTGAGAATAAAGGGATTCATCAATGTACGTGTATAAATTTATTTAAAGAGAAACTTCTTATTAGGTTCATGAAAATCTTCAATTTAAATTTAGAGATAGCAAAATTACTCAACTTATAATCATTTCCCATTCATTGTGAAATTATTAAGTTGCAACAATTAAACATAATCTAATAAATCCCCCTAGTTAAGATGTCCACTTATATATGAATCACACATCCAGGTACTAAAATAACAAGAGAGATCTCAAGTTGATAAAAAAAATTTCTTTTGCATAACAACCAGAAAAAATAAAATCTTCAATGATATATTTCAAATTTGATAAGTTATAAAAGGACATATAATATAATTTTATTCTATCAAAAAAAGTTAGTTCATCTTATATATATCATGATATTCTCAATTAAATGCATACTTGAACTAGATGATACAAAATTCACTTCCAAGTCCTTTCTTTGTTCAGCGTTTATTAACTTGGACCAAATAACTAATTACATGAAATAAATGCTCAAGTTCCATTTTTATTTTATTTTTATAGGACTGGTTGATTCCTTATTGTCTTGATTCCTGATCTCTTGTTTCAGATGCTTTCATTATCCTTAGTCTTTTGCATGAAGAGATAAACATTCTGTAAATATCAATTAAAGAGATTTTTGTTAGTTCACAAAAGAAAGAATAGTTCCTCAAACACACACGAGTTAGTACATGACACTTACTCCCAAGGGACATCTCCAACTAACATCAAGTCACCATCTTTATCTTCATAAGTCATGACATATTCACATCCATTGCAATATTCTTTTCTTAATACTTCTTCTGCAACATATGTGAGAATCAATAATTTAAAATAATAATTATTGAGAAACACAAACACATATCAATACGTGATGATAGTATTAGTTAAGTCATGTTTGCTTACTTATGGAAAAACATTTGAACATGTCGTCCAAGGCTTTCTTAAGCTCCTTGTATCCTTTGTAATTTTTGAGGTCGATCTTTCTCAAGTAAGGAGCCCCATCCATACTAACCTTCACAAATAACTCGATTGTGTCTGCCTCCGTCTCCGCTTTCCTCGTCTGGAAGTTGTTTTTCCTGTATGTCTGAATCGGCGGCCATCCAACCAGTTGCGTCCTGATATTTCATCAAACAACTAAAGGTTAGAGTAATAGAATTATCCCTAAAACACACAAAGATTGCTTCTTTGATCCGAAATCAGAAACTTACTTCGCCATCGGAGATGCACCGGCACGACTATGACCAGAGTCATCGTTCGGCAAAGAATCATCGAAGTCAGCCTCATCCTCCAAAAGCACTCGTTTTTTGTGCCTCATGAACGGCTTCTCCGACACGTCAGAGCCCGGTAGACCGAGCCGCAATTCAGTGTCCTTGATGTAGCTCGTCACGGCTTCCATATAACTCGATTTCTTCCAAATCTCACGCAGAAACACCACCTATTCTCAGATGCTATCACAGATCAATTCAAAACTTCGGCCTTGATCTCAAACTACAGCCGATTGCCGTGGAAACGACGGTGATATAGATTTATAGAGCAATAGAAAAGAGGAGGAGGCGGAGTTATCGTCGACAGGCGTGCGGACAAATTCGGAGTTTGAAGTCGACAGCTAGGCCGGTCGGGTGGATGGCAGACAAGGAAATGGACCGCGCCAGTCCAATGCCGGGCCCGGGCAGGTCTGCCGAACCATTATTAGCCCGGTCGGCATCGTGCGGCTCAGATTCCTGACTCGGCGAATAACGCACGATTTCGTCCGTCAAATTCATGGGTGGCCCATGTGCTGCCATGTGAAGCAGATGGCCCATGCATGACGCGTCGGCGGCATGGTCGGTAGGACCGCCTAATTAATCCGTTAATTAATTGCATAATTAGCTTGATACATTGAACCAATACTAGTTAATCGTGTGCTTTCTGCTTTGTTTATTTAGATTAGATTGCTCTATGCACCTTAATTGAACCGAATTCAATTGAGATCATAAAACTTCTCAAAATTTTATGGCAATCGAATATAGATGAATATGGAAGATGCATGAGGGCAAAGTTTTTTTGAGCCACCAATAATTCATCAATTTAATTAATAAAATATGCACGAGAGCAATGCATTGGCAATGATGTTGAAGGGTGATAGTTATGAGTATGGGCAAACATACGTGTGGAATTGGCATTTGATTTGCTTAGATGTGTAGTTTGATCTCATTTAACTTTCTACGTGCGGATTATCACACTTCATATTGAGTTGTCTTTATCAAATAAAATATACTTGTAGTATTCTTTTAACATAATGTTATGTATGTCCTTTGTTGCCTCTAGGTTATGGTGCAATCATAAAAAGTGTGATCAATTTCTTAGACAATGAAGATTTAAATCTCACGCAGGATATATTACGTTCGTGGAGTTTGAAAATTTGATAATGTTAGGATGTCTATTAAGATTCATCTGTATTTTTTGATTTATGATCGATGAAATTTTTTTTATAAAATTAGGCAATCACCTTTAGGATTAATTGGATATATTTATATATATATATATAGAAACCCCTATGATATCTAAGTCACTATAATATCCCAATGATAGAATGAAAAAAAAAAGGAAGAAAGTCCCCTTTTCATAGAGCATATACTTAGTATTTATAAGTGCGAGAGAGCACATTATTTATAGAGAATATGAAAAAGTTTTGAAGAGATCATGAAAGACGGAGGTCATCACCCATATCTACCTATGGTTTGTCGAGCCTAGCTAAAGAACTCGGTTGAACTAGAAGACTCGGCCTAACGATTCAGTAGCTCAAATCAAGTTGGCAAGTTGATCTAGTTCAGTAGCTCAGATTAGGCCAAACTAGTTCGATAGGTAGGTTGAATTGACTCGACAACTTAGCATAGCGTAACTCGAATAATGATGATCTTGGCTAGCTAGTTTAGGATGGAACTACCTAGACACGTCTCGCTGACTTAAGAGTGGGATTCATACCAACGATAATATAATGTATCAAGGCATGGGTTTGACACACATTGAAGTGCATAGAAACAGTGCCACCCAATGCTTGCTAATAATACGCACCTACTTGTTGACAAAGAGTCAAAATCAGAACAAAAATGTTGGGTGATCGACATGACAAAGCATTCAATGAAAAACTTAAGCGTTTGTCTCTTGGATTCGTCATACGTTCTTCCAAAATTAGTCTTGTCATTCAACAAATCAATTAAAATTGAAGTTTGGTAACGTGGCCAATGGAGAATAATTAAAGAAAGGACATTGATGAAGTCGTGTTCGATTTTAATTTAATCCTAGAAAGGAGACAACCGCATGAACCGGCTGCCCGGATATGCGTTGTGCCTTGTTGCTTCAACATCAATTATTAAATATTGATGGATAAGTTTATATATATATATATAATTTATGTGTCTAATTGTGTGAATCTAATTTTGAAAGTCATCGATTTGGTCAATGCACCATTGTAGAGTTGGTCATAAATTCTCTTACCGCGTCGTAGCTGGGGCCTGGGGGCATGGATCAAATTATTAAAAAAATAAAATCAATTCGATGTTATTGTTCAAGATTTTAAACATCAAATAAAAAGAATAACTAAATATTATATTACTAGTGGGCAGGACGTCCGGATCAGAAAGTATTCTGATTTAATCTGACACACACTCAGTCGCGGACATTGAGAGCATAAATATGCAATATATATAGAGGGAGGAAGAGAATTGATACTTGTACATTTTCTTTTGCGTGACAGAATATTTTAGACGCCTAGAACAGTACAGTTTTATTTTTTATTTTTTAAATAATTTTTAATGTATTTATTTATATGTGTGTATATATAGCGAGTTAGAATTGATACTTGCACATCTTCTTTTGCGCGACTCGCCCATGATAAAATATTTCGAATGCCTGAAATAATATAGTGTTTTTTTTATTTGTTTTTAATTTATGATTAAATTACTTAAGATTTTTTTTTTAATTTAGAGGTTGAGTTATAGTATTAAGTACAATAAAAATTTAATTACTCACAAGGTGTGTCAAATAAGAAGTACGAGATAATAATCTGACACACTTCGTGAGCAATGATAAGAAATGTGGGTGCCTAAAATGTTCTGTCATAAATGATCATGTAAAAGAAGATGTACAAGATATCAATCTAGTATGTGTATAAATATACATTGTATAATGTGGATGGAGCAAACTTGCAAGGCAGTGAACATGTAAGTCGCAAAGATTGCATTTCACATGGGCCATAGCCCACTTGGTTATGTGGGCCAGTTGGATTTTAGAATTGGCAAATCCTCACCCCAAATAGTTAGTGTGCTAGAGATTTAGATTTAGTAAAGTTCAATTTTGGTGTACAAATCTATTATATACTTGTGTTAGGGATTTAGTGTGGTCTGATTAGATTTAGTGTACTAGAGATTTAATATTTTACGACTAAATTTTAGAGTTAGTGTATTGAAGATTTAGACTTAATGTGCTTGATGTTGGATCATGACAGTATACTAATATTGGATGATAGTTATATACATGTACTAAGTATGAACTAATATTGTTGTACTGCGTATGATTAACTAATATTCTCCTCACAAATGTTGGAGCCGATCGTGTGGATTCCACTTTTATGTAGAAAAAGAACTAATATTGTTAGCGATATCATTGCCTCCATAAGACTACGTGTAATTGCACCCCTCCTTTTATTGGCCGTGCTCTTGATTAGCCGTAAATGAATAGAAGGTTCATGGACAAATTTGATATTCAATTTGGTAAAAGTTTATTTATGTTCATTCGATATATACAAGATTAATTAAATAAATAAATTTAAATAACGTATTAAACTAAGTAAACAAACTTAAACATATATGTGCTCAGCTCATTAATGTTCGTAGACAACGTTCATAAATAACGTTCGTAAATAACATTCACAAATAACATTCGTAAATAACGTTCGTAAATAACATTCGTGAATCATATTTGTTAATTATGTTTATTAATAAAATTCTTATTAGCATGTTAAATAAAGATTTTTTTAAAATAAATAAATAAATTTTTATTATCAGACTTCAATAATCAATTAAATAAATTTAAAATATAAAAATTTTAAATAAGTTTGAATTGAGAGTTTGATAACATGTTAAGTCAATTTTGAATTAAATTTAAGCTCATAAAAAAATTAAGTTCAACTTGAATAATGATTTCAATTTTTTAATTCAAATTTATAACCGTATGATTTCAAAAGTTTACAATATCATCCTTCGTACTAAGCAGGCACAAAGTTAGGAATTTTATATTGGGGCCCATTATTTTAGTTGTTTCGCCTAATATTTTGATTCTAAAGAATATGCTGTTTGAAGAAATAGTGGAAGGTATTTATTCTTTAAAAAAAATCAAGAGAAGTTTGATTTAAATATTTTGAAAATGCAAGGGACTGATTTAGATATTTTAATAGTATGCCCTCTTTAAACAAATTTTGAAAAGTATCTCCCCGTAGAAATTAATGACTCAAGGTTGTATTCAGGGGAGGCATTGACATTATCAGAACAGTCCTTCAATTTTCAAAAATATTAAAAGAGCACTTTATAGTAGCATTTTTTTAAAAAAATATTCCTATAATATTTAACCAATTTTATTAAATTATTTTTAACTAAAGTAAGCATTTCAGTTTTGTTAATTTTTTAATTAAAGTTATTTTATAATAATACTAAAATAGGGTTTTCTTTTTAAATACGAAGTGTTTTTTTTTTTTTTTATTTTTAGCGGGTCTTCCATTAGCTGTTTGGTGGTTGGTGGCGTTATAATGCAAAATGTCAAGGACCAAACTGGAAATAACACCGTCCCATGCGCGTTGCTATATTTACCCACCACCTTCGATCTCTTTCCCCAAATTCATTCCCTTCGCTTCCTCCATGGCCGTCCCTCCGGACGTCTTCTGACCCAACGACACCGAACTCCTCCCTCCACCTCTCCTTCCTTCCTCCCCACGGAGCTGAGCTTTTTTGTTCGCGAGGATTCATCGAAGGAAACAGTCAAACAGAGGACGAAGGAGAGGTCGACCGATTTGGTCGTTGCAGGGAAGAGGTCGAGGAGGGAGCATGGCCAAGTACGCGGAGTTCTTCGATATGGGGGTGAGAATAGCGGCCCGGTTCCACTCCCACTGCCCGCAGACCGCGCGCATGTACTACAAGCCGCCGCCCACCGCCTTCGACGCCGACGAACCGCCGGCGCCTGAGGCCGCCCACCGCCACCGCCCTCCGCCACCGCCGGCGTCTTTCAGCGAGTGGCCGAAGGCCGAGTCGACGCCCCGCGGATTAGGCTTCACGCCGTTCGAGGATTGAAATGGCGCATGCTCTGTTTTCCTGCGGACGGGAAAAGAAAAGGGGGAATTGAAAATTTGTTTTTTTTTATCGGGAAAAAAAATATATTTTGAGGGAAAGGAAATGGAAATTAAAGGATTAATAAATTAAATAGTTGTTCTTTGATCAAAAACGGAATTGTGTTTATTCGCTTATTGAATATTACTGCTTTGAATATTAAATGCAAACCTCATTTTTATCTGAAATTCTGTGTTCATTGAACTGGAAGACAATGGTGGAAATGAAACGTTCGCTTTTAGGTTTGTGCTCCACGTGCTGTTTGACTGCATAAACAAGTTTTTTTTTTTTTGACTTTTCTGTGCCGACGATTTCGGAATCGACTTTTTTTTTTGTCGAGAAAAAAGAAAACTTTATGGTCAATTTTATTTAATTAATTTGTCGTACATTGTGGTAGTTCATCCGTGGAGTTCAACTTTTGAATTTTGAAACTTGGAAGAACGGATGACTGGGAAGGCCAATTCAGCCGTCCATTAATTAATGATACTTTAATTAAAAAAACATTTAAGGTGTATAAATGTCCTTAATCAACTATTACATTAGTTCTTTGACTTTTAAATCTAAATATATAGTTTCATTCTTTAACCTAAATTAAACACAGTTCGTGCCTCCTTTTCTCTGAAAAGAGCTTTCAGCTCCAGGTTTTGCACGTGAAAGTTTAGAAGATTATTGTTCTAATTGGATGCAGTGGACAGTTAAATCATCAGTTAAAAAGAGATTCAACTCATGCGCGATCTTGCTCTCCCTGATGATTGAAGATGGATTGAACAGAGAAGGTTAGATTGGTATCAGGGAGTCTTGACAGATCACTTTAATGCTCAAGTTAATATCAATGGAGAAAGGTGAAGATGCAGAAGAAGAAAACGAGTATATAAAGTTGCTGAAAGTTACCGAGAGAGTTTTTCATATATGTTGGAGAGTTTATATATCTACAAGAAAGACATTTCCACGTCGATCTGAGGGAGGTCATCTACCAGAGCTCGAGGAGACCAGTTCTGACGATTATTGACATAGGTCTTGACATAGGGCATATGAGGGACTAAATCTGTCAACCTCGTAATCGCTTTGTGACTCAGTAATCGTTGATTTATTCTTACCTTTTGGCTGTATGTGCAGGTATGAGGATATCCAGGGGACTGAGTCTGATAATCTCGTAACCGCCCTGATCCCTTAGCAGGCATCGCACGCTTAGGAGATTTTGGCAGTCTCTGTGTAAGACAGAAGGCGGTGGCCAAGATGAGGCGCGGAGAGACCGAGGGGGTTGCTTGATTGAGAAACTCAAAGAGAATGAGTAATTGAGGAGCTGAGTTATCCGAGAGCAGAGTTGTCAAGTTGTTGAGCTGTCGAGTGGCTGAAAAAGTTGTGTAGCTGAAAGATCGAGAAGTAGTCGAGAGATTGAGAATTTGAGTGGCTGAGAGGTCGAGAGACTAGGCGGAGACCGAGAGAGCCGAGACGGAGATGGTCGAGATCGAGAGGGTCGAGACCGAGATGGTCTAGATCGAGATCGCTTTGAAGGCTCAAATGAGGTCCAGAACTGAGGCCATGTTGAGTCCAAAGTACAGCCCGAATCAGAGGCTATCTCATCCTGATGGGATCGTTTCTCCCGAATTCATGTTGACTCATCTTGCCAAGTCAATCTAAACCCTGACCTTCACTTTGACTCTTAATCTTTACATATCATGTTGATCTCTAACTACAAATATCACATAAAAATAATAGGATTCCGCCACATAAATTATGAAACCAAAACAAGAAATAATCTGTTTCCAAACAAAAAGGTTGCCTAATCGATCTGTTGTAAGTATCGATAATCTGCACACCTTGAAGTTCACATTCGCCCTGCCACTTGATGATCTCTGCATGCGGCGAGATGATTAAATTGCTAAATTAATGAAAAAGCAGAACGATAGTAGCATAATGATGACGATAATAATGAAAAAAGAGCTAGGTTCAGTATACAACCATCAATGTATTTATACCTGTAAAGAATCAAAGAAGAAACTTTACTTCCTCCTTTGTATTTAATTCCTGACTACAAGCTTAAAAAGATGAGCCATTTGTTGTTGCTCTCCTGTCAAAAGCAGGGGGTGTCCACAGACCATGGACTCAACCACTGCTTGAATTCCTCCCTCATGTCTTCAGTACATTTATTGTGTATCCTTCAATGGAGGAAGAGGAGGAGGATGATGAGGAGACCCTTTGCTAAGAAAAGGTTGCAGACATTAATTGAGAGAGGAAAGTCGATGCCAGTGGCATTGAGTGAAATCACTCGTCGAGTTCATGTGCCAAAGCAAACTGGAACTCACATCACAATCTCACTTGCGATTTCCAGGCTTGGCTCGACATCCTTTTCACCTTGCCTGTGCCATTGAAACGCCAGAGTGGGTCTGAGAAAATTCTGAATGCCTCAAGCGTGTAGCTCAGTCGCTGCCACAAAAGGCATTACCGTGAGCTCGCACAACTTCCAACGAGACTGAGAAATATGTGGGGGTGTTCACATGCATTACACAGTAGGGTACTAAGGCTGGGACTCCAATGCCCCCGCTTGGACTTATTTGCTTCGTCTGTCTGCTGCCATGGAAGGGGACCATTGTTCCAGGACGCATACTGCTTTTTTACTCGGTCACCCTCACTTGCATCTCCTTCCTTCTTTTATATTTTTGAGAGAGGGAGGCATGGTTTCTGATGCACATGTTTTCCAATGTTTTGAGCTACTGGAGTCGCCATTTAGCTGCTGGACATGGGAGTTTTACATTCTTCGGCTTTCTCTCTCTGAAGAGTTTCAGTTTGCTTGCCTGCGTCTATGGGCATCACTGTTGGATTGAGAAACATGGATGGGTTAGATTTTTAGCTTGTTGTGTTGCTTCTCCCTGTTCATCCTGTAGTTCTTCGACAGCTTCACTGCCTTCAACATTGGGAGTGAAAAAGTAGTACCTGAATCTCTTATTTTTCTTTTGCACGGTTTACTTTATATTGTTTTCTAGCAATTTTGTCTCAATCTTCATGATGTTTTCTAGCAGTTCCGGTGCTTCTTAATTGGATACAAGAACCCAGGAACACTTCCTTCAGCTTAAAATAATGCAAAGCCAGCTGCTGTCGTCCGAAGCACACTTTCTCAGGTCGATTGATCCAGACGATCTTCAAGCAGAGGAGGATTGTGTGATGGAGAAGAGACATTTGATGAATTGTCAAGACGACGAAGAGAATGACTTGCATGGCCTCGCATGTAGGAGAAGCCGAGGACTCTCACTGACTCTTGGCTCTCACCTCCCATCCAACACTTTTGGCGCTTACAGATATGAACAAGTAAAAAATCACGAATCATGCACCACATATGAAGCCATGAGGGAGGATCTGAAAGAGTTCGATCGCGCAAGATCACATAGGCCGCCAACAGTCGACTACATTTTCTCCAAAGGAGAAACCGGTGGCAGCTCCGCTTACAGGAATCTGGCATCGATGACCTCTTTGCTTCACCGTTCTAAGTTTTTGAACCCTGCTCAAGAACTGCTTACTGAGGTTGTATCTCTGAGGAGCGCTCTTGATCCAAGCTCCGATGAAGAATTAAGGAAAGTTAAGTCATTTGGAATGGCGAATAGGAATGGGGGTCTCTGCTGTTCATCTGCCGACAATCCTGATACTGATGTTAGAGTGCTCAAGCTTGTTGCTTTGTTGGATGAGGTACAGAAATTAATTTCTCCCCCACTGTTCGCTCATTTTCTTTGACATATTCAACACGATTAGATAATGCAGCCAAAACTCAGGCAGTTGAAAGGACGAAAGAATCTTGACTAAGTAATGCTGAGAAAATAACAAATAAGTGTGCAATTAATGTATGCCTGTTTGATTTCAGCTCGAAGGCAGATACCAGCAGTACTTCCACAGGATGGAGCAAGTGATATCATGCTTTGAGATGTTTGCAGGCAGTGGAGCTGCTGCATCATATACGGCTCTCACAATCCAAGCTATGTCCCGGCATTTCGCTAACCTCAGAGACACAATCATCACTCAGATTCATGCTTCAGGAGTTCTCCAAGAACATGATCGACCAAGGGAAGCACAAATGCAGCCTTTCAAGCACACACTGGCCGATGAAAGCTTTAGACAGAAGAGAGAAGCTCTTCAGAAACTGGGTATCATTCAAACCCAACAAGTTTGGAGGCCTTTGAGGGGGCTCCCTGAGGACTCAGTCGCAGTCCTTCGAACTTGGTTATTCGAAAACTTTCTTCACCCGTGAGTTCGATCTTGTGCTGTTATCATCCTTCCTTCCTTCTTCACAAACATGAAACTGAATAACAGTCTGTTTTCTATTGCAGCTACCCTGATGACAAAGAGAAACTCATTCTGGCTGCAAAGACAGGCTTAACTAAAAACCAAGTAAAGCCCTACAATCTAGCCACTTTACACAATCTACTCAATTGTTTCAATATTGATTTTGTTTCTTCGAGTCTAGACGTGGGACTTCATTGTGCTTGTATTGATTCAGATCTCGAACTGGTTCATAAATGCTCGGGTGCGGATATGGAAACCAATGATAGAGGAGATGTACAAGGAGGAGTTTGCAGAGGACTCTGGAAACTTAAGCACATCGTAGAGCAATGAAAAAACATGATGAGAAGCAAGGTTGGAGGATTCCTAGAAAATGCTGATGAAGTTTTTTACCTATCCATCTCAAGTTTGTTCATGGTCTCTTTTAATGCTGCTTGTTCATACTCTTTTCTCTCTTTTTTTTCGTGAGGAGATCAGTGTTTGTGTCGATCCATATATGGCTTGATTCGACTGTTGATCATTGAAGAAAAATTGCACAGTTTAAACTTTCTTTTGGGATTCTGGATACACATTTTTTTTCCTTGGGTTAAGCGATGAGAAACTAAGTTGCAGATCTCTGTGAGTCATCCATTCAATAATCTTTAAAAAGAAATTCAGTTTTCTTCTTCATGGCTTTTTCTTTTAGTGCATTGGAGTTTAGAAGGGGCTCAATCAAATTCAAAATACCCAGATATTTAACTAAAAAAATTCTTATTATTCATGCATGTTCTTGTTTGAAATCGCCTCGTCTTCGGACGCCACACTTATATGTATGACTGACGGATCAAAGTAGTATCCTGAGAGAGGGAGGCCACCAGAGCCTTGGCGTATCGCCACGCGTCGAGCTGCAAAGAAAAAGAAAGAGAGTGAGAATGAAAATCAGAGGTGTCTTAGCTCAGCCGCTTCGACGTTCAAGTTAGGCCATAATCGAATAGGGAGAGTCGTAGAAAATGAAAAAGTAAGAATGTTTTCGGTCCTCTGTGCGTATCTGCACTTGCGAGATGCGAGGTCGTTATATAGAATTATTAGAAAGATGTTATGTCTTAGTTAAGGAAAATATCCGATCAAAGGAGATCCTATCAAAGGAGATGCCCCATCAGTGGAGATCCTATCAGAATAGATTTTCCATCATAGGGAAGGAGAATATTCTATCGCACTACTGTAATGAAGGGTTTTATCATCCACGTCTCACGTCTGATACGACATCAGATTGCAACTCATCATGCTACATTAAATAAGGTAAGTGAGCTACCCTATAATAGCATGTCAGTGCACATGTATTTCTAGCAGCCTTACAAGCTGAATGAGAGAGTGAAAAGAGCAAGGTAAATTGAGCACTGAATAGGTGGAGAGTGGGCGGCAAAGAGAACTCGGGTCAAGACTGTCCGAGATGAGATTTGGGGTTGAAATGTTGTTTGATACGACCGAGAGGAGATATAGTCAGACGATTTGGATTCAGGATTCGGAGTCAGACGTTGAGTTTCGAGCTGACTTATCCATTGAGTCGGGTGTTAGGTTCTCACAAGATTTAACATGTTGTCTCTATTTGGACCAAGTCAAGTCTTGACTTTCTTGACTTACGTATATCAACCCCTAACAATACATATTTTAAGAAATCTCATATTGAAATGTGAGATTAAAGAGTATAAATTTTTAGAGGAAGAGTTAATCTCACTTAAAGGCATGTTAAGTTAATCGAGGATCTCATGATCTTTATAAGTATTATTATAGTAACTGAAGAGTAGAGTATAGTTTTCTCCTTTGGGTTAGGTGTAAAACTAAATTATATATTACTTTGGCTCACTTCGACACTTCCTCTTTTTAATAAAAAAATTACCTTAACAAAAAAATAAATAAATATAAGACCGTGTCCTATGTTTAACTCAAAAAATAAAATAATTTTGAAGGAAATGATTAAAAAATAGATTAATGTTAGGAATAAATAAAGAATAATTATAATTCATTATTAGATTTAATTTATTTTAAATATTTATTTTTATGTAATTAATTATTTTAAAATAATGTAATTTTTAATTTAATTTTTTTGTGAGAATTTTTAGCTTTAAGCGAGGTAATTATCTTTTTTATCAACTTCATTTAAAGATTTTGCATGTTACATCAAAATCTAAGACAAAGTTGCTTGTGTAAATTGTTGATTATACTTAGTACGATTGGAGTTTTATTGTGCCAAGCAATAATATTTAATGGAATATCATATTTTATGTATTTTTTAAAGACTTAATTTGATTATACTTAGTACGATTGGAGTTTTAATGTGCCAAGCAATAATATTTAATCGAATATCATATTTTATGTATTTTTTAAGACTTAATTTATCGACGATAGCTCGTAGCACCCTTTTTTAATATTTAATCAACAGAAATATTCATCATTTTTATTATTATATATTTTAATTTATATAACTTATAGAATTATTAATGTATCCATAAATCAATAAAAAATTATTATTATTGTCTTGACTCTATATTTCATAATTTATTTATTAATTTTAATAATAAATATTAAATTAGTTATTATATGACTGTGCAGCTAGTAGGAAGAATTTTGAAATAAAAAAATATTTTTATTTAAAATAAAAACAATTATATCGATTCCAATTAGCAAAAGAAAATTATTCGGATCTTTTTTTTTCCCTAGAAATATTCATGTACCAATTACCAAATAAAATAAAATAAAATAAATAAATAAATAAAAGTACCGTGGGTCCCTTTCAGTTTCTGTATGATTGGAAAAGGAGAAAACCCTCGGTTTCGATATCTATATAATTCTCTCTTTACCGATTACATGAAATTCTGCCGGCTCCTCTCTTTGCGTCGCTTCTGACTTCGGAAACCCTGTCATCGCCCTCGCCGTCGCCGGATCCTCTCGATCGTCCTCGAGACCAGTCGGGAGAAGGCCTTTCCTTCCCTTCCCTCCTCTGGCTTCCTTTCGCCGTAGCCTAGCAAGGTACTCGATTTAGATCCGTTTCCTCGAGGGCTGGTCGTGGATTGGATTTCCTTAGGTGCCGATTGGGTCTGGATGTGCCTGTCAAAGGCCGGTTATTCGAATCGAGTGCTGCCTTTTGCTAGATTCTTTGCGTATTTTACTCTTTGGTTATTTGTCCGCCGGCACGGTGAGGCGTTATCTTTGACTACTTTTTTGTCGAGATTTGATTTTGGGCTGGTACTTGTTCCAAAAGGAGTAAGATTTCGAGAAACTTGCTGCTTGAATTGATGTTGGTGCCTTTCTTATATGTTCGGTATTAGGATAAAGGACCTACTATCGTCTGCTCTTTTATTTCATTTCACGTCGATATTTTCTGTTTTGTTGATAATATTGGCTGGATAGTGGGCTGTATTCTGGGTTCCGTTTATTTGCGCATGGGACGTTTGTTAATGAGTCACTGGGTGAAAAGGATTGTAGTGGCCTTTAATTCCTTTTTTTCTGCATGTACTGAATCTCAATTTTAGGTAGGTTTGTAGGGGAAGAAGAGGACTGCTCAGAGTTTAGGTTAGAAACAATCTGATTTCTGCTGCAATGGATGGAATTATAACTGAGGACTATGGAGTGAGCCTCAGGTTTGCAGCTACAGAGGGGATGCCCAGTGAGCAGCATTCCATTTCTGGTGACTCAATTGTTGATTGGCGATCTTCAGAGCAGGTTGAGAATGGAGCAACTTCCACTTCGCTCCCTTATTGGGACATTGATGACGACGACGACTGTGGTGTGCTACCTTTCAACTTGATTTCTCTTTGAAGCATTTTTTTTTCTAGTTGGATTTCATTGCACTGTTCATTTTTGCAATTTTTTTGGTCTTTGAGTGAAACTTTTTGAAAAATATGTCATGTGTATCTCTCATCTTTTTGAAAAATAAACTTATTCAACAATGAACTTGAATCATGACTCGGATAGTTTATGTTGCAATGCAGATGCTATTTTGCCTTGTTATTTTGGCAAATTAAACAGATCAACCAATAACATATGATGGTCGAGAGATCTAAATTTTTGTGTTGTCTCGGTTTAAGATTATTTAGTTTATTTTATTTTAGTTATACTATTTTCGTGTCGCCTAGTCTATTTTGTTCGAGTTTTACTGGAACTAGGAAGTTATCATCTTATATTTCTATTCATTCAATCAAATACAAATTTTCTAGTTCATATCATCTCTTGTTCCTTGAGATTGCTGATTGAGGCATAGAACTTTGCAAGATTGCTGATCGAGGCACTCAAACATATCTTGTGCTATGCCAAGTGGTATCAGAATCCAACTTCTTTCCCTCCTTAAATCCTATCTTGTGACTTTGCTACTAACCCATTTCTCAACTGTTGAGTAAACCACATCCATCTTTGCATCACTATGTACACTACGCCTTCACAGCCACCCTAACCAGTCTCCAGTTTGACTTCATTCTTTGCCCTCCCACTTGTGGGTATTCCCTAGTCCAACTTTAATAGCCTGCTAGAGCGACTGCCTGCATCGAAGTAGCCCATGATCATTCTCACTCTGAAGAATCCTTGCAGCAGCGCCTTTGGCCTCTTGGTAGCTGCAACTTCTTGCTGTGGAACCGTGTTAGCATTGTCTGTTATTAGAGACACATGAAATATTCACTTGTTGCCCTCCTTCATTGGCATCTACCATCATCACCCTTCCATCCACTATAATAGTCAACTGATCACACATATGATCAAGTTGTGTACAATCAAGTGTGCACTTTTGCCTCAGAGTTGATTAAGTTGTGTACAATTATGAGGTCGAACCTAAGAAAGAGTCGATTAAGTTGGTTTTCTAATCATATTAAATATTTCTGCAAATTTTCAATATAGAAAATTCTCACATAAGGATATTCAAGCTCCCATCTAAATTCTTAATTTCCCCACATGTTTATCTCCAATCTTGATGCCCACAATTCCCTCTATTATGCCCTCTGCAAATTATGAATGCAGTTGACACCAGACATTACTGCTTCTCTACAAAAGACCACAACAATATTGGAGGAAGTGCTCTTACATTTAGTTGACATCTAGATTAAGAACACTTTGCAAATTGATACCTGACAATTTCTTTGAAGTTCAATAGTAAATGCTGAGCAGTCAAGCACTTAGCTCACCTGACCATTTCACACTTATTAAAGTTCTCAGAAGCTTCATCATGTTTATTAGTGTAGACAGGTCAAGTTCTTGGTCGAGGGAGCGTGATGCAAATAAAATTAGTGCACCTTGATAAACCAACTCTACTTTGCCAATCTTATGACAAGTTACTAATAAACTATGAAAGAAGAGGTCAATAAAACAAAATTTTCTAGTTCATATTCTCTCTTCCCACTCACATATTCATTGGGTCATGCAATTTTATGAGATATATGATAAGGCAACATCAGTTTAAAAGCTCATGAATATTTGTAAGTGTGCATTATGACCCAAGTACCTTGGTTTTGATTGGTAGAAGTAGCCTATTGGAAATCTATGACATTAGCTTTTGATAATCTGAGATTAACACATTGAAGTTTTGGTCTTGTTTACCTTCTTGAATAGCTTTCTTGCTTTTAATACATTTCATGTTTTTTATGCAGTTGATTTTTACAATTTCCTATGATACAATAAGATGCATCAGTCATTGCAGAAATTGGCTTTGACTAGAACACTACTAACTGCCCTGGAATCTGTAGTCAGGGTGGTAAAACATTTCATTTTAGATTTTGTTGCCATTTTACATTTGTTTTCTGCCATGTTTTCGTGGTCTATGTATGATGCAATTTCTCTTTCAGGACCAAAGCCTTTGGATCTTTATGGAAGATTCACGTGGAAGATTGAAAAGTTTTCAACAATCAACAAAAAGGAATTGCGTAGTAATGCATTTGAAGTTGGTGGTTACAAATGGTATGGGTTCTATTTAATAATTTTATGTCATATCATCAAGGTTTAAAATATTGAGCTGTGTCGAAGTTTCGATCTTGGACTAGAACAATATAGTTTTGGTACCGTATCGTACTGTGCCAGTATAATTTCGATATTTTTAAAATATAAAATATATTAACTAAAATAAAATAATTTAATCTAAATATTTAAAAATAAAAAATAAAATATTTTTTATAAAAATAATAGGATAATTTTATGAGGATTTAATTAAGCCTATTTAAATTATCCCTAATTATAGCTAGGAGTTGATTATTAAATCCTTATTAAAACCTAAGTTAAGAAGAAAAAAAGCTGATTGGTCACCCGCAACCTTGGTGGCATTGCAGGGCTCGGGCGATGCCTCTGGAGGCGTCGTTGAGCTTGCACGACGCCTCCGGATGGTATCCCGGCTGGAATGCCTATGTCGGTCTCGGCCTGTTGGCGGAATGAAATTTTCGTTGGTATCGAATGATACAGCTCGAGATTTCAATCCTTGCATACCGTAACTGACTCTTTTATTACCCTAGTCTTCTTCTACTATGTTCTTGGTTCCTTCTTCAGGTTAAGTGGAATGTATATCGAATTAATATGTGCAAAAGTGATAGGCAACTGGTTTTCAACATCCTATATTTTTTTGAGATGCTGGTTTGTCTGACCTAGAAGAATTTAAAATGAGAAGGTTACTACTTTGTAAATCAGTAGATTATGTCAACGATCTAGCATATTCCTTAAGTTTCCAACCTCGTAGGTGAATAAGTTCATGGAACAAACATCTTTGCTTGTATGGGCAAGGGTGTTGCCATTAATCTCTCGTCATGCATTTTGTGCTGTCCAACAAGGTTTAAGGTACCAATTTCAATCTTTTTGATTGGAATTGTCTTCTTCTAGTTGTCATCAATGGTTGAGACAAATTAATTGTGGTGGTGGTTTAGAAAGAGGAAGACGAGGAAGAGAAAAGGTGCAAGGACAAGAAGAAAAAGCAAGAAGAAAGAGAGAGAGAAAGAAGAAAATAAAACTGCTAGTGTCGTCTGCCATGAAGATCCATCCAGTATATGTGTCTGTTCCTTTCCCATTCCATTCTACTTGTGAAATGCTATGTTTTGCCCATACTGCTTAAAACATAAAAAGATTGAAACCATGTTGGCGGGAGCACTACAAACCTAGCTCTCACTTTACTATGTTAATGAATCAAAGCATGTAGGAAATTGGCTTGCTTTTTGGTGTATGAGACCAATTGACTTTCTTTGCAGCTAGGGGTTAGCAAAATTTCGGTTTAACCGAAATAACCAACTGAACCAAACTAATTCAGAAATTCAGTTCAATTTATTTGGAAATTCATTTTTTTAAAAAAATATTTGTTAAATCGGTTCAGTTTCGGTTTTGAATTTTGAAAACCAGTTAAACCGATTAAACTGAATTTTTTATTAAATAATAAAAAATATTAAGATTAAAAAAAAAGATTTTTTAATCAATCCGATTAAGTTTTTATTAAAAAATGGTTAATTTGGTTACCGACTGAGTTAATCTACTTTTTATCGGTTCAGTTTGTTCGATTTTATTGTAAGAATCGGTCGGTTCGGTTGCTCACCCCTATTTGTATCGATATTAAGAGGTGAATTGTATCTTGTAGTAATATTTCATCTACATGGTTGCTGACGTGTACCACTAATCTACTGACATGCATGCTTGAAATATATGTTAATTCTACAGGTACATACTGATCTATCCACAAGGATGTGATGTCTGCAATCATCTTTCTTTGTTTCTTTGTGTTGCTAATCATGAACAACTTATGCCAGGTTAGCAGCATATGCTTGTTCCTGTCTTAACTATCATACAACATTTGTTATAAGTTTCAGTAGCAAAACTTGTGTTTTTGTACTTCATGATTTTTGCAGGGTGGAGTCATTTTGCACAATTCACGATAGCTGTAGTGAATAAAGATCCAAAGAAATCAAAGTACTCTGGTCAGTCAAGATAATATATGTTATGATAAACTTATTTTCCACAGCTGCATTAGACCTTATGCCTTAATGAAAATTTGCAGACACACTACACAGGTTCTGGAAGAAGGAACATGATTGGGGATGGAAAAAATTCATGGAACTGTCAAAAATATATGATGGTTTCATTTTTTCAGACACTCTTATTATCAAAGCGCAAGTTCAGGTTATCAGGTGGATTTATGTTTTTTTTTGTTTCTTATTATCAATGTAGAATTAGCTTGAATATCTAGACATGTTAATTTGAATAATCTATGATTCTACCTTTACTTTGACATACTATTGTTTTGTAAAGAGACTTTGAGTCAGAGTTGGCTATCGGTATAACATCAAGTCAGTTCCCTCTTTCATATTTGTTGACCATTGTGAAAGGCTTTGCTTCTTTATCTAACCATTTTTAAAAAATCTGAATCTGTTAG
Source organism: Curcuma longa (assembly GCF_044706935.1). Taxonomy (NCBI): domain Eukaryota; kingdom Viridiplantae; phylum Streptophyta; class Magnoliopsida; order Zingiberales; family Zingiberaceae; genus Curcuma; species Curcuma longa. Next base: position 353,715 of record NC_133872.1, on the reverse strand, counting down.
TTCCATGCAAGCTGATACGTTTTATTTCCTTTTCCCCCTTATTTTGTTTTCTGCTTTTCTAGTCTGTCATTTGAACTTGCGATGAGAATGGAATCAGCTCGTTTACTTCATTTGCTGGTGTAATTTTACACTGGAGATTTGAATAAAGTTAATCTGGATGGACTATGTTGTGGCGTTTGTAGAAAGTTGATATGGGAGTTTAAGATGGATCGGTGGAGTTGATGGACCAAAGTTCATTTGTGTTTCTGAAATAGTTTAGATAACTAGGAAAATTAGAGCTGATTAACATTCTTTTGAAGTATGTTAATGCTAATGATGGTATGCTTTGGAAATGCTGGCTGTTATAATAATTCCTTTTGGTGGAAAGGAAATTGAAAAGAAATTATGATTTTCTTTGTAGAATGCAGACTTATCAAGAAGTGAAATTATTATGATTTGAAGCCATCAGAGGCTGCCTAATGCATGTATTATACGATATGTAATTGTAAGTAGCACTGGACAACTGTCACCTGATAAATCAGTCTACAAATAATTTTTTATAAGAAGAATTGTCAAAATTATAAATTTGTCACAATAATAATAGTTCTAATACAAACACTGGACTGCAACGACAATGAGTGTGTCATTGTCACATGGGATTGCAGTGCAAAATTTTTCTCTTCATGCAGCTGCATATCCTCTGTTGTCGATAGTCTTGTGCCTGAAATCCACTTGATATACAAGATTTATTAATACAAACAATTTGTCAATGGCATATCATGGTCTATCCCTCACTGAAATCTCATGCCAGAAATCCACTTGATATACAAGATTTATTAATACAGATATTTTGAGAATGATGTATCATAATCTATCCCTCACTGAGGTATATATTTTTATGTTTTCTTTTATGTTGTCAATTGGTGAATAGTCTCACTGAATATCTTCTATAAGATGCTCGTTCTTTTACAGAGAACAAATTGCAGTCTTCATGGTTTAGTGTAGATCATATAGTAATGTTCTAATGGTGGTTTGAAATATATACTTTCTTGCACTTTATCTGCATTAATGTGAGGATCCATTAATGATTTCATTGTGTTTTCTTCTTGTTCATATTTTATTCTCTAGGGAGAAAACAAATCGTCCTTTCAGATGCCTTGATATTCAATACCGGAGAGAACTTGTTCGAGTATATGCATCCAGTGTAGAGCAGATTTTCCGGCGTTTTCTAGAAGAGAGGATAGCCAAGTTGAGAAAATTTATTGAGGACATACTGAGGTGGCACAGGTAGGAACCACTCTGCCTTTCAAGTTTATCATAAATTGAATGCTGATGTGGTTTGTCCTACTTGGAAGTAATTTCACTTTTTTTTAGTGTACCTGGCTCAAGCTCATGATTGTGTATCGATTGGGCTTTGCAGTTTTTGTGCCTTTTGGTTAGGAATTGATGCAAATGCTAGGCGGCGCATGTCCAGAGATAAAACAGATGCTATACTGAAAGTAGTGGTCAAACATTTTTTCATAGAGAAAGAAGTTACATCAACTTTAGTTATGGATTCTTTGTACAGTGGGCTTAAATCTCTTGAATACCAGAGCAAGAACATGAAAGGGACAGCTAAATTAGGAGAATCAGCAGAATTACCAGCTCCTATGGTCCATATTGATCAAGATTTCTTTGTATTGGCTGATGATATAATAATTTTGATAGAAAGAGTGGTATCGGACTCCTTATCTCAGCAGCCTTTGCCTTCAAAAGACGACAAGTATTCACAGAACCGAACAAAGGTAGGCAAAAGTAGAAGCTGAAAATCTTTCATATATGCTGTTCTAGGTGAAGTATTTTTCTGCTTGACTTGTGCATTTTGCTAGATCTGCTAAACCATTTTTCTATGAAATAGCTGACATATAAGTCTCTTTGCTATTCATCTTTGGCACATGCATGTGTGGCCTGTAAAACTTTCTGGTATTTAGTTCTGCATGATTTCCATTATATATAAAAATATTGTGCAAATCTTCTATTCGGTTCATTGCTCTATTTTTGTTTTATTAGTTGACCATATAGACTACTACCCTGCTATAATATGCTATCTGATATTTGTATCTTCCTAGTACTGCTAGAAATTAACCTTAATTCATGAGTGTTGAATCGGTGTATAGCATAGTTTGCCGTGTTAGTATTGACAGTAGTAGAAACTAAAAAAAGTAAAATATAATACAATGAAATTGTTTAATGTATGAGATAACAAAACTTCTCAAAACCTATGAATGAAAAACCTGATTCTTCATTATATTGAGTTAGTAAAATATAATATAATGAAATTGTTCAGTGTATGAGATACTAAAACTTCTGAAAACCTAATTCTTTGTTATAATTGAATTAGTAAACCTAATTGTATGAAACTACACTTATCATAATAATTAAATACATTATTAGATTTTTCATAATAATTTAGTGTGATACTAACTAGTTAATGATTGTGTCATCCTTTACCACCCTTAATCTCAAATGATCCTGCACATCAAACTCATTGGCCTAGGCAATTGAAAAGCTTAGATTTTGCTGATTTTGGCAAGGCTATTGAGATTTTTTGTTGTAATTCTGCTCATTCTCTTGAGATATTGGGAAAAATCAAAATGGATTTGGTCCAGTGATAATTTTCTTTATTGCTGCTTATTAATGCTATTATGGATCTTAAAGATCATATTTTTATTTCCTTTTTCTGTTTAAGTACATTTAATCTACTTTGCTCTACTCTAAAAGATATTGGTTATAATAAATGCATATAAATGAGTTTCATCTGTATTTACAAGGATTTCAGTCAATATTACAGTTTCTCCGTTTTCACACTCTCCTCTCTTGTTGGAGACCTATAGTTTAAGCTTCCAACTCTTGATTCGTCAAACAGGTATTAAGAACATTTGTAAAGTTAATGCTAAGGATTGAAATATCTGTAATGCATAACCGTAAGCTTTTAGCTCAAGCAATAATGGTCACTAAATGAGAGTGTATGGACGTAGTTTATCTGAGCATCTTGCCATGTATGAAATTCTCTGGGGCAACCCCTCCTAATGTCTACTTCTATGATATCAGAGCTCAGGTTGTCATCTTGCCTACCTACTGTACTCGGTCTTTTTGTTTAATGTAATCTATAGTATAAGAGCATATCCACGCATATCTATTCTGCAGTTTCACATTGATTCTTGTAGTCGAAGGCTTCTCCATATGGTGGTTTCCCCGGAGTTACATTTTCTCTTTTCTTTCTCCATAATTTTTGTTTTTGCTTATATCCATTTAGTTGATTCATCATTTTTATGCTTTCTAATTTAAAAAGAAGATTTACAACCAAATATTTTATGTCCATATTTTTACCCTGTTTTACACTTTTTTTTTGTAGAAATGATTTGTACATAATGCCTTGTTTATATTGATGAAAGTGGGGCAGTGGGTGGGTATTTTGTGATTTAATTTGCTTAGTAGACTTTGTGTCATTTGCAATTCCTACCTGATCAATGCTTTTTAGATGTTTTGATATCCAACTATATATTCACACCGGTTATTCTTTTCCTCAGCGAAACTTGTCGCTCATCCTAGACTTTTGTTGAGGATAACAAACCATGAGGGAAGCTCACAATTCTTCTTTATATTAACTGCGATTATAATTTTTTTAATGACTAAAAAATGTATGTTCAGAGAGATTAAGTTAAAATTAATCAATGCTATGCTTTTAATGAAGAAGTGAATTAAGAACTGAATTGATTATGTGCCTGACCATTGTAATTCCAAAATTTCCAAACATGAGACACTAATTGCTACTCATATCGGCCGTTCGGTACTGCCTTCTTTTGAGAAACATCTTGTCATTTGTTACGTTTAGGTATCTGTAATTTCACCTTTGTGTGGCATGAAAGTTGCCAAATACTCAGCACCATAATTTGGGCTGTAGTCATCAATGGTTTAATATGGATTTTGCTCTCTGCAGTCATTTGGTTAAGGCCTAGAGTTTCAATTTTAATTTTTATAAAATATAGATTGGTAGTCAGATTGACACTATAACAGTATCATTAGTGTAGGTTTGCATGGAAGATTTGAGAGCGCTTCTCAATGAAGGTTTGTAGCATTTACTGGCTGTGCTCCCACTATGTGGCTGTTTTAAAAACATGATTAATTTGCCGAGGCTTGTTATATATCGTCAATGGAGTATTGAGATCATATTTTCTAATTGATCAAGCAGACAATTAACAATAATTTAACTACCAATTTCCCTTAGTGTTTGCACTATATATCTCAAAAGCTGCAACATTAGCTTTTTCCCCTCTTTTAGGTTTCTTGATCTATTTCCTCTCTCTGTGGGTACTTCATTTAAATTGGCAATTATCTTTCTCATCTCTAATTCCTTCAGTATATAGGGTATTAGGATCATGTATCCATTCATTCTATTACCTCTAGGTATATGAAGATTTGGCCCCCTTTCCTGGCAGTCTTTACTTGATTTAATTTGAAAGGAAACCAATCTACTCTGGAAGTTATGGTACATCGTTAACACCTCAGTGTAGAATATATCTCAAACAAATTGTATCTGTAGGATGGAAGTGCTGGAGATGAATTTATTAAGGAATCTGTTGAGCGAGATGAGCGACGACTTTTGGAGCTGGGTCGCAGAACTATAGAAATGTTTGTGCTGGTTCAGATGTTCAGGTAACGATTAAGCTGCAACGTTATTTATGACATGTTTTCGAATTTTCAAAGTTACAATTTGTTTTTTGAAAACGTTAGCATATTAACCTTCTTTATGCTAAGAATCTATCCAAATGGACATGCATGGCTTCACCAGATAACTTTAACAAGCTATTTGAGTTGTGTTTTGGCATGCTTAATTTCCCATGATCTTAATAGCTTCTAATGCAATTTCTGAATAATAAATTCTTTCTAGGTAACTGTATTAATAACTTTGTCTTGTACATGATGCTGGCAGCAGTAGAATTGAAGTTTCCTATCAGGAGGTTGTTGCTCTAAAGAGGCAAGAGGAACTTATTCGCGAGGAGGAAGTAGCTTGTCAAGCTCAAAATGAGATCAAATTAAAGCGTGGTTCTAGTGAAAGGGAAAGACGTTCAAAGAAAAAGCAGGTTCGTCATTTCATAGTCTTATCTATATAAAAGTGTTCAGTATAATTTTGGTAATTCTTCACTACTTAAATGCTCACAACTTGTGTGTTGCTTAAGCTGGAGTGCATGTGAATACTTCTGACTTCTTATGCGTAGGCTCCATATGAATCATGCATGTCATATGCATACCTCAATGGATTTTGTTTAGCGAAGATGTAAATAAATGGTGGCCACATGGGAGGTTCAAATCTCCTTATCACTTTTCAAATATCAATGATGTGTTACTCTGTGCAAAAATTTCTAGTTTGTGCAGCATTTTGCAGTACATAGGTTCCATCTTCTGGACCCTTTTAATCCTGTGGGGTCTTTTGATCTTTGCAAACATGATATGGAGTTTATAAGTTCATATTGTATTAATTGAGATTCCTGTGTGGTTTTTTGTTCCTTGCGAACATGATATGAGTTAATAAATTTGTATCATATCATCAAGGTCTCTTAAGCAGTGATTTGATGAGGGGTTTTAGATGCAGGATCATTGAATCCCTATCAGGTTAGGCAACTGTTTGCCTGAATAACATTTAAGGACCTTGAGAAAGGATGCGAAAAGGATTAATAGAGGAAATCCTTTTCCATGTAAAATACTTCAACCTTGAAATTTCTCTTAAAATTTGACCCAATACATACTTTAGGAAACCCTCAATTTAGCCCCCAAAGTGTCAATGTCATATTCAATTCGATCACAGATTGCTCCAGACAATCACAAAATTAGCGTACCTAGGAAATGAAATACATGCATTAGCCTGAATTGAAGACTTTAATTCAGAAACTTCTCATTTTTTTGTTTGGCATGAATAAATGATAATAAGCATGCTTACTTTGAGAAAATATTTTGAAAAGTCATGGCAGGTTGGTTTTAAGTGTTTTTTTTTTGGTTTTTTAGAAAAAATAAAAAAATATCTTTTACTGGAAATCCCGGAGCATAATTTTTTTCTCTAATTTTTAGTATTCAAGCGAAACAAATCTTGGGAAGTACACAAAGGGTGAACAGGTGTCCATTTGTTATGTGTGTGAACATTGTTTGGAAGCTTGACAAAGATGTGCATACAGAGCTACACTATCTTTGATGGCTTTTTCTCCTATATTTTGACAAAGCTTCCGGAAAGAAATTTTATTCCTTGGTTTCATTCGTACTCTTAATGGCTTTCTTTGCAAACTCTAGAAGTTTATCATTTTTCCTTTTATTGTACTTGTGCTCCAGTATCCCTTTTGATGCCCAATCATTATTAGCTCATATCTCAATAATTGAAATGCATGAACTTTTAGTATGATTAATATTGTTGTTTTCCTTGTACTTTTACAGGCTAAACAGAAGCGCAATGGCCGCAAAGGTAAAGACCGAGGGAAAGATGAGGATTGTAATCCCGTGAAGGAAAAATTCCAGCTTGAATGTCAATCTGAAGATAGGATTCTTGATAGCTTCCCTTCTGAGCAACTAGAATTGGCTGGCCAAAAGATTTTTACCCTTGAAGCTTCATCAGATGTGGATGATGCCGCAGACGATGTTGTCGAGGTCCTTCAACCTGACATAGACGAGACAGGTTTTTGTCCTTCTATATCAGATACTGACGCTTCAGAAATTCATCAAAATGGCCAAATTGACAAGACGAGCCAGTCTCTTATAGCTGATAGCTCTTTGACACCGTCAACTGAGTCAGTCCTCTCAGCTCTAGACAGTGTATCATATAATGGTAGCACATTACCAAATAACAAAAAAATACAGTACTCTCGCAGCAGGTAATTTAGTTACAAGCATTTGTTGTGATTGTTTCGACAGCTGAAGTTTTTAATCTGTTAAGTTGTTTTGTAGAAGAAAAAATAAACGAGATATTGAAAAAGAATGTATAGATTCGACTAATGGCGTGGATAATCAACGAGCTAAAAATATTAGTGATGGTAGCTCTCATGACATCAATGACAAGAAGGCTTCAGAAACAGAACCAGATTCCACTGTATCCTCCATGAGTGAAGAACAGCGACCTGAGAAAAATATGGCTGAAAAGGTGCACTTTATTCTTTAGTCAATGTTTTACTTTTATTTAGGGGTTGTATGAAAGCATTTAACAAAATGCTGCCCCACAAAGAGTAGGGTTATTAGGCCATTATAGTGATGCAACACGAACACTCTGATACCAATAGATGTAGCACAACAGAACATTAATGTCACACAGAGAATTTAAACATGGAAATCTCATCGACTAAAAAATGGAGTTTTACATGAGAATTGCAATTCTTTTATAGACTTGACTACGAAAATATGAAACAAATAAGCAATTCAGGAAATACAATGATTTCCATTAACAGACTATTGAGAAGGACTAATTATCAAACAATTCAAATTATTACTGACCAACTGAAATTGAATTTGAAAGTTAAAATTCAAATTTATTCCCTAATCTGCATCATGTAGTCTGTTGCGAATCTTGTTAGGTACTTAGTAATTTTAGATAATCAATAATTTTGAAGAAGCATATTGCAGGACCAATCCTTGCCAATTCAGAAACACTTTCCTGGTTCTATTGTTGCTTATTATCTCAAGATGAAGAAAAGAAAATGATGTTCAGTACTGTATTTTGCTTTAGTAGCCTAGTGCCTCAATTATGTTTCCACTTTCCATGAAGCATCTGAATACTAGCACTCATGTTTAAGTTTCAAACTTTTAAGTTTGTTATTCCATATTTTTTTCCCATGTGAATATTACTCTAGGAGTTCGATCGCTTTCATTTCCTTTTTGACAGTCTCAGAGAAGCTATTTAACTGGATACATTTTTTGTTCTCTCAAATACACATCTAATGTTTTGACCAGCCTTAGAGAAGCTATTTAACTGGATACATTATTCTGTGAGCTTGTTCTCTTTCATTCTTTGATCAGTCATAGAGAAGCTTTTAACTGAATCCATTTTTTATTCTCTTAAATATGCATCTAATGCTTTGCTTCTGTCAATCAGTTCTGTCCTCTTATATTGCTTCTACATGATAATATTTGCATAACTCCTCTTTACACTTACATCCCGCCCTTGTTTTCTCCTACCGTATCTAGATGGCAAACCTTTGATCATGAACTTGAGGATCTTATGCCATTTTAATTTTATAGTGGAATCATGCCATCTGTAGTTACTCTTCATTCTAATTAGTTTTTTAACTTTTTTATCACAGGAGGATGTTGCTATTCTACAAAAAAGATCAACTTCCAAGGATCCGGCTGATGCAGACAGGATACCCTCTTCACCTAGTCTCATCAGAAAAACACCGGCCATTCTGCAGCGAAAACAGTCATTAGCAACCACTGCCACTGTCACTGTTGCTGCGGCAATAAAGCCTGCTTCTAATAAAAAGCTTTCTTCAAATATTGCCCAAGCTGATAACGCAATACCTATCACATCAAGGTCAACAACTACCTCTAGCATCCACTCTGAAGCTCAGAAAAATAATGTATCAGGAAGAAATAATAGCTCTCTTCAAGGCAATGCTACGTCAAGGCCATCCAGTGCTCCACTTATCCCAGCTTTGAGGCCAACTGCTTCAATCACTACCACACTCCAAGCCGTACCTTTACTTTCACGCTCTGTCAGCTCAGCTGGTCGATTGGGCACTGCTTCACCTGCATCTGCCTCAAGTAATGTTCCCCAGTCATACAAAAATGCCATAATTGGCAAACTAGCAAATGCTTCCTCATCCCAAAGTGTTGCATGCTCTCAGTCTTCTTCAGAGTTTGCATCATCTGCATCTACCCTTCCTCAGACTTCTTCAAGGAATGAACATATGCCAAGTCAATCTGGCTTGACCTTTGGTTGCCTTAATCCAGAAGTGGTCACTAGCCTGCACCCGTATAGAGATAACCACTATGAATTTGCCACCTCCACCAGCAGTAGCAGTACCACCTACAACAGTCAGAGTTTTGGCTCACTTGTGGGTAACATGGAGAAGCTTAACCTCTATGGGAATCCTAACATGCAATATCCAGATGCAATTGGGTCCAGGGTTTGTCCACAACCACAAGACACGGTGGTAGAGGAGTTCCCCCACCTCGACATCATAAATGACTTGCTCAATGAGGATGAAAACATTGGACAGACAAATATGAGTTCCAGCCACATTTTCAGTCGGCACTACTCGCTTCCAGTTAACTATTCAAATGGTGAGACTAGGCTATTAGTTAGCTCAAGCCAATTTGGTCAATCTGAGAATCACTATGGTGAGGGGTTTCAAAGGGGCTATGATGGTGCTTCCAGTAAGCTTCTCCATAGGATCAGAGATGAGCATTTCCGCCAGACGGATCATTCATCCTACACGAATAGCATGTTTGACAGATCGATGCAGGAGCAATTGCCATACAGAAATACTGATCCCTTGATGTTCAACTTGACTAATGGAGATGCTAATGAATATGTACATCAACTTCCATACTACATGGCAAGAGGGGGTAACGGATTCTTGTACCGTCCTAATGGGCCATGAGAAGAGCGACAACTTAATCATTGGTCACAATAATGATTGTAATTGAGGTATTTTATTCTCCTGAGCTGTCAGTAAATTATACTTCTTTGATCCCCTTCTTCCCCCTTTTAACATCCTACAGAAAAGAAAACATTTTGGTCAAGGAATTCTGCTTTCTGTCTGGCGCCGTAATCATCCATTTAGTATAAGTGGAAGCATCCATTTCACTCTTTTTCTTTGGTTGATTGAAGTAAATGATTAGATTGATGATGTTAAATTTGGTCTATCCATCGACCAATTTGATGTTTGGTTCATTTGGCCTGCCCAACATCAATTTTAAAATTTTTCAGGTAGATGTTGTTTGCTGTCAGCAAGCATATTATTTCTATCTGAACAAGCAAAAGCATTTGCTAGCTCCTTCATCGGTATTCTAGTGTTGGATGGGAAGCTACCTGCCGCACAATCAAATACGCTCAGTTGATTAATAAGTATTATTTTAAATTTTATTTATTAAATTGATTTTATAAAGCAGTATCAATTAGATGTGGGGGTGAATAAAAATTTAGTTAAATCGATCGAATTAAAAAATTTGATTTGGTTATTTTAAAATTTTAATTATTTAAAAAAACAGTTAATTTGGTTTAATTTTAATTTTGAAATTTTTTATTTGATTAAACGGAATAAATTGAATTAATCAAATTAGAAAAATAATTTATAAATTTAAATAAATAAATTTATAAATATCTAATTAATTAGTAAAATTTTTATAATATTTAAAAAATTCAGTTAATTCAATTAATTTGATCGAAATTCAAATTAATCGATAAAATATCGGTTAAATTTGTTTAATTTTTATTAAGAAATTCAGCGATTCAGTTGGTTAAAAAATTAATTTATTCAATTTTTGATTAATTCGGTTCCAATAAAAAGCTTTCTTCAAATATTACCCAAGCTGATAACGCAATACCTATCACATCAAGGTCAACAACTACCTCTAGCATCCACTCCGAAGCTCAGAAAAATAATGTATCAGGAAGAATTAGTAGCTCTCTTCAAGGCAATGCTACGTCAAGGTCATCCAGTGCTCCACTGATCCCAGCTTTGAGGCCAACTGCTTCAATCACCACCACACTCCAAGCCGTACCTTTACTTTCACGCTCTGTCAGCTCAGCTGGTCGATTGGGCACTGCTTCGCCTGCATCTGCCCCAATTAATGTTCCCCAGTCGTACAAAAATGCCATAATTGGCAAACTGGCAAATGCTTCCTCATCCCAAAGTGTTGCATGCTCTCAGTCTCCTTCAGAGTTTGCATCATCTGCATCTACCCTTCCTCAGACTCCTTCAAGGAATGAACATATGCCAAGTCAATCTGGCTTGACCTTTGGTTGCCTTAATCCAGAAGTGGTCACTAGCCTGCACCCGTATAGAGATAACCACTATGAATTTGCCACCTCCACCAGCAGCAGCAGTACCACCTACAAAAGTCAGTTTTAACTCAGACTGCTCAGTTGATTAATAAGTATTATTTTTAATTTTACTTATTAAATTGATTTTATAAAGCAATATATATATATAGGATGAGTAAAAATTCGATTAAACTGAATAAATCAATTGAACCGATCGAATTAAAAAATTTAATTTGGTTATTTCAAAATTTTGATTATTTTTTTTTTAAAAATCGATTAATTCGGTTCAATTTCAATTTTAAAATTTTTTATTCGGTTAAATCGAATAAATTAAATTAATAAAATTAAAAAAATAATTTATAAATTTTAAATAAATAAATTTATAAATCTCTAATTAATTAGTAAAATTTTTATAATATTTAAAAAATTCAGTTAATTCGGTCGAAAATCGAATTAATCGATAAAATATCGGTTCGATTTATTCAATTTTTATTAAAAAATTTAGTCGATTCGGTTGGTTAAAAAAATTGATTTATTCAATTTTCGATTAATTCGGTTCAATTCAGTTTTAATCGAATATTCAACCTTCTCTCAAGTTATTCTGGTTAATGGTTCAATCAATGGTGATTTTATTTTCCATTTCTTATTAAACCTTCCTAAAAAAAATAAAATTGCTCTTCATCATTAACAATATATTAAATATATCCTTATATCATCCATCATTTGAATTTTTACCACCTACAACAGTCAGAGTTTTGGCTCACTTGTGGGTACGTAGCATGGAAGATTAAGTTAAAATGTATGTTCAGAGAGATTTAAGTTAAAATTAATCAATGCTATGCTTTTAATGAAGAAGTGAATTAAGAACTGAATTGATTATGTGCCTGACCATTGTAATTCCAAAATTTCCAAACATGAGACACTAATTGCTACTCATATCGGTACTGCCTTCTTTTAAGAAACATCTTGTCATTTGTTACGTTTAGGTATCTGTAATTTCACCTTTGTGTGGCATGAAAGTTGCCAAATACTCAGCACCATAATTTGGGTTGTAGTCATCAATGGTTTAATATGGATTTTGTTCTCTGCAGTCATTTGGTTAAGGCCTAGAGTTTCAACTTTAATTTTTATAAAATATAGATTGGTAGTCAGATTGACACTATAACAGTATCATTAGTGTAGGTTTGCATGGAAGATTTGAGAGCGCTTCTCAATGAAGGTTTGTAGCATTTACTGGCTGTGCTCCCACTATGTGGCTGTTTTAAAAACATGATTAATTTGCCGAGGCTTGTTATATATATCGTCAATGGAGTATTGAGATCATATTTTCTAATTGATCAAGCAGACAATTAACAATAATTTAACTACCAATTTCCCTTAGTGTTTGCACTATATATCTCAAAAGCTGCAACATTAGCTTTTTCCCCTCTTTTAGGTTTCTTGATCTATTTCCTCTCTCTCTGAGTACTTCATTTAAATTGGCAATTATCTTTCTCATATCTAATTCCTTCAGTATATAGGGGATTAGGATCATGTATCCATTCATTCTATTACCTCTAGGTATATGAAGATTTGGCCCCCTTTCCTGGCAGTCTTTACTTGATTTAATTTGAAAGTAAACCAATCTACTCTGGAAGTTATGGTACATCGTTAACACCTCAGTGTAGAATATATTTCAAACAAATTGTATCTGTAGGATGGAAGTGCTGGAGATGAATTTATTAAGGAATCTGTTGAGCAGCGACGACTTTTGGAGCTGGGTCGCAGAACTATAGAAATGTTTGTGCTGGTTCAGATGTTCAGGTAACGATTAAGCTGCAACGTTATTTATGACATGTTTTCGAATTTTCAAAGTTACAATTTGTTTTTTGAAAACGTTAGCATATTAACCTTCTTTATGCTAAGAATCTATCCAAATGGACATGCATGGCTTCACCAGATAACTTTAACAAGCTATTTGAGTTGTGTTTTGGCATGCTTAACTTCCCATGATCTTAATAGCTTCTAATGCAATTTCTGAATAATAAATTCTTTCTAGAGTAACTGTATTAATAACTTTGTCTTGTACATGATGCTGGCAGCAGTAGAATCGAAGTTTCCTATCAGGAGGTTGTTGCTCTAAAGAGGCAAGAGGAACTCATTCGCGAAGAGGAAGTAGCTTGTCAAGCTCAAAATGAGATCAAATTAAAGCGTCGTTCTAGTGAAAGGGAAAGACGTTCAAAGAAAAAGCAAGTTCGAATAAATCGATCGAATTAAAAAATTTAGTTCCGTTATTTCAAAATGTTGATTAATTTTTTTAAAAAATCAATTAATTTGGTTGAATTTTGATTTTAAAATTTTTTATTCGATTAAACTGAATAAATCGAATTAATCAAATTAGAAAAATAATTTATAAATTTTAAATAAATAAATTTATAAATCTTTAATTAATTAGTAAACTTTTTATAATATTTAAAAAATTTAGTTAATTCAATTAAAAATCAAATTAATCGATAAAATATCGATTCGGTTTGTTTGATTTTTATTGGAAAATTTTGTCGATTCGATTGGTTTAAAAAAAATCAATTTATTCGATTTTCGATTAATTCGGTTCGGTTCAATTTAATTTTAATCGAATATTCAATCCAAGTTATTCCCGTGGTTAATGATTCAATCAATATAATAGGTGATTTTATTTTCCATTCCTTACTAAACCTTCCTAAAAAAATAAAATTGCTCTACATCATTAACAATATATTAAATATATTCCTATATCATCCATCATTTGAATTTTTATCACATCGCTTTGGATGATTAAACTTCATGTGCAATATTATCCAAGTAAACATAACCTTAAACAAGAAAAATCAAACAGAACACTACATTTGCTGCCATTATATCACTCAGAATCTACTATAGAGAGAAGAGGACAATTAATTAATTAACAAGAAGAACCTCAGATGGAGGACGCTCTTTTTGGCCATCACTAAGCATGCAAGATTACAGTAAGAGTAATGTCAGTGTGAAGATGGTTCGAGATTAATGGTGTCATCGGCATATATTTATTGAGTTGCGACTTCAACACGGTGTGGCCGGTAACCCAACATCACTATAAAGTCTTTGGCCGAGGTTCCAATAACCGCCGGAAGCCTTTGTGATGGTGTCGTCCCCTGCAGCCATTGTGCTACCACATTGCTCAGGGACATTGTGGGTATCACTGGTTCATTTCGACATGTTATTTCGACCTGTAGACACACAACCGAGAGTCGCAAGGCAGTTGTCAACTATATGTACTAAAAATAGGAGAAATATTAAGTTCTTGTGTTAAATTAGCTTAGATAAGGTAATATAATGATTGGGCACAGTGAGCAGAAACTCTTGGCACATTTCCTCATTCAAACTAAACTGAGCTTATGCGATCTTTAACTACCAGAATTACAAATTTGAAGGTCTCTAATTGAATTTTGCTCTATAGACATACAAACTTTGAACTAATAATTAAACTACATGAACAAACAGTTGCTTTTTATGGGAAGATGATGAGAAATTGTTGGTGAGGTTTAGGCTAGATAGTTGATTCTTGAAGATCCGTAGTAATTCCACCAAGATACACAACGATAGTGTAAACCATGGTTACAAATTTGGAGTATCTGAACAACAACACATTTATAGTTATCTTCATGATATATTGAAGCACAAATGGCGATATAATGCGTATCGTTTTGGAGTTTCTACACATGAAAAACTATCTTAGTATGTTGCAAATGGTTCCATGCAAGTTAGACTTCAAAATTTGTTTTTGATGCTACTATAAATTGGTAGAACTAACACATTACTGTTTCATGAATATATAATCCTGCGATGTAAAAAGTAATATCTATTAGTTTCAGGGAAGACTCACCTCATCTTCATTGAAAAGATTAAGCTTCTTGACAAGGTACTTCTGAATGTAAGAAACAGGTATATTACCATCTCTGGGATTAAGAATGAAAAGAATAGGTTAGTGCAATATGTTGGTGGGAGAAAAAGAATATAGCTATAAGTGCCCTGACAAATCATTGTTGCCTATCCTAAAAACATTAGGAAAATGACAAGAATTGTTTTACGAAGATTTTCCTTGTCAGTTGAATTAAACTCAAGATAGCTTAAGATGACTTAACCAACAGACCAAACATGGAAATGGTGTTGGCATTAGGCTAGCAACTCAAATGTTTTCTTTGATTGTTTTCAAAGTGAGATTGACTTCTTACTCAATATAGAACAAGAATGTATACTTCATTCCATAATTGTGACTTTCTACCCATTCCATAACATAAAAAAAGGATTCGTTTGTGTTCCCTACCTACTGCATTATTGCCTTATTTCTATCACAATTTTTTGTTTACCACAACTTAAATTATTCTTGGCAGGAAACATGCAAAACAAAACTTAGAGACATATGGTTTTGAAAAGAACTCCAAGAAAAATGAAGAAACAATGATGGTTTTCAATTTTTACTAAAGTACTCATGCATAATAAGAAGATTTAACTCACTTTATTCTCAAATAATTGGTTGAGATCTGGGGAAATGATGAACCTCCAGTCCTGAAACCATTGCGCATGAAGTAAGTACTGGGACAAAGTATGTCAAGTGTACAATGAAACATCCAGTTTTAAAGCTCCTTAACTGGTCAAAAGAGGAAACCAATGAAAACCAAAATGGAGTTGTTCTCTTATCACTTTGAGCATTAAAAGCATCATGTATTGTTTGGCTGGAGTTGGCAACGTTTCTCCTTTTCTGGCTAACTGACTTCAACCTTCTGGCTTTTATTGTCATAGCAGCGCGATTCTTCTCATCCTGAGATTTGGACTTATGAATATGCTCCGTAACCCTGGTCTTGTTAGTATTTATTTCACCATCAGGAACCTCTTTTTGCTCTGCCTTAATGAAAGAATTCTGTGGAGTAGACCTAAAAGATTTTGTTCTGTTTGCAGCTTCGACTAAGCAATTCAAAGGTTTCCAGAGCTCTGCCTTATCCTGTATGGCAGTTGCAGTGTTTTCTGTATCTTTATTAACATCATTGTTGGAATTGTCAGGACCAAAAGCAGCCTGAAATTTGTAAATCAAATTAAACATGAGTTACCCACCAAAAGTATGGACAATACAAAAAAGAAACTTAACTTTAGCAGCAAATGTAAGTCACAAAAGAAAATCAAAATCAAATATCATGTCTTGTACCTGTCTTCTGTTTAGGGCATGTTTGGTTGAGTTTCCATTCAAACTTGATTTCATTGCAAACTTATCAGTAGTATCATCCTCATTTTTATAGGATTCACTACCATGATGTGTAGCAGCCCTATTGCCAACTGTTTTTTTTCGCCTTCCTGACGGACCTGTTTGTATAGTAACTCTTGGAGTGTTCACCACTAATGAAGAAAGAGAAATTTCTTTTCTTCTAACAGGCAATGTCATGGAAGGGGCACTATCAGATGCTCCAACTTTTGGTTTCTTTATAGGAAATATTTTCGCTCTCAAATCTTGGAGATTATGATCAGCCCTGCAAATGGTAGTGTTTAAGACAAGCAGTAATGCATAACTGTATATTCTGTGAGTTTGAGCAATTGACTTAACTAGATTTGTGTGTATATGTTGATTGTATTCATTAATATTAACTCAAATTTGGAACAGAATAAGGTTACTCATCTCTTAATGTAAATGATGTGCTCTAATTAATATCTGATGTGCATTTCCTCGATAGAAGCATTTTTTTTGCATTTCCAGCATATGCAACATTACAAATGTCCTGTGGCAAAGGGTGCCAAAGCCGGTGCGGATGTTTGCAACCACCCACTGATTTTTCATATAGCTTGAAAAAGACCTTAGTTTTGATGATCGATCCTTGAGGTTTCTAACCAATCATCCACAATAAGTTACAAGGGAGGAAAACCTCTTTGTGGAGACATAGCAGCTATGATTCAAAAATATGAGTAATAAAGAAGGATATTCATATCTGATGGTTCTAGATAAGTGTGACAAGGAAAGATAACATGAAATCATTTAATTTAGATATTATCCAAATTAATGGTTGGAGTTTAACAAGGCTAAAAGGGTTTGTATTCTCATTCAAACTCACTCCATAAGGTCACACACTGTTCTGCAGTGCTAAGAATAATTTGAGTGACTGGATTGTTAAACTGCCACAAGGTTGCAATTTTTCTGATTATGAATATTTCTATGATTTGTTTGCGCAAAAACATCTACTGTTTCTATGATCAAGCATCACTTGCACAATCTCTTGTGTATTTTTTTTTACAGAATTTGTTGAATCAATTTTTATTATATGCTTAAATATCTTGATCAGATTAGGGTAAGCTCAAACTAACCCAAATTATGGCACAAAGATACACTAGAGCAGCTGAACAGTTGCTCAAAACATCTCATATTTGAAGTTTTAAGAACCAAGAAGGTACTTGCATTATGTTGGAAGATATATCATAATTCCAAATTGATATTTTTATTTAGACAGTTGAGAACTGGTATCCAACTGTGTCTAGTGAATAGAAATAAATATTTTCACATGACCATCGTAAACTAGATATACATAAATATTATCCCAAGATTAGTGGTGCATAGACATCCTTCCTGCGTTGGTAGTATGTCGATCGATCAGTGTACAAGCTTACTTGACAGAATTTTTCAAAAGAGTTTGCTTGCAAGGAACATTCACTAAGAACTCAGAAACTGATTAATAAAGATGTTCCATGTTATACAAGGCTTTGGTGGAAAGCTAGTGAGACTAAATTAGGCTGATTATGAGGAAAATTCTAGATATTCAACAAGCAGGATTTGAAATGTAATAAACAAGAAAATAGTAGCAAAAAATAAATATTAAAGGGAGAAAAGGGACTAATCTTTTTCAAAATTAAGTTGTTTGTATGAGCTATATTTAAAATTTGGCAAAAGGCAAAGGTCTTCTGTGCCGGATTGTCTTATGACATTCTAGACCAAAGACAAAGGAGAGTAGGAATAATAAAAGGGGCATTCTCAAGTTTTCTTGCCATGTACTCTGAAAAATTCATTCAAATCATCTTTTCATCCTTGTGACTCTCCTAACTTGAATCTTCTTTCATCAACTCAACTTCAAGCAAGTTTTCACCTTCTGATATCAAGTCTAAGGAACATAAAGCACACCATTTTATTTATTGAGGCCTGAAACTCAATCTACCTACATGCATGCCAATTAATTAACTTTGTTACTGCTGTAATATATTGAGATATAAATATATAAATTGATTTCTTTCCTAAAATTCCAAGCTTTTGAAATAAGTGGCTAGCCAATCAAATTGAACAAGGCATCAGAGCAAGAAAATTTAGGGTTCAAATCCTTCCAATGCCAAAAAAGTATTTTCTCATTCATAACATAAGCAAACTGGATGGATTCTAGCATTTAAAACAGTGATATATTAATACTACAGTGAAATCAAAGTGGGTACCATGATGAGAAATCCATACAAGATATAGTATGAAATCTCTAAAGGAAAAGAAACTAACCTGAGTTTTTCTACAGGGAGACAACCAAGATGAATATTGCATACAGGGCAACAATCTGTCTCTTCTTCGTCGAGCTTCTCAAATATGCACTTCCTGCAAACTGCTCAAGTATATTTATTAATTTACATATAGATAACTTACGATTCAGACTCGAAGGTAAATGAAAACCCATAAACCTATGAAAGTGACTAAAGATCTGAACAAATGATCCCGTAAGAAATAAATTGCCAAATTGTTGTAAAGCTCAAGACCATATTTTTTAATGCAAAGATTACTGAAATATATTACATTCAATTAATAAGACGATATCTAACTCAAGGATCAGACTATAACAGTCTTACAGAGTTGGACGATTAACAGAAAGGAAAAGGGGATCGAGAGAAAACTAAAGTAAACGAAAGAGTAAATGATCCTTGACGACCTCTCTTCGACTTAGCACGTTATACAGAAAAAAGAATGATCAAGACAAAACTCGATTTATTTTCCAGAAAGGAAAGTTATAAAACCTTGCTATAATGTTAATGCAGCTATAGCAAGGCAAAAAAGAACTCTTATGGTTTTATTGCATGCGTTGACGTCCCTTGCTTAGCTTCTCACGTAGTTCAACTTCGAACTCAGAAAAATGCCAATTGGATTAATAAGGAATGAAAACTCAATGTATCTCATACAAAAATCAGTATCTTCTACATGACAATCGAAGCAGAGACGAAACAAATACGGTATACAAACACAGGAACATGAAACCAATGCATGCGACCATGACCACTCGTACCCAAAAGGAATGACTTAGAAACTTTACTGAAGCCATATATGAAAAAATTGAGACGTCCGTTTGTTCCTAATTAATCTCGTAAACTTGCGAGTACGCAATTTTTACCGCAAAGAACATCGTAACCCCGATATATATATTACGTAAAACAAAGAGGGTGAAACCCAACGCCACAAGGCATCCTTGAAAGTACGAAACGAAAGAATCAATCAGGACCATGAAACATACGAAGTATAGAGGCCGAAGCAGGAGGAAGAGATGAAAGGGAGAGAGGGGGGCGCGGTGGGTGCTCACACGTATGAAGGCACTCGGAGATGGTGGTGGCGTCCCGGATGAGCTTGTTGCAGATAGGGCACGTCATGCACGCGGCCAGAAGCTTCCTCTTCACCTTCACCATCTGGGCAGGTCCCACCGCCGACGTCTCGTCCTCCTCCGTCCCCGAGCTCGCCATCTCCGAGTCCGCTCCCAGTTGGAGACCTCCCGTCACTCCTACGCTCTCCTACCGTTCATGAGAGATATACTCCATCAGGAAAGTCGTCGAGCGCCACTCCTACAGCTCAAGGCGCGGCATTGATGGACGAATCACGTGTAGGATCCCGGCGCGGCGGCGGCGGGGATCCGACTACAAAAAACGAACAAGATCGGATCTTTCCAGGAAATAAGGAAGAAGAGGAGGCAAGGAGCGGCCTCGAGGGAAGATTTGGTGGGGAGAGAGGCGGGGTCGAAAGGGCGGGGAGAGATCGGACGAGGACGAGGACGAGGACGCGTCGACAGAACAGAACTGAAGAAGGGGAAGAATGAGATTGTGTATATATAAAAGGTTGCATATAAGAGAAGGACGCTTCCTATTGGTGCGTGCCTTTGGAGAACCCGCTGTCTCACTCTCAGAAGCTGGACAGTGGGCCCCGTCTCAAACGACCAATAATAAGACGGATAAGGTTAAGTAATCTACGAAATGGTCTGTTGGCGAAAACAACGTGTTCCGGAGAGAATTGCCCGTATATCGCTAACGTGCGCCGAGTGTTTTTTTTTTATTTTTTTGCTTTTTTTTTCTTCTTAATTTTAGCATTGTTGTAAAAATAAATCAAAAATAATTTTGTGTATTTTGTCATAACTTAGTCAAAACGCGTACGAACTTCCAAACACGAACCTAATCCAAATTGAGCTCAAGTCAACTCAGTAAGTATTTAGAAATTTTAAATTTCTATGTGTCCAAAAAATAATGTTTAGAAATCAGGAAAAATAAAATGTTTTACATTGGCTCCGACATCATTGTGTAATAAAATTTATTTTTATATAAAATATAAAGTACTCTTAATAAAAATATAAAATTTCGAAGTTCTATTAACATGGACACTAAGTTAATTATCTTAAGTTATACTCTTAACAAATATGATTTTAAGTTAATTTTAAATCTAAAAAATGTAATTGGTAAAAACAATTAATACACGTCTTTCTTTTATCAAAACACACCTTTATTATTTATTTATACCCAAAAACACCTTATGTATCGTAAAACTTTCACCGCAAATTTTGTCATATTGTCTATAATCAAAGTTTTTTGGACTAAATTGAATTCTAAAAATGGACGGGTAGGATGCATCAGATCGTTGCATTACAGCCGTCCAATCTTTCTTTGTCCATCTCCACTATATAAGCCAGGTTCCGTAACCAACTTTCCATCGGTGTACCAAATTGATTTATCGTCGATCAGATAATCGGCGGAAAAATGGGGCGACGAAGAGCTTCGCAGTTGCTTGTAGGGTGTCGACATTTTCTCGTTGGGAACCCAACCCGACCTTCCCGAGAACGATCGTCATTGGAGTTCATTTCAGGTTTCAATGTGCTTCCGTTGATTTGCACAGTTTTCGATTTGCATTTCTTGGATCAAGAAGGGTATCTGGAATCCGTTAGGTTTTTTTTTTCTCATTCTGATCATGGCAATATCACTCCGTATGTCGAGTTAGGTAGTTGTAGCGAATGTCTGTTTCTCTTGGAACTTGTTTTGTTCACGGATTTGTAGTTTTTTAGGGTGTGTCATTTCAGGTGTGGTTCTTAGATTGGTTTGTTTTGGTGTTAATTTGTTAGAAGTCATGAATTTAAAAGTGTCTGTTGTCAATACTAGGGTTCGAGAAAGAATAACTAATTTCAGAAAGTTTTGGGAGATTCACTGTATAGCTAGACGTGTAGGATGATTCAATTTTGCATACCGAAGAACTGACCTTAATCTTAAAGTTGAAACCTATGTATCCCTCCCGCAAATTGTTGGGACAAACAATATTAATGATGATGCCGGTGAAAATTATTGAGATTTACCGGAAAACATACTTCAATTAATTCCTTTTTGCTACATCCATAAACATTTTTTTCCTTCCAATATGCATATCTTTTTGGTCCTCAAAAACAAATCGCTGGCACCTGGCACTATTATTAGTTTTTTGTGTTCTAGGAATTTGAAATAACACCTGATCTTGGCTGTTGATTTTTTGTTCTGAATTTCTAGTTTGGCATTATTGTTTCAGTAATGGAGTGGGTTTTAACTTACCTTTCAACTACAATTGAGGGAACAGGTAGGGGCAGGAATGAAGGGGGTGGAATGCAATAGCAGTTCTTATTTGTATGTTCCTATTCCATTTATTCATTCCATTATCTCTCTCTATCTCTATATGCATATGCCCATGCACACCTTCATATATATTATATAAAATATGTTAGGTTGCAATGTGGAAAAAGAAATTAAACATGACAGGTCACAAGTGAAAAAAGAAAGTTGAATTTGTAGCTCTAATTCAACACCTTTTACATAGGCTCTTTTTCTCTGCAACTAGCTATATTGGAGTGTAAGGTGAACACTTCTTCCACTCTCCTTGCTACTATTTCTGATATATCAATCTGCCCTATTGATTCTTTATGTTCTGTGCAACACCTCCATACATATAGCTTCAATATTATCTTCCAATCCATTGCATGAGGCTATCAACCTGATCCCACCCCACGTTTAAATTTGAATCCAGATTAGTCTCAATAATGGTGGAAGATTTTAAGTCATTGTTGTCAAAAATACAAGAATTAGGAGACCTAATGGAATCATGGATCCAGCAGGGGGTGAGATTCCTCGTCCC
The DNA here is from genome assembly GCF_044706935.1 of Curcuma longa. NCBI lineage: Eukaryota > Viridiplantae > Streptophyta > Magnoliopsida > Zingiberales > Zingiberaceae > Curcuma > Curcuma longa. The sequence continues at coordinate 331,333 of NC_133872.1, read as the reverse complement.
TCTTAAAATTTATAACTGGATGGCATTTTCTATAGATAAACAATCTACTCTCAATCTGTATAAACTAATTAACTTCTTCCCTCTAAGTGGAATTTTTTAGGTCCATGTTTGATGAGGAAGAAGCATATGCCATGCCATTCACCATCAGTAAAACACACTTGTCACTTTGCATAAGAGATACGGAATGAAAATTATCGATCTCTTCAAACCCCTAAAATATCCTTTGATTTTGATCCTGGCATAGTTTTTTCATGGCATGATTTTGATAAGGCCACCCCATGCCTTTGAAAACTTGGCACTGCCACCCCAAAGTGGAAATAGGTAGTGCAAGCTTACACTGTGGCTTCCCTTATCCAGTGTATTGTGGTACCCTTTCTGGTGGTTTATAATATGATTATTTTTCTTTTGTATACTGAATGTTGTCTGCTGATTCTACCATACTGAATGCTGTCAACTGTTTCCACCAATCTATTTATGATTTTATTTATTTATTTATGCATTTAGAGCCTTCATTTTACTACATGATATGCCTTGATGATGATTAGCTTCATACATCTGGAATGTAGCACATTACTATCTACCTAATCAAGTATACTAATTGCAGGATAAAGGATCTGGATCCTGATCCTTTGTTGCTCCTGTTTTCATTGCTTACTAAAGAATGTTGTAATCTTGTGCTTGAGATCCCTGTTTGCTACACGAATGTGGCAATTCTGAGCTTGAGATCCCAACCTTGCAGCCCTAAATTTATTATATGGTGCCCGAGTCATATTTCATTCTAGTATGCTTCATTTCTGCTATCTCTTCCCTGTCAAATTAGATTGAGGTTCATATCTGCTATTTTTTCAAAATGTTATGTTGAGTAGCAATTTTTACTTCCTAATTGGATCTTTAACGTGTTGATTGTATTATTTGTTGTGTCATTTTTTCATATGTTGGTACCAAACAAGAACTGGTACCTTTTACGTCTTACAGTTTTATTGTTGAAAATATAATAATGCTCGATAAATATGTTTAATTATAATCACATTGCAGGTCTTTCTTAAGAACAAATAGGTAGTGTTTTTTGTTACGGTGTATGATATTGCAACTGGGCAACTTTTATTATCATTTTTGAGTTCTTGCACATCAGAAAACTTACATAAACTAAAACTTTTATGCAAATTATTAATAATGATTTCAGGATTCTATTCAACGCTAAAAATTTGGAGATCTTGCTGGGCGTTGCAAGTTCCCATCGCAGTATCTCAAACTTCTAAGCATTTGGGTGGAACCTACATGACCCAACAAAGATTATTTGCTTCATTGCCTAGTGCTATTCCAAGGAATCCATCTTTTTCAAATTTGAATTCAGATGATGTAAGTTTTTTCAGAAGCATATTAGGAGATAGGAATGTTGTAGAAGATGAAGATAGGCTATCAGCTGCAAACTTGGACTGGATGCGGAAATACAAAGGCTCGAGCCAGCTCCTTCTCTTACCAAAAAGTAGTGAAGAGGTACCCAATTTCAAGTTTGTAGAAGTTTTGCTGCTGTTCTATTATTAATGTTACTGTTGGATTTTTTTTTTAAAATATTCCACCCCCCCTAAAAGAAACGAAAAAAAGTTTGTCAAAATTATGGGTAAGCAAGAAGAAGAAGTGCACTCTATAGCTCATGGAAAGCTAATGTGGGAATTTTGGTCCAACATCTAGAAAGATCGAAGGAGGTCGAGACATTTAAATATAGAAATGGAGTGGCAGAGACACCATGTGCTTTGCATATGGTGTGGTGGAGTCATGTGCAAAGCACATGAGCAGTGCGCTGCTTCAATTGAGCGGACATCCGGTCATGTGTTGATGAGGCCTATGTGGCACACAAATGACAAATGAAGCATATGTGGTGCACATGAGGTGCAATGTGAATCTTTGTAAACACACTTTACACTTTGGGCATGTGCATTGTCCTGAGTAGCATAAGACACATATTCCATCTAGTACAACATGCTCCACTTAGGCTGCTATGCAGGATGCTCCACTCAGGTTGTGTGCAATCAAGAGACAAACCCAATCAAGGTGTATAGAATATAAGGGTTAAAGGTTTCACTTGAATTCATTAGAATTCACAAGAAGCAGAAAGCCTCCTCTTTCTCTAGCAGCAGCTTTCTTTCTCCTTGTAAATGAAGCTTCAGTTGATTTGCACTCTGCAATCTCTTCCTCAGTAGTGGAAGTCACAAGAGAGTGGACAATCTCATTGTATCCTCAAGGAAGTTCATTGGACCCTAATTGCCCATCATTGGTGAGGGTCAATTAAGCCTTCAAGAAAGTGACTATGGTTTTGGGACCATCAAGTGCCATGCGTTGGCAAACCAATTTTCCACCAATTAGAAGATGGTTCATTGTGCATAACTTATGAAGTTAATTGATAAAAACAAAATAAATGGCCCAGAATTAAGCATGTTCTAGTACCAGTAGTTAAGAATTGGGCTAAGAATTAATTTCCTTGGTGTGCTTTACTGTGAAGGAACTGCTGCATTATTATTCCCATTTGTTATGCTCGAACACTGTTATCTGCTGGTCATACTTGTAATTTGCTAATGAAGCTAAACCAAGATGAATTGGCTAATGACCCAGTTTCAACTTGACCCTGTCGATTGCCATTTCCAAGTTTAAATTAGTCACTTTTAGAAGTTATTACTTGGAGATGTTTAACTTGTTAAGTTGTAACAATAGTGTATCATTTTTTATTACTCTTAATTATTTTCTCAGTAGTATCTCCTGAGCTGGAGTTTGATTTCCTTATTTGTAGTTCTAGTTGAAAGTTGAAACCTCTCTCCATAAATGGAGCAGTTAATATGGATTTGTTTCTTTTTCTTTATTCTACTTCATATGGTTTTCTTGACCATGAGAACTATCTGTCCTATATTTTAGCTTTTGTAGACTTCCAATTTCTTACTCCACTTCAACTTTTCCTACCTCCACCTACTGTTTCCTTAATTTATCTACTGTACTCCTATGACTTCCAACAGACTGTAGGCTAGAGAATTACATCTACTCTATATATTTCTTTTACAAATGCATGGTGCCAGCAATGTTCCACCTGATCCTTAGCAAGTTTGCAAAAGATGGGGTTTTAATAAGTGCACAAAACTATTATAAACTCTAGAGAATACCAGAAGGATTACAGAATTTGAGGAGCAACTATTTCTTCAACAAGTATTTGGACTGAACTGAGGTCAACATTCAACAAAATCACTCTTGAGGAATATCTGCTAAGAATTTAAGTCCCAAAATGTCATTCATAAGGCATGCTCTGAAGCACAGTGTTAATGTGCAATGCAAATCTAGCAAAAGTCCTACCTTTTAGTTAGATTGGTTTTGTAGCCGACATGTTTTTTTTTGGCTTAATTGATTTTCAGTATAATTGCTTGGTAATGCATCAACCAGATTAAATCATTTTCTTCTCTTTTAATTTTAACTATTTGGAATACCCCTTTCCCTTCCACTTCCAGGTCTCTAAGATTCTTAAATATTGCAATTCAAGAAAGTTAGCTGTTGTCCCCCAAGGGGGCAACACAGGTCTTGTAGGAGGAAGTGTTCCTGTGCATGATGAGGTAATATCTAACTTTTGACTTTCTGTTTGTACTTTAGCATCTTTGGAGCATCAAATATACTATTTATTTTATTCAGCTTTTGATGTTTGGAGCTTGATCATTTTGTTGTTGCAACTATTCACATTTAAATTTCATAAGAACTTTTCTAACCTCTCATGTCATAGTCCCTCAACAGAAGAATTGAAATGTTCCACAAGTGATAAAAACAAATGGACCAAAGTTGTAGCTTCTTATTTGTACTAGCGATCTGGTGGAAGTTTTACCCATTGTGATTGAATTCTTCTGTCGTCAGGGAAGATCCAAGCAATTATAGATCTAGTTATGTTAAATTAGTTGTATTTCATTTAAAGTAAACAAGTGAATTTCTCTATTGTATCGATCTCATAAAAGTAAATTGTCCATATGCTTTATTCATACCTAGTCGTCCATCATGGCATGTTGAACTTAATGGATTGTAATTTCTGTTGCCCACTTCTTGGCCTTTGATTTTCACATTAAAGAGATTATCATCATGGACGGTAAGTTTCTGTTACTAAATTATGCTTTCAGGTTATCATAAATCTTGCATTGATGGACAAGATAACCTCATTTGATAAGGTATGGATATTGTTTTGAGGATATTTTTATGACTATTTATCTTCTATCATTATGGTTTTGGATTAAGATGCTTTGAATCATTTTATCTTAGGGTTCAGTTCTTTTATTTTCTTTGGTTATACGTACAAACCGGACAAGAAAAATGCTAGGGTACTAATTATAACTGAATATTGAAAGGCCTTGTCATAACGTTTAGCGTCACTTTGGTATCAGCTATCTACTTCATGCCAACTGTTACCAGTTAGTAAATATGGAATCAGATTGAGTAGGACTCTCTCTATAAACAACATTCTAGTTAGAAAGATCTAAGTTATATGCAATTGTAGTGATAACCTTACCAAATTACCTTGGGTGCTGTTTCCGTTGAAAAGAAGAAAGTTATTGTTAATCTCCTAGACTCCTACAGGATTCACTCTTTTGTTTGTGTATTTTACATTTATATTAACTGCCATTATCAAGGTATTATCTCTATAAAAGAGGACTTGCATTATTAACAAACTAAAATGTAATAATATTATTCTACCACAAATTCTATTTATAGTATCAAAGCCAATGTCGAGCCTCATTTGATCTTCAAAGAGTTGGTGTTGTGGGGAAGTTGCCAATGTGGCCTCCCTTCCCTTTTTGACACTACATTGACCTCTCTCTCTCTCTGTCTCTCTCCTCCTTACTAAACTCTTTGTTCATATAATCATTTTCACATTGTTCTCAAAGATACTCTTGCAATGCATGGTCGTATCTGTTCCTCCTTGGCACTCTTGCAATGCATGGTTGTATCTGCTCCTCCTCATTGACTCGCCATCAGTATTAGGACCTCAAAGACTCCTTTCCTTGAATGCCAAAGTTTGCTTCACTATCATTGCTCTTCCTCAAACTAAAGTAATGGCTGATATCAATCACAAATCACACATCATTTGACGATGCCCTTTGTAGTTATCCCATAATTTCATAAAATGTGTATACCATTTACCATGTAGATCACTCAGTGTAGTGTTAGATAGTAATCTGGAATTTGTGAGCATATTGTAGATATCTCATCATCTTAAAATCAGTGTTGTAAATGGTGGTAGGTGGTGGCGGGGCCGTCCCGCCTATTGCCTTGGCCACTTAGGTGGTTGATTTTTTTTACTATTTTTATAAATAAAGGATAAAAAATTAGAAAAAAAACTTATTATAAAATATATTAAGTATTAACTAAAAATAAAAAAGTTAATCTAAATATTTTTTTAAAAATAATTTTTTAAATATATATATTAAATTAATAGGATAATTTTATTAGACTTTAATTGAGCCTATTTAAGTTATCCCAATTATAGCTAGTAGTTGATTAAAATTATTAATATAAAGTTTCAATTAAATCCTAAGTTAAAAAAAAAAGACCTATTCTCTGGTCGACGTGTTCGGTGTGTCAACAACGTTTCTTCAGCTTCGGACACATTGCCAGACATGGGGGACTCGTCCAGACGCGTCGCTTGAGCCCGGCAATGAGTTCGGACTGGTCGCTTAGGCCCGACGATGAGCCCGAACGCGCGGTGAGCTAGGTGATGGGCTCTGGATGTGTCACCCAAGCCTAATGACAGGTCCGGAAGCGTCACCTGAGCTTGGTCCTGGGCTCAGAATTGTCGCCTAGGCCCCAAGATGAGCCTGAACATGTCGTCCAGGTCGGGCGACGCATCCGAAGCCTAAATGCCGAAGCTGAAATGTTGAAACTGGATCTGACATATTTGACTTAACGACGACAACAGTAATGGCGGCAGCGACGGCAGCGGGCAAACAACAGCGATGGCGGCGGTGCGGTTCGAGGCGGAAGCGTTTTGAAATTACTAATGCACCGTAAAGTTAAAAACACCGTAAATTTTTTTTAACTTAGACCGCCACCTAAACCACTGCTTATTTGTGATGTGGTGTAGTTGAGGTGCACCTCCCACCTAGGCAGCCGCCTCAACTGCCATTTAGAACACTGCCTAAAAATATGTGCATAGCATCTTGGGCTAGTTGTGTCGTTCAAGTTGGATTTTATAATCTGGACATTTGTGCAATCATTTTTTGTAATTAATGCAAATTGAAGGTACTTCCAGCATCTCTAATTCTTCTACCAATTCAATCTGATTCCTTCCTAATTCATCTCATTATATTTCTCAATCAATATCAGATATTTTCTGAATTTGCAAGTGGTATTTTACTATTCATGTATTTTCCATTTAGGTTACTACCATCGCCATCATGTTACTCACCTCAATTTGTAATAATGTTATTTCCACTACACATTTTATCAGTTTATATAGCATATAAGTAAAAAAAAAAGGATTTTTTTACAAGAATGCATTCCTCTGTATGCTAAAATATCTTAACAATATGACTGCAATGTGATATATGGAACTCTTAGGATGTTGCTTGATAGGCCTGCTGACCTATAGAAGGTTAGAAATTACTTTGAGCTGTATGTCTTCTAAAATTTAAACCAGGCTTCCCATTAATGAATCCATAAAACCTTGTACTTGCCTTTATAAACTCCATCATCCCATACCAACTGAATCCACCATACACATTCTAATGTGGTATCATAGTCGGTGATATAGTACTCCCAATTGACTGCTTGATATCCTTGTCGATGCACAGAATTGTCCCTTTGCAGTTGGTATACCATATATGAAGTCCATTAGATGTATTTGAGTAACATGTATCAGTTTCCCTTTTTTTGTACCCTCGAATGGGACTTCACATTGGTCTAGTTATCTACCTATGTATATATAAGTTTGTTTTAAATTGCAATTAATTTTATAGGTTCATTGGTATCAACCTTGAAAATTGTTCTTCTATCATGTGGACTAGAGCATGCACCAAGCTTGCAGCCAACTTACTGGTAATATGTTCTTTGAGTCTAATGTACTATAAAATAAAACACATAAGAAAATAATCTCAGAAGTCGTATGTCTGTAATAAGTGAGTAAACTAGGTTCTCTGTATGATTTGTCAATTCCAGGACATTAATCCTCACTGTTAGATTGCCCTTCACTAAGCCATTGGGGAGTCACATTGTCAGACCTGAGAGGATGGAATTTACCACAATCATATACTGAATCCCTCTTATGATTATAGACAAACGATGGTAATTTATGAAATGTCAAATAAAAGTGGAGAGTTTCATTATTGTGCCAATCAACATTTTTCTATTTATGAGGTAATAGAAGAAACAGAAATTAGGTAAGATTGACTAGTAAATTATCCAGGATTAATAAGATTCCGTTAGAGGTAAGTACCTGCAGGTAAATAACCTTCCTCTACTTCATCAAAATTTCATAGCTTAATGGGAGCAGCCAACAATCCATCAAAATGAGAGTGGCTGACTTCTTGGTAATGATATATGCATAAGCAATGCCAACAATCGTCATATGTTGGGAAGTTGATAACTGATTTTCATAATTCATTATAAAGTCAAAAGCATACTCAACATTTTCGGTAACCATTAGTTTCTTGATGACTTACTGCTATGGTGCACTGCTTTCAGATCAATGGCATTCTTGTTTGTGAAGCGGGGTGCATATTGGAAAACTTAAGCTCATTTTTAGAAAATGAAGGGTGAGACCTTGTTAGTATTTGCTCGGTATGTTCATGTACAAGTTGATGCCATTGCATCTATTTTACTGAAATGGTAATGAGTTGGAATGGGATATCATTCTACTGTAGTGCTGTCTGCAACGTACTGATATTTTGAATCTGCATGTTACTAGACTACAATAATTGTGTATTCTCAGTAATGATTTAGTGATTACTTAATCCTTTTCTAGTTATTCAGTACTCAGATAACAGACTGAAGAGCAGGCCAGACATTTCAGTTTTCTGCATTTCTTTGAATATTTTGCAGCACAGTAATGTTTAAAAGTTAAAACATTAAATAATATTTTATTCTGAATTGTATGCTACAACTGTTTCTCTCTTCTAGGTACAGTACATTAGTTACTTATAAATAGCCTTTACTCTGCTTCTCTGCTAATATATGCTACCTATTTATTGTATTGTTGAACAAAAGTCTTAGTATTAATTGTTCGTTTTCTTGTTGAGAAAGATTTCTTTGGTTCTTTAAATCTAGGAACCTGTGTTATTTTAGGTCATTGACTAAACCAGTAGGATCTCATGCTTGACTAAAATTGACACTCGTAGGAGAATTATCAATCAAGCTTGCTGCCCAGTTCAAACAACTAAAACCCTTGTGGCAATATCCTCGAACAATGCTTCTTGCAACGGTCCAGTTGAACACAAGAACCTAGTTGTGGCCTGCATGATTTCTCCAGTACCGTCCAATTAAGCAACTGACACCTTTTTTTGAAGTGGCCCCTGCAATTTTGCACAGAAATTTCAATTTATGTGCAGAAGTTTTGGTGGTTGTTTAGTATGTCCTTGGTAAAGGGTTAATGATTCCCCAAGTAAAAATTTATGGATGGGCAAAACATACTATGAGGACGAGAGTAGGTCAAATTAGTCAATTGTAGCTCAGAAGAGGCTATTAAAATCAAATAAAATCGTGTTAAGCAGTTTGATCAACCTTTAGGTGATTATTGGAGCTGGTATTGGTTGACAATGATATTTGTCAGGTGATGCAAGCAGACAATGTTGATGCAACTCAATATTGATGAGTCCATTAAGACAGTTGATTCCATGCTTCAATGAAATGATCATTGCATTTCTTAAAGTCGAAATCTCTCTTGATTACAATTGCATCAGATAATGTTATAATTTCAGAGTTTGGCCTTGCTATTGTTTTTTTTTCTGGATATTAGCTTGCTTGTATTTGGAATTTGAAAATCACATGAATGCTTATTTTAGATTCATCATGCCGCTTGACTTGGGAGCAAAAGGAAGCTGTCAGATTGGTGGAAATGTTTCAACCAATGCAGGTGGCTTACGCTTTATACGATATGGTTCACTTCATGGAACTATTCTCGGTAATTCTAGCTTAACAACCAAATTTCTTTCTTTTGCTTAAGCTGCTTTTTCTCTCGTATGGTAGTGGTTTTCATTTTTTTTTCACTTTAGTTGTATTTTTATTGTGAAAACACCTTATCTCCTTTTTGTCTTCCATATCACCTAAATATCTTTCATTTCACCTAATTATCAAGTATCAACTTCCATTCTTGTCGGCAAAGTATATGCTCATGCTTTACAGTCAGTTTCAACCAGTTTCAGTTGTCCTTGTACTGATAATTTAGCTCAACTGCTGAAGCTTCTCCAATCAAAATGATGTCTGATAGAAATTCAAAAAAGAGTAACTTCCATGAAACCGGCTGTTTCCACAATGACAGGCAATTTTATTGTAGGCACACCCTGAAACTTGTATTCACGATATTCTGAAAATAGATGTGCTAAATTCTAGATATTCACCTGCATAAATGTATATTGCTCTGTATTTCTTTTTACAAAGCAAGATTCCCTTTTCCTGCAATCGAGTATAGCAACCAACACGCAGCGTGCGTGTGGATCTAAGTGTCCAACACAGGTGTTTTAAAATTTTTTTACATGTGATATATCGATGTGTTGGGTGTCAACTCAGTATCAGTTTCCAACCCACTGGCAGCAGATGTAGAGTTCCAGTATAAAAAAATTCATTTTTTTGGATTTGTTGCCTTCTAATTCATAGACTAAATGCTGAGTTGGATGACCACGAGGAGGTGGCACAACATAATACATATGCCACGACCCATGACTTCATTAGTTGTTGTTAACAATAACAGCATAAATGTAAAGAAAACCCCTTTTATAACAAGCTGAGTTTTTGTGATCACTAGTCAGCTAGTAATATTTTGAGTAGGAGACAGTGTGTTTAAATCCCTGTAGTGGCAATACTTATGTCCCTGAGTTAAGCCAATCCATGTATTGGGTCTGGATCGCTCTCTTGTGTCTAGTTTGCTTGCTCGAGGGGAGTGTTAAGATAGAGGTTTGTTTCCTAATTGCTCAAGCTTTTGGGGTAAATGCTTAGCTACTCATAATAAAAAGTATCAATAATAGTTATTTTTATGAATATTTTAGACTTATACATTGTTGGTGTAAGATGGATTGGGTGGTCAAAAGCATCGCACAAGCAACTTTTAGGTTCAGGTTGGTTATTGGCAGCATTCAGAAGTGTGTACCTATGTAGTGACACCAATATCTTTGTGGGCTTAAGGAATCTTAAGTCATCCATATGTCCCACATGCTTGGTTTGAAATGAATGGTTGGTCCTTATACATGCTTTCATTTTTGTTTTACATTGCAAGTCTTAACTCTTTGGGATCAAGTACATGAACTTTCTTACCTCCGGATTCTTTGTAAGATCATAGCTTATGTTGAACTTTGGAATTTACTCACTTTTTATTAAATTAAATAGATTCTTCATTGGTCTTCCTTTATCCTTCACATTCTTAACACTGATTGATTCAAATTGTCATATAGATTGTTCATCTTGGAACGTGTCTGTGCCATCTTTTCATATTTTGGTCACATATTTATAAATAATTGTTTCTTTATTACAATTCTTCAACTAGAATATTTTAATTATAAATAGAAACAAAAGAAGGGCACGAGAAGGTCCAAACACAACCCAAGAGTTACATGCTGAAAGCCATGTGAGGTTGAGTTTTGTGCTTCTAGGTCATGCCAAGAACCACACAAGTCTGACCAGGCTGGACCAAAGTCCAACATAACTTTGCCTTCTTGGTCTATTGTCAGTTCAGGTTTAAGCATGCTCATCAAACCTATCTATTTACCTCAAGAATGTATATATATAAAAATCAACAGATTCTCAAGTGAATATAACTTCTCAAAAGGTTAATCCCATAATTGGTGTTTGATTCTGCCTTCACATATTTCCTTTTTCAGGAATTGAGGCTGTATTAGCTAATGGAACTGTTCTTGACATGCTTGGCACTTTACGCAAGGACAACACTGGCTATGACTTAAAACACTTGTTTATTGGTAATCATTTATGTAAATAAAGTTTAGCAGATCTTGCTTCTTGATGTTCGACAATGGTGTATTGATGATTTCGGCTACTGAGTCAGGAAGTGAAGGTACTCTTGGAATTGTCACGAAAGTTTCAATTCTTACACCTCCCAAGCTAACTTCGACAAATATTGCATTTCTTGCTTGCAAAGACTTCATAAGTTGTCAGGTGCTAAAAGTTTCCATTTTGTTTCTGTATGAGCGTACGTATGTCATGATCAATTATTAAGTTGAAAATGATAAGCATACATTATAAATTACAAATGTTGTGTATCTTGCTTGCAAAGACTACATATGTTGTCAGGTACTGATCTTTTCCATTTTCCTATTTTGTTTCTCTATGAGTATGCATATGCCATGATCAATTATTAAGTAGAAAAGATAAGCCATGCTATAACAATTGGTAATAGTTGGTTATTCTGTACTTGATTCCCAGTTGAGAGTGACACAACTTGTTTTGTTGTAACTAGATTCTCAATCTATCCTGACATTAATTTGTCAACACGGCTTCCTGTAACAGTCCAAAGCTTCTAAGTTATTTCTGATGTTGGGCACTTACTACACAAACACCATTGATATTAAAGCCAAAGAAGATTCATTTGCATGTGACATCACACTGTAGTAGAAAGGCAGTGTATTAGCTTCACTAAAGGGAACCTTTTAATCATGATTGATATTTTATATTCATGATTGTTTTACTTGATCATCCATTGATAAAACTTGTTACATTGAGATATTTCACCTTTCAGAAATTATTATTGGGAGCAAAGAGGGCACTAGGTGAGGTTCTTTCAGCATTTGAATTTATGGATAGCCATTCAATGGATTTGGTAAGTTGGTATCTAATCTTTTGTACACATTTATGTTTCATCACTTCAGCAATTTGCTGGTCCATCAGCACTGAATGCATCCAGTTTTTGTTTTCAATTAAGAAAATATTGCTTTTGGGGGCATTTAGTGCAAAAGATAGCAATCTTAAAGAATAATATTGAAAACTTGTTGACAAAAAAGGGTGGTTCAATTGGATGTTCAAGCATTGTCATTGAGACCCTCAGAATTGGATGTTCAAGCGTTGAGACCCTCAGGTTTCAATAGGTATTGCTTTTGCCTGCCGCTGCCTCCCCCCAAAATAAAAAAATTAGGTCACTAGATTCACAAAAAAAATGAAAGATTTTTGGGAAATTATCACTCGTTATACTCTTTACCATCTGCAAGTCATATGAGATGATAATTGAGGCCAACAAGCTTCATGGCCATTGGATGTTGGGGTTTGAGTTTTTTTATGTTGGCTTCTTTCTTGGTATTCTACACCATTGTTTAACTACTTTTGCTTGGATAATTATTGGTTGCCTTGTAACTTATGGACAAGCTCTATATTGAATATTATTGATGCAGTTGTTTATTTATCTTTCAATGAGTAATCTAATGTATTCTCTTCATATAGTAGTTTGTGATACTCATACTATCATTTTGTGGCTGCAGGTTCTGTCTCACTTGGATGGCGTTCGCAGTCCATTACCTGCTTCATCGTACAACTTCTATATTCTTATTGAGACAACTGGTAGTGATGAATCACATGATAAGTAAGTTGAATATTTACTCCATAATAATTCCAATTGCTTTACCTTCATATTGTTGATCTTTCTGTTTTCTTAACATATGACCATTTTCTGGTTTGTTGTGCCAATATTCAGTTAACTTCTACTTGAACATTCTGGTGATGAGTAAGTTCAGATGAACACATAGCTAGAACAACTTTTTTTAACTTTATAGTAACATGTTTCCCACCTTTGCATTCCCTAGAATCAGAAAATTAAGAAAGCTCCACATTCAAAGACTAGCCATATGGTTCTGGAGTGATAAGGATCAAATATGCTTTTGTTTTTCGTATCAAAATTTGGTTTGCATCTTCTACACAAGGATTATGTCTCATAATAATATCTGAGATGCCAAGTAATAACTCTTCAATTAGTTTTATCAAAATTAGTTCTTAACACTATGAGCATTTTGTACTTGTTATCATTTCCAAGAAGTTGCATATTAATCTCCATTTCTTTTATTCCAATTTTGTTAAGTTGGCATCTTCATTCTGATGATAACATGCAGAATGAAACTTGAAGCTTTTCTGTTGCAATCTATGGAAGAAGGCCTCATATTAGATGGTGTAATAGCTCAAGATATTAATCAATCGGCATCATTTTGGCGAGTTCGTGAGGTTTAATATTTTGATGCTTGTTTGTCTGTTTTTTCTTTCTAACACATGAGTAATGGGAACCATGCATGGATGGGAACTTTCATCAACCATTTTCCTGGTAATATCGTTTCTGTTAAAAAAAAAACCGTTGGTTAGTGCTTATTATTAAATATGATCAAGGAAATTGTCAGAGAAAAACTCTGTTGTAAATCATGGAACTTTATTTGATTCTTTGTTTTTTTTTTATGTTTACTTCTCTCAACAGTGCTAAATGACAGTTAAACATCCATGTACCTCAGCTAATGTTAGTTCCTTGTAATCAAGGTTAGTCTCGAATAGTGATAATGGCCTCCAGCTGATATTACACCCATCTTTCTGTAAGTGAATGAGTTTATGTCACAACATTAGCTTCTCTAAAATATTTTTTTTTGTTCATTTATGAATTTTTCCAAATTAGGGTTTTAGGCAATCATTCTATGAAATGTTTAGTTAATTTGGCATGCTTGTTCCTATACTTGTAACTTTACCTTGACACATCATTTAGTGCTATTTGGGTTTCTAGTTGATGTTGCTATTTCTCTTTCTGAGAACAGCTAAGGTCATATTGCAAAATGAAGAAAAACAACATCCTTCTGTATGTACCTCGACCTAATATTAGTTACTTAATCCATATTAGTCTCAACTAATGATAATGGTCTCCAGCTGGTTACACATTTTCTGGAAATAAAGAAGTTTGTCAAAAATACTAACTTTCCCCAAAAATAATGTTTTGTTATCTACAAGAAAGTTCTGTTGATTTTCCCAAATTTGGTTTGTATGGCAACTGTTCTATGAAATATTTAGTTAATTTGGCATACTGTTTCCTCTACTTGCAGCATTAGCATGTGATACGCCATGTTACCACATCGTTTGGGGCCTTCATATTACGCTGGTGCTATTTAGGGCCTACATGATATGCCATATTGTAAAATGAAAAAATGTCATAGCCTTTATGCCGAACTACCATCTAAAGATAATTAGCTAGAACCAAACGTTTTCAAAGTTTATGAGTAACTCCTTGTTGATATGGCACAGTTAGATTCTCAGGTCCACAGTAACTGCTAATATATCATATTCGACTCTGGCTTCATGATTACAGGGTATATCAGAAGCAACAGTTAAACTAGGAGCTGTTTACAAATATGATTTATCATTACCAATTAATGACCTTTATGGCATCGTTGAAGAAATGCGTACCAGGCTTGGTATTTATCCGAACTCCTACAATTTATTCATTTCATATTGCTCATGCTCGTGTCTCTTAAGTGCATTCAGTTTTATTATACAAAGACTAGTTTCGTGATGCATAGTAAATTCTTAGTGATGTTCAGGCAAGGCTGCTACAGTCGTTGGATACGGCCACCTTGGGGATGGCAATCTGCACTTGAATATTATGACAGATCGATATGACAGTGATGTATTACAGCTTTGCCTCTGACAATTTTTTTTTGCTAAGCCAATTGTTATTCGCTATATGGATTAGTTTAATTAAATGTTGCAGATCCTTGCTCAAATGGAACCATTTGTCTATGAGTGGACTGCAAAACACAAAGGAAGCATTAGTGCAGAGCATGGTTTGGGATTGATGAAAGCAGATAAAATACATTACAGCAAGTCTCCTGAGACTGTATGTAGCTTTTCAACTTACATGAACCAATACTGTGCTGCAATAGTAAATTGAAAAGTCCTTTTTAATCTATACCCTTTTACTTTGCGTGACTTCCTCATTCCTGTTGTGACATTGTTATTAATTCTTCTATTTTCTCAAACAGAAATAGACCAAGACTCAAACAAAGCTAATTTATATGTTTCTTTTGTCCTAATAAGTTCATACACTGAATATGTTTTTTTCCATGTTATACTTCCACTACTTGAGATAATTCATGATATCACAAAAGTCTATCCAGATACATATGCTTATGAAGATATTGATTTTAAATCTTAGAATGATATATTTGTTGAGTTAAATTTTGAAATGGCAAATATGGAAAATGGTATATTTCTAAGGATAAATCTTGTAAATTTTCCTTTACAATAAATCAAATGAAATAACTAGCCATAGTTAAGCAATAAGGATTCTGCTCTTTGCGAGTGTCTTGAGTATCTTATGTGATTTCTTATATCTTACTAGGTGCACTTGATGGGTAATATCAAGAAGTTGCTTGATCCAAGTGGTATATTAAACCCGTACAAAGTCCTACCTCAGTCGTCCTTGCTTGATCACTGGTATGCAATTGTAAAGCACACTAAACTATAGAATTAAATTATTCATGTTACTCAAGTGTCTCTAGTAGTAGCATTACAAATAGGCAAAGATCTATAGTTATTTCTGAGTTCCATTGTATTTCTTTTTAGTGCGTAAGTATTGACTTTCATGATTGTAGATGACAGATGAATTTGGGGTAACGATGCTTGCAAAAGCAACTCGAATAATAAAGATGGTGGCTGTCAATAAGATCCAAGAAACAATTAAAGCAATGTAATCTGTACGATTACGAGGTTTGAAGACATGGATGTGTTGTGCTTGTATCGTTTGAATTGAACAATGTTGGTTGACGTCTTAATTGTTTTAACTGCAATAAACCCTAAAGACCGTACTTAAAATTTTATTTTAAGAAAAATAAGAACTTCTTTACCTATACATGGTTCTTGAAAAAAGAATAAAAGATCAACAGCGGTACAAGTTTAGCAGTATATGAAAGAAAACACAAAAGGACCATGTTTGATAGGAAGTTGTTCATGTTGAAGTTTCCAAAGCTAGACTTTTCTTTTAAGCAATACGAGGTTTTAGGACCATAAACGAGCCAAGTCAAGTTACTTGCAATACGAGGTTATTCATTTGATTCATGAGAGTTCAACCTTTTTTTGTGAACCAAATAGATTCTAAAGATTGAGAGTCCTACTTTTCTTTTTTGCCCTTGTGCTTCCATTCTTCGAAGGTATCAGTTACTTGAAATTGGCTTAGCAATTTAAGGTGATTCCTCCCTTTGCTTCATGCGATATCATGGCAAGTTGCATCTACCACAACTGAACACTTAATGAAGATGTGTTTGTAGCAGCTCAAGGCCAATAGTTTATTTCTTCAGAAATTCAAATGAATTTCCAAATGAACAGAAACCATGAAGCTAGCTCACTCAAATTACGAAATTAGTCATTGCAGGTGAGTGCAAAGCAAAGCATTTGTTACTGAATAATTCATAATGCAAGATAGAGACTAATATGAAGATAAATCAAGAATCTAATAATATGCATAACAATTTTAAGGAAATATTTTAATGTTGAACTAACCAGGAAATACCTGTTCACATAAATAGAATTACATGTAAAAAGTACTCTCCTTTTTTCTTATGTTTAGCACAACAATCAAGTGAAGTTCCATTTGGTATAACATCTCCAGAAGTAATTCTGTCACAACCATTATTATGAAAATTTAAACCATGATATTCATACGATACTATACTGCAGTTCCGAGATCAACGAATCAATCATTGTGGAGTCTCTCAAGGTTTGATCATTAAATATAACATAATGTTCTGTTGGAACTTTGACTCTGCTGTTGCAGTCTCATCAATGTGCAATGCATGCATCCTTCAAGAAGAGAATCCAAATAATTAACAAAAGGATCACAATTAACTTGAAGGAAACCTACATCAAGTGGCATGAAATTTGCTAAATATTTCCCTCACCCCTCCAAAAGTCCTGCTTGTCAAGGATTCCATGCCTCAATCAAATCTTTCCAAGATCCCGACTTAGTGAAAGAGGTTTTCCTTTCAGTGGCTCTTATAGCAGTTATATTTCCAGTTCGCTGCATGAACGAATGATTCAGTAAGGACAAGTTTTAAAAAAATAATAAGGCACAAGGGAAGGGAAAAGGTCAGGTGTGAAAAAGAAACTTTGGTATATGAACTGCCTTTCTAAGGAACAACAATTAAAGAGCAATAAAAGAGAGGATTGACCTTCAAACACTGCGCCCCACTGGTATCACAGATAGGATAATCAGATGGGCAGCAATATCGGTTATCTTTGCAGCAGATTGCATTCTCAAGGTCACAGCAACTCCATGAAAGACAGAGACCCAATATCCGCCAACTACAACAGCATGTGCTTCCTGCTGGGCAATAGGTTAGCGCACTGCACTTTGTTGGACCTGGAGGTGGTGCAGGAGGAGGATTTGGAGAAGTTTTTGTTGGAAAGGAAGCTAGCATATTAATCCCACACATGCCATAAGAATCATTACTATTACGAAGCATGTGCATGTAGCCATTCATTCCCCAGCTTTTCCCCCAAGAATTTTTCACAATCCAATAATCTACTCCATTTTCTGAACCATATCCTACAATCAGTACAGCATGATCCAGTGCAGTTGAGCAAGGGCCAGTAAAGATCCCCTACGAATGAAAAAGATGAGTGACATAAGCTGACAACATTAAATGACAACCTCGAAGGAAAAAATATTTATATTTAAAAAGGTTGCAGACCTTTGAATATAGTTGGAATGATCTCTCACTTCCACAAATTCCAACACTAACAGGTTGTTGAGCAACAGCTTGAAGTAATAGCTTTTCATTATTTGGAGGAATATCTTTGTAGCCATCTATTGTTACAACTCGACGCTTTAGCTGTACAAAAGAGAAGTAGCGGTTGAAGGAAGAATTGCCAATGGTGTAACAACACAAATCAAATGTAGACTGTGTTTCCTAGTACCTTGTTCTTTACGCAAGTTCTTTGCTTTGCTTGATAAGGGTAATCATCCTCTGTATCAATTCCATGATTTTGAATCACCCACTTGAAAGCATAGTCCATGAGACCACCATTGCAACCATTATTGTAACTTTGATCACAATCACATAACTCCTGTTCTGATAGACTGACCAAGGATCCAGTCACGATCTTGTTTATTCCTTCAATCGCACCAGTGGCTGAGAAGGCCCAACAATCACCTGAGACGGCAACCAATATCCACTAAGTAAAATGTACAAAACTAAAGTATTTTAAACTAATTAAGTCCTTTATGTTCCAACAGTATGGCCCACCATAAGTCCACCTGTTCTTCAGGAAACTTGCTTTTAGAAAACCTACAGTTCCTACCATGAGCTTCATTTCTGCATGTCTGAGTTTTCCAACTATAGGAGGTGACCTCTCCATTGAACTCTATATAAATTTACATTACTAGTATGAAGCAAAAGGTATATTGTTTTAAAATCTCGAAAAATTTTATTTTATCAATCAAATTATATATTCTATTTCAGGCTCACATATGTAATGCACACCCTGACAGTTTCAATTTTCATTCTCTTTTACAGCTGCATAAACTTATTCCTTTTATTTCCCATCAATCTTAGTTATAAATTCCAAGGAGCAATTATGATAGTGAAGTCAATCCGAGCAAGTGATGAATAGTGAACTCTAAGTGTCAGCACAACATGAAATCAACACATTGGTGCTTAGCCTTCGACTAGAAGCCTCAACCTTGAGTAGCATTGCTTAGAAACACATTAGTCTGTGCACCCAAGTTCAAAGAGTATCATATTTTCTGATTGGAGTTGATGGCTCGGCTAACTCAATCTCATAGGATTTGTGTGGGCATTATAGACCTATGACTCACTTAGAAAAGCCAGGTGTAATGCTTTTGATACCTATTTTAACAAGTTGCTCCACAAATTCTTTCAATTGAAAACTCTTTGGTACACCAAACAATGGTGGTTTTCTTTGGCAAGCAATGCAAGAGCTCTGGTGTGGTGAAGCACCTACCACTTTTAACAAGGCTAATGCGTACTAATGTTATATATACAAATATAATATTTAGATCACCTTTAAACCATAATGGAATGTTAAATTCACAAAATGCATGTTTTCGATTGAACATTTGAACAAAGTACACAAATGTAATCAGTACACAACTAGATAATTTATAAATAAAATGATTACCACACATCTATGAAGGGAACAATGAGCCAATAAATAAGCTTGTGCACGAGCACTATTAATAATCTTTTCAAAGAACACTTTTATGAGATTTGTTGTCAAATACCTAACAAGCTGAATTAGCCTATATTTTTTATTTTTCATTTTCATCAAGCCATACGGAGCATTTGAGCATGTTTATTTATCATCCTAAACTAACAAAATTAGCTCTTATGAACCTGAGTCCAAGCTTGATCAAGAGAATCTGGTATTTTATTACACTAGAGAGGATATTCCAATTTTAGTTATGAGCTTACCTAACTATCAATTCAATGATCATCCCCATTTCTCACTTGTGAACCATCTTCTTAAGTCATAGTATTAATAAAGTTATACATGTCACTTCAATCTATGGATCACTTAGCATATGGAATGTAAATAGAATCAGTCATAAAAACAGTGATTTTTGTTACAGATATATAATTCCATCTCATGTTATCAGATGTTATTTCTTTTCATGCTCTGGTCATCTTACTTCCAAGATGTCATAGTTAAGAATAAATACATAGAATTGTTGAACTTAAAGAAACCGTGCAAGATCACATTTAACCATATGTATTCAATCAGTAATTGCTACAGCTAATGTAAGTCTTTTAGATGATAAAATACATCCACACATTCCCAATGCAAGACTGAGGGTGCTGTTTAAATTCAATACAACCTTCTCTAACAATAATTGCAGGCAGATATAATGAATACCATATAATTGGGTGGTCAGCTGACAAACACTGTAAATTAGGAATGATTTATCAGTTTAATTAAGCATATTAGGAATGATTGACCTAATTGGCACCTTTGATAGCTGTAAAAGGAAATTGAAGAGTCTGACAGTTCGGTCTCTGCATAAAAATGTTAAAGAAACTACATGGATACTGTCAACCAAAGGAACATGAGACTCCACATATCTACTCCCTTCAACTTCGTCTCTCACTCTCGCTTGTTGCCCTCTGATTGTTTCTTTTTTTTTCTCCTGCACAAATGTTAACATAATAATCAAGCAAGCTAGCTAAGCTGATATGTTTGACTTGATGGTCCATCAGTCTATTGGCTACTCTCTCCACTTCTTTCGCTTATCCATGGAGGTGATATGGCTTTGGGCATCATGCTGTGACCCTTTAGATTTCATTTCCCATATCTCTATAGGACTCGTCTCCTCTCGCTCTTTCACCCACCCCTTTTAGTCAATCGAGATTGATTCCAATTGAACTGATTCGCATCCTCAATTCCCACTCCACAATATAAACTACTTTTCTTTTCTTTTTTAATCTAAAATCGTCATAGTATCCAAGAGAAGAAAACGGCAAATAAACCATCGAAACGGAGAAAGAATACCGCAGCTCCCCTGATCCTTGACCGAAGTGACAGCTCCATCATTCCTCCAATCTAACGAAGAAGGAATACTGCCATAGGATC
Organism: Curcuma longa; assembly: GCF_044706935.1. Lineage (NCBI taxonomy): Eukaryota > Viridiplantae > Streptophyta > Magnoliopsida > Zingiberales > Zingiberaceae > Curcuma > Curcuma longa. The sequence goes on along the minus strand of NC_133872.1, from coordinate 310,561 downwards.
CCCAGAACATCGTTCGATTCGCCCGCGGCGCAGCAAGGCCGGCGCTGAGGCCCAGTCGGGCCGCCCGGAATTCGTGTGAAAGCAAGTCAGCGAAGGCGTTGAGGCCGAGCTCGTAAGAAGAGTTCCCATCGGCGTTGTGCGCGTCGACGAAGTCAAGGTTGTCCTGGAAGGCACGGAACCGGGCGAGCTTCTCCCCCTCGGAGGCGTAGCGCTTGCCGTGCGCCCTGATCCAGGACTCGAAGAGATCGGAGTAGGCTACGGAGGTAGGGGAGATGAGGAGAAAGGAGATGAGAGCGATGACGATCGCTGCCGAGAAGGGAAGCGATCGAGCGAAGTCCATCAGAGGAAGCGGAGTGGGAGCTGGACGGAAGAAGAAGAAGACGTGGATTGGGGATTTGGGTTTTTATTGGACGGCCGGGCTTCGGTTGACTCGTGGGTTGTCGATTCACGTGTTTTGCGTATGCGAGTTGTTCTTGTATTATTATTATTATTATTATTATTATTATTTATCAGACTTTGCGGCGCCACCAACGCAAGGGCCCTAAATCAATCAAATGCATATCCAAATTTAGATACATAAAATATGAGAAATGCTACGCTGCGCGATGAGGAATCTATGATCTGTGCGTGACACCTGTGATCCATCGCCATTGCCGCTGCCCTCACCACGCATTCCGGCCACGGCCGACTGCCGCCTTGGGCGCGATCGATGCGCCGCTCGTCGGCGCTCCGTCTGATGTCGGATTTCGATCGGAATCTCGACGGAATTCAATCGGAAACAAGGTCGGCAGTGCGACACCAGACGGAGATCCTTCCTCAACCGATCTCCGACCGCGATTCAGTCGAAATCTGACCCGATCGCCGTCGACAGTGGTCGCGCAGTGGGGGGCGATTGTTTCCGACCAAATTCGTCGGAATCCGACGTTCGCCCATTGCGGCCGAGGCGGCGGCCAACGGTGGCCGGACAGCACGACGAGGACGACGACAGCGATGGTGAGTCGCGGATGTCACGCACAGATCGCGGATTCTTCATCGCGCAACGTAGCAATTTCATATATATATATTATATTATTATAATACATAAAGTAAATATTAGATTAATATTTATATTTGTATATAGTTTTTTTAGATCTTACAATTTTGTAATTTTTATTAAACATAAATTCTATCTCTATAGTAAAACTCAGCAAGAGCTCTCATATGGGGCATGACAAACTTTTCAACAAATAAGCTATAGAACATATCGTTTAAACTTTGATAAGATAACAGTACAATCTCGAACATAATCAAACCCAGTTCAACTTACTTACATCACTGTAATTAAGTTGTATTCATAGAAGAGATTAATATTTTGTTTGAGACTAAGTAGCAGCATAAGACTCTGTTTTACATAAACAAATTAAACATATACTAACACAACTCCTGAGAGCTTAAAACACAATGCCACGAGTGATTTCTCATCCCTTTCTAGATTATTAATACAACATGAACTAACCAAACACTTCACACAGCGATATTGTGTCATTTGTTTACAGGAATAAAACCTTTTTGAGTTCTTACCGGCTCACTTTACACAGCTGAAGTCGCCTCAGCCGCCTGCCAGTATCGGTTGTAGAACCACATTGAGTCGGCAGCGACAGCATTTCCATCATCGTTTCTATGCCAGGTATAGTAAGCATGTGTTCTGTTCTTGATCTCGAAGATAGCATGACCAAAGCTTGATTCTCTGAAAGCTGAGTAACTTGGCTGCGGCTCTGTCATACTATATCCCATATGCAAAAATGACACCAGTTGAGAAGAAAATTAGAAGCTCTTTGTGATGTAATAGAATGCTAATATGGTATAAGCAGAAACTTACTTGGTAGCAAGCCCTTCAAGATTCCCTCCATCGCCGACAGTGATATATACAGGAGCTGATTCATCAGGAACTGGCTCACATTTACCGTTCACTATATTGTAAGCAATATTTGATACTCTATACTGCAAAAGCAGGAAACTCACATCACCAAAAGGCTGAAGGAAGTACTTTGGAATGAGTCACACGACTAAAAGAATTCGTAGTGTTGCAAGAACTAACTTAGAAAACCAAACGACTGGATTGTACTGGTTATATGCAAAGTACGTTTCCTACCATCTATCTAGCAGTAAGAAATCCACACTTCTGAAAAGAAATGTCTTTTTAACTCACTAATGCTAAGGAAAAATATCGATGTAGCATGAGAATTCATACAACAGAATTAATTGTCTTCAACTCGCTGATGGTAACTCAATTCAAACTCTTTATAGATGAATTTTCCCGAGACGAGGAAGCTGATAAAATACGATATGATATTCTTTAACTGGGGATAGGGAAAAGACAAGCATATAGAGCTACTTACACTACGTTCATAGGCATGGACATGACCAGCGAATACAACATCAACTTTGTATTTGACAAACCATGACTCATACATCACTCTCATAGATTCCCCTTCCATATAGTGATAATTGTAGCTGTTGTACCATGGCGCATGCATTAGAACAATCAACCATGGTGTCAAGCTCCTATTCACCTTGAGCAGTTCTGCTTCAAGCCACTTGAACTGAGGACTGTATCTACCTGTTGAATGCAAAAAATAGTGAATACTAGGGATTTGTAGCAAATAAAGGCAAAGAAAAATAAATCTAAGGTTTAGTGTCGTTAATTAGCAGATATAGTGCTCAGAAAATTACATACAAGTATATCCACCTAGACAATAACTTCAAACTTCAGGGAAAAAACATGGAAATGCACAAAATGTCTGAAAATACAACTTTCAGTTGTTGTGCAATTAATGTGCATCAAATGAATTTTCATAGTTGAAGAAAAAAGACCACTTTAATGCATACAAACAACTTCTGAGTCTCACTAATTTTCTCAACTTTTTGATCAAGCTAATGCTTTTCAGATTGATGTTTGTGATGTTAATTTTTTTTTAAAAAAAATACCAGAAAAATTAACCTAGACTATTATTTCTCACTAAATGTAAAATCTGAATCGAGGTCTACTTATCTTGCATTATGAAAATGTAGGCAATGGAAATGGAAAAACATATTCACTCCGTGTGGAAGGAATTTCAAATATAATGTCTTTGTCCATCATATTAAAGTAAGATACAACTTACAGAGTAGCAATTACCAAACTCAGAAAGATATAGAAGTATGGAAATCTCATATTTATATTCCAGTTCTAAATGGATACATGTAAATTTTTAGCTAGAAGTCAACATTTAAACCAAAAATTACAAATTGATTTCAAGATAGGAGGGACAAAGAAAATGCAGTAGCAAAAACCTTTAGCAAATCTTCCAAATTCAAATTAACCTTTTAAGCAAGCAAAAATAACCAATGTCACTGTAAGATAATAATTGTCTCTTTGTATTACTTAAGTCATATGAGAACTTATAGCTTCCCATTTTCAACTTGAATTGTTTCAAAAATGCAATTAATGTAAAGCATCAACTATCCATACCATATGCTGAATATGATGCCACAACAATTATGTGTGCTGATGCCATCTTGATAGAGTACCAATATGGCTCTGTACTGCCTGATGATTCAAAAGGAGTCCAGTATCTGTGTGTGTATGGCTTAAACTGTATTGTTTCACCCTGTAAAGATTGGTATTACATATCATCTATTCCAGTTTCACCTGGAAAGATTGATGAATAATAGACTTAATAGATAGACTAAGAGAAGAGGTTCGATATCACTTATTTTCCTTAATTTAGTCCCTCAGACATGTCCTTCTGCTGGTCATGTTGTTTGAGGCCTGTCTGACTGAGATAATCTTTGCTAGTCTCATTGACTTAAAGTGAACAATGAAGCAAAAATACTCCAGAAATAATTTTTTCCTTGAACCATTTTATTTTATCTATATCTTCTCTGATTTCCTAATCCCTTACAATTAGCTGTAGATTAACAAAATTGTGTACAAAGAGTGTTAAGAAATCAAGCTATGTATCAATGGTTTTTCTGATTCCCTTACAAGTTCTGGAGCATAATCAATCTCGTGATTTCCTGCTGTCCAAATCCAAGGTTGATATGCAGCATTTCTCTCGACAAATCTCCCCCATGTATCCCATCTAACATTGTCATGATACGGATATTTATCAGCATAAGAAAGGTCACCAAGAAATAGAACTGCTTGTGCATTTGGATTTGACTCATAATGAGCCAAAGTGATGTTAGAGTCATAGCTCTGTCCTAGATCACCTGCAGTTCATACAAAATAGTAGAGAAAAACAAGATATAGTCAGCAAGAATTATCTAGGAACAACAGAAACTAGATATTGACATCTCGCTAATTTATTACTGATTAAACTACCAAAAGATGACACAATAATATCAAAGACTACTTCATTTGCTTGCGCCATTATGAGGATCACTGTGTCCAGATCAGATCAAAGGGGATCTGAAGTCGCCATGTGTAACAAGGTAGGTAACTGATCTAGAGTGTATTAAGTAGTTTTCTGAAACTCCCTAAATGAAAACGTAGGACTTTTAGAACAGGGCAGTGAACCTACAACTAGCTAGGGCACTTCATTCAGGTAATGACGTGATCGTGAACAACAAAATCATGTCACCCAAAATAATCAAGCATATCCTTGACATCAGCAAATTTTCTTGTCAACAAATTTTACACAATCTCATAGAACAGAAACATTACCTGACAAAGTTATTCTAGGCAATACAAGTAAATGTAACAGTTGCCTTTCGTTATGGTTTTTCCAGCTTAAATTGTAGAGAACTTAGAATTTTTGCATTTTGGATTAAAATATGTTATAGAAATTGAGGACAGAAAGCTGTTTTATCTTCAACTATCTTACTATGATTTATACAACTATAATGGAGTCAAATGGCCGGTAAATGAGATACAAATCAAAGCAAAGGTAAGTATATATTATTAGGATGGTTATCAAAACACATCAAATTTGTGTCTATTTACAAAATCATCAGCAAAAGGAAAATCTCTGAGTACAAAATGTCAATAAAAAGCCAAATATACTAGCATGAAATACAGGAAAACACTTTGATTTATAAAAAGAAAACTGAAGATAGTATGATGAGAACCTTTGAGAAAAAGATAGAAGAATATTTGATGGTCTCTCCGACATGAATTTAAATCCTACAAGCAAAATGAATTAAAATCCTATAAGGAAAATTACCAATAAGACCGAAAGTGTAAGGAACATCTGGACCAACTTCAGGTGGACTTATGAACCAGAATTTTCGAATTGCATCTCCTATTCCGATGGCATAGTAGTATTTAGTATCGTGCTGTAAAGAAACATGTTACTGTTACCATATTTTTCACCGAGAGCAACATAAACGTCAGTAAAGAATACGTATTGAAACAGGCAAGTATGATTGGTCAGATAAATTCACAAAAGAGCACCAAAAAGACAAATTCAAATAACCTTCAAATTGTTGATAGTACAATGGTGGATGTAGCCTGAGGTGTAGTTGTAAAACTTGTATTGAGTATATATGCCTTCAGCCGATAACTCGAGATTATCCTCATCGGTCCCATAGAGTACTTCACTGGAGCCAGGTTCATCCTCAGTCACCCATGATATGATCATGGCAGTGCCATCAAGGTCACCTTGGGTAATGTGCACCTTCAAGAACAAGAAGGAAATGTTTCTAAAAATTATATAGCAAACCCTATTCTACTAGAGGAGTTGTATCCATCCTAAAACGAAACCACAACAGCAGGGGCATCGATCGGCAAGGCAAAAAAAACTCCAAATCTTTTGATCAAAACAGCGACTTGGGCCAGAAGATTAATCGTGTAAAGGAGAAAATTGGAGAACAGGTTTACCAGAAAGAGTAGAACAAAGAACAAATAGCTAATACAAAACATCAAAAAAAAGTCAACTTTGGCCAAAAAAAAGAGATAGGAATTCACCTGCTGCGGCGCGTTGTAACCCGGCGGCACTCGGAACACATCGCTGTCGAGCGGCATGTCAATGGTCTTCTCCGCCTTCCTCACATAAGCGCTGCTGATCCCTCCATCGCATCGACCCACTATTCCCACCAAGATCACGGCCAAGAAAAGCCCGAGTGGGCGAGGAGCGTGCCGCCACCTCCCCATCTGCCAATCGATCACTCCTTCCCCAGTTCTCCATGCCACGGGCCACCTTGTTAAGTAGGAGGCCGAAGGGGATAAGAAGAAGGCAGGGGAATATGCCCTAGCAGATGCTGCGTGTAGCAGTAGAAGTAACAACGATGGAATCCGATCGACTTCGAAATAAATCGTCGGATTGCAATGCGGTTCTTGCTCGCGGCGAGAACGCAGAAATTTCTAAAAATGCCCTTCAAATTCTCAAAATTTTAAACATCTATTTCATTTCTCTTCCATTTCCTCCCCTCAAAGTAAACACCGCAACGCTAACGGCGTTAACCTCTTTATTCATCTTCCTTGCGATATTTCCTTCGGTACGTGCCGCCTCCTCTCCGCTATACTTTCAGATCCGTCTTCATGCGGTCGCCTCCGCTTCCGTCCGCCGGAGGCGGCGCTCGCGACGCCGAGACCCTCTTCCGCTCCAAGCCGATTCCCGATATCCGCACTGTGGAGGCAGACACGCGGCGGGAGATCAAGGCGAAGGAGGAGGAGCTCCGCCTGCTCGTCGGCGAGAGCTACCGAGATCTCATCGACTCCGCGGACTCTATCCTCCTCATTCACTCCTCGTCCGAGTCCATCGACTCCAATCTTGCTTCCGTTGAAGCCTCCCTCCGCTCCCTTTCCGTCTCCTCCGCTCCCGACTCACCAACCGTCGCCTGTAACCCCGCCGGCGCTGGCGTCTACAGCATTGCCGCCCGGGTTAAGTACCTCATCGATACCCCTGAGAACATCTGGGGCTGCCTCGATGAGTCCATGCTACTTGAGGCCTCCGGCCGATACCTCCGCGCCAACGAAGTTTATGGTCTCCTAACCAACAATGCCGATCGGGAATTGCTCGCTAAATTTCCTCTTATTCGGCATCAATGGGAGATTGTTGAGGGCTTCAAGTCCCAGATATCTCAAAGAAGCCGCGAAAGGTTGATCGATCAAGGGCTCACCGTCGCCGCCTACGCAGATGCCCTAGCTGCTGCGGCCACCATTGACGATCTTGACCCGAAGCAGGTGCTAGGCCTGTTCTTGGACTCGAGGAGGTCGTGGATCTCGCAGAAGTTAGTAGGTGGCATCCTGGATTCCTCTTCTTCCTTGCTATGTGATGTGGTTAGGACGATCAGATCTAGCTTGGGCCAAGTGGGCGAGCTATTTCTTCTAGCGCTGAATGAAATGCCGTTATTCTACAAAATGGTGCTTGGGTCTCCCCCTGGGACACAGCTATTTGGCGCAATCCCTCATCCTGAGGACGAAGTGAGGCTCTGGAAGTCGCATCGGGAGAAATTGGAAGCAACCATGGTGTTGCTTGAACCAGATTTCATTGCGGAGACCTGCTCTTCGTGGTTGGGTAACTGCTGTGAGGAAATTTTTGGTAGGTGGGCAAGTGGTAAACGTATGACTGATGCAATTGCAAGCGGAGAGGGCCTTGCAGCTGCAGAAAAGATGGTTCGTTATACTTTGGATGATCGAGACGGATTGGAAGAGAGCTTGGAACATTGGCTGAAAAGTGTCTTTGGTTCTGACATTGAGACGCCTTGGAACCAGCTTCGTGGACTTATCCTGAAGAATGGAAAAGACATCTTAGAGGATAGGCTGGAAGATGCGTTTACTGGAAGAATGAAAGAGATCATGAATTCGGAGTTTGCAAACTTGAACTTAGATATCAACTTGCGGAACTCTATCCAGGCTATTGTGAAAACTACAGACAGAAATGACTCAAATGATTCACAAGCTTATTTGAGAAAGCTGTCAACTGATGGTGGAATTTGGTTCTCAGAACCAATTCAAAAGAAAACAGGACTGCTTCATGCACATAAGCCAACAATTTATGAGAATGACTTCAACAGTAGCCTGAATGCATATCTTGGACCTGAAGTTAGTCGGATTAGAGATGCCTTGGACAGAAAATATCAAACCGTACTAGAAGATCTTTTGTGCTATGTGGAATCTCACAACTCTTTTTTGAGGTTGAAAGAACTGGCACCATATCTTCAAGAAAAATGTTACAGCGCCATAGCTGTTTTACTAAAGGAACTTGCAGATGAACTTGCACGGCTCACTGCTGCTTTGGAAAGAGACACACAGGACAAGGAGTTACCTCACACTGTCCTTATTGACAGATCACTCTTTATAGGACGCCTTTTGTTTACATTACAAAACCATTCAAGTCATATACCTCTAATTCTCGGTTCCCCAAGGCAGTGGGTTAAAGACTCTCCTGGTGCAGTCTCTGTTAGCTGCTCATCATCTCCTCTGCCTGTGAAACATAAAGCATTTTTTGATCCTCCAATCTCTCCCCGTCGTAGCAACAGCTCTAGAAGTCCTAGGAGACAGTTTCTTGATAATCCTAGAAGGCAGACAATTTCAGCTGCTGCTGCATTGTTTGCACTGGATGATAACTCAAATCCAAAGCTTGAGGAACTCAACAAAATCTTTAAAGATCTGCGCATCAAATCTCATGGCCTATGGATTGTTTGGCTGTGCAATGAGTTATCACTAATTCTTTCCAAGGATTTTGTCAAAGATGAAGCATTATCTTCTTCAACTTCTTTGCAGGTATATGGTCCCTGTTCAATGTCTGGCTTGTTTTCAATAGTAATAATTATGTAGTTGTCCTTATTTCTAGATTGTTTTCTACCATAGATTGAAAGGAAATCATGTGAATCGATTTGAAAATGTCAAGATTCCTACAAATGCTCAACTCTTTTAAGGAAATTGAATTTCATTTCTTCTCATTATTATTATTACTATTATTTGTGGTTGAAGGAAACCTACAAGAACTTGGCAGAGACCTCTAATTAAGGTAAATGATTTCAACATTATGGAACTACAACTCCACAAATCTGTATGACAATTGAATTTAAGTTAGTTGTTTGTGATAGAAGGAAACCTAAGATTTCTTTTTTGCCTAGCAATCAAAAGATGGTCTTATGTTTCTTGGACTGATAAGAATTCATTTGCATTGCTCGGTGAAGAGAAAGGATCTTTCAGTTAGCTTTTGTTCTTGCATTGATGAGTAAGCCAAAGGTTGCCAAAGATTCCCTCCATGCTGTTTAATCTTCTCATTTTCTGCAAGACTCATTTCAAAATGAAAACAAAGAGAGCTAAGGTGTTACAACCCATATAGATGAGAGCATTAATCCATTAACTTATCATGCCTGATCACCAGCCTAAAAAGCTCAAGCCCAAGATAATAGTAGTTCACTCATGTAGACGTATGAAGCTTCATTATTAGCCACACCATGTGGGATTAAATTGAGATGTCAGATAAGGAATGAGAAAAAGGTGACAATGAGTAGGTGAAAAACAAGGAGGATAACACTCAGAGACATTAATTCTCTTCATCAGCAATCAGATGTCACGACCTTTTTGCAATGAATAAAATACAACTGTCAAGGAGTCGTGCAAATTTTTATGCTTTTAATGTAGAAAAACAATCAGATTATGCTTAAAATTTTAGATTGTTTATATGGATCACACGTTAATAACACGCTGCTTTTTTAGACCAGAAAAACGAAGTTCTAACACAGCTATATGTTCAGCTAATTGTTAAAATTTTTCATTGAAGTTAGTTGTTACACATGGTCTAAAGTTATATCATGCTGTTGTTTTCTTATATTTAAACTTTGGCAAATGTTTTAACTGATAATTAGCTATGCGTCTGGTTGAATTACATGGTAACTATTTCTTATGTAGGGTTGGGAAGTGACTAACATCAAACAAAATGATTCCAAGGAAGGTCCTTTGGAGATGACAATCTCTCTTCCTTCTATGCCTTCACTCTATATCACCTCCATTCTCTTTCAAGCTTGTTTAGAAATTCACAGAATCGGAGGTCATATTCTTGATCGATATACATTGCAGATGCTTGCTTGGAAACTTTTACAGAAGGTATATTGCTCCATTCATTTAACTTTATGAATCAATCTTATTACACCAATATATGTGTCATGTATTATCTTTTGCAGGAATATTATTTAGAACATTTTAAACATGTTCCATACCTAGGCGGTTGGTGGTATGCTTTTGTTTCAACTTCAAATTTAAGATATTTTGGTGATATTCATTGTCCTTAATCTTTATGCATCTAAGTTTGCTGGTTCTGTTGGGATGTATGTACTTCTTGATATCTGGATAATATGGATTATATCATCAGTGTTTATTTAAACCACAAAAAACTGTACTCCAGCCTAGATGCTCATGCATTATATTAGCTTAACAAGTTTACAGGAAACAAATTGCTCAAATAGGACTAGTCAATTTTTCCACATAATTGTTAGATCAGACTTCAAATCAATGCAAAAATAAAATAAAAAATAGACAATGCCAAAAATTATTCTATAGCTGATTTTTACCAGATCAAGTAAGAAAAAAAATATAAGCCCGTAGATTAACTCCAAAAAATTGATCAAAGGGAGCAGCTTTAAAGTTAGCATACTACATAAGAAGCTTGACGGCATAAAACCTACCAAGGATGCGCCATTTTTTTTTCTTTCAATTTTTTAGATTGTGATCAGACTCTTGAGTCTAATATGTCATGCTAGTCGACACATAATTAAACTCTAAGCTTTAACACAAAATTAGTCTGTTTTGTCCAACATAAAATTGTTGCTTGATTGCTTCACTGCACCTATTAACTCCCAATGAACCATCACCAAAGTCATGAACATTGCTAGGAAGAATTGACCTCCAAATTAATTTATGAGCAAGAATGCAAGATGCACCTTTCTAACTGTAGCCCAGAAGCTCAATCTAAATCTTTAAATTAATGGATGAAATGTTTGCCAACATTGATGGTTCACTGTATTGACCTGCTTGTATTGTCAAGTAATACAGCAACAATGCGTTATTGTGCATTTTATGTCTGACAACTGTACATCAACTCAGTGATGACAGAAAATTCTACATAGGATGAAATTCTGCAGCCTCAAATTAAATTTTCCGTATATCTATTCTGAAATGCTAAAGATTTGATTGGATGTTCACTTGTCCTAACAAGTTAGGCTTCTAAGAATGAGCTTAAGGTGTAGAATTATGGCTATCATTCTCTCAAGTTAAGCTGGATTAAGCTTGAACCATGGTCTGCATTAAGAGTGCAAGTCAATGACCTATGACTTTTCACAGCTCAAAGTGGGTGATTAAAACAAGGACAAAATCTCAGTTTAAGTATTCAGGAAAATTTTCCAATTTTGATACATGGTTCCAGTATCATAAGCACTTTAGTTATGGAGTGGAGGTAGTGATCTCGAAAGTTTTGATGATTGGAAAACCCATTGTCAAGTATCATAGACCTGGCCCATCATACTGATCATCAGTCCTGTGAACTCCCTATATGTGTAAAGTGATTAGGGTGGTTCTTGAGATCATCTAATATCTGAAAGATAACAGCAGTAGTAGGCAACTACAGGATCAATCCACTAGAACATCGACAACATGCTCTAAGTTTTTCTTTAGGATGCACTATAAAGATCAAAAGAACTGATCAAGTATGGCTTATTTGCATACCAAATGTTGAGTAAGGCTATACTTGAGAAGTTAATGAGGACAAAAACATATCTTTGTATGTGTATCATAGAATAAAATTCCCTTGTGTGTTGCTGTATTCTGTGCACATGCTGAAATGTGAACGATGTCAAAACAACTGCTCCACCCTTGATATACAAGGTCATCAGATTCAGAGGGACATTCCAGAAATTTTCTTGATAAAAGATGACGAATAATCTATGTGATAGCTTGGTGGTCAGGAATCAGCAGCAAGTGGAGTTCTTGTGAGAGACAACAAACTGTAGCTTGAAATTGTGGTGGATGGGAATAACTGAATAGGTATATCTCCTGAGTCTTCTTCTTCCACTTCCTGCTTTTCTTCCTCTTGTCCTCTTCTTCTTAGTATTTAGTCATCCTTATCCTTCTCTTGACAGGTGTGGTCTACACCATCTTGTACTGCCACATGCTTTGCCAGTCGGGACCAGATTGATCTCATATAGAAATTCAGCACAGAAACAAGATTTTAGAGCTTGAAGTGTCTACTTCCCTTGTTTTATTCCTAATATAGTAGAGAGCTAATTAAGGATGTTCTGTTATTTTACTATTTGATTTTTGCAGGTGACACAAATGTAATATTAACTGATCTTTTTTCCCAACCAGTACAAGTAATTTTACATTGTTAATGCTAGTGATTGCTAATTATAATGGTCAGAGGAAGTGTTCATTCTTTTGTGTAAACAGAATTATGAACATATTTATTTTAATACTCTCTTTTGATAACTCTGAAGTTGTTTGGTCCTTATTAAATGTTGTCATTAGGTGGTTGAAATCTATGCAAGATTTTTGTTGGCCATGGAGAATGGTGAATCTCAAGTCTCAGATAAAGGAATACTGCAGATTTTGCTAGATTTGAAATTCATTGCTGATGTTCTTTCTGGAGGCAAAGATTCTGCTGTCAGCGGTCCTGAATCAAATGCCAAAGAAGATTCACCAAAAGTTAAAACATTAAAACCTACATCGAGATGGAAACAGACACAAAACAAGCCTGATTCTGCTAATGTGGCAGCCATTGCAGAACTAATCAATAGCTTTGCAAAGAGGCTGGATCCAATTGACTGGGCTACGTAAGCATTTCTTAGTTCTTGTTGAATCCCTTTGTGCTGTCATTGCACTCTAGCAAACCGATAAGAAGACAAACATTGTGATTTTAATACATGATAACATGTAGAAGGTTACATGTAATGCCAAGTTAATTCTTGGACATTTGTCTTATTTTGCAGGTATGAGCCTTACCTCTGGGAGAATGAGAAACAATCATATAAGCGATATTCTGTCCTTTTTGGTTTCTTAGTTCAGCTTAATCGTATGTACACTGAGACCATTCAGAAATTGCCTACAAAGTCAAACACAGGTTCCAACATTATGAGATGTTCCACAGTTCCCCGATTTAAATACCTACCTATCAGGTTAGTTTTTCTTTGCCTAATATGTGGTGTCCTACAACAGAGCAAAGAATGAAGCTGGAATGTAGAACAGAATTTTTGCAGGATCACTGTCTACCCTAAGGGCCCATTTACTTGGATGGAAAGTAGAGGAAGAGAGAAAAACTTACAAATTACATATGGAGGACCTCCATCATTTGTCACTTTCCCTTATCCCCTCATATCTTCCATCCAAGTAAATGAACCCTATAGTTCGAAATCAATATGGCAAATCAAAAATATTTTTGGTATCATATTTCCGTGAAAAAGTAGTTTTGTTCCTTCTTAGGTTTATTTGAGAAATGTTTGTAGTTGTACTACTACATTTACCTTATGGTGTGGTTCTAATAAGAAATTTTCTCTCCAGTGCTCCTGCATTATCTACAAGAAATCTACATAAATCAGCGATGCAGTCTTCTGATGATGCTTCAATGAGGAGCCCTTGGAAAGCATATGGAAGTGGCGAACAATATCCAAAACCTGACTTCGATGATAGTCCAAACTATGGAATTGCTGCACCATTGCTGAAGTCTATCATGACACAGGTACAGGAATAGGAAATTATCAATTTCCATAAGATTTTATAATCCAGCATGTTTGTTTACAACAAATTCTCTTTGCATTTTAATGTTATTCTTATGTTATCTGACAAATATCATTAGTTGCATATTAAATTGATATCAGTCACCCTTCCATCTTATTCTAGGTTAAACAATAATTTTTTAATTTCTCAAGTAACAGTTTTCACCTAATGTACGGAATTAGCTTGGTAGACTTTAAGGTGTCACTTGGTCATATTTCCTAGGTCTTGTGTCACAAATGATAGGTTATTCAAATAAACACATGGATATAAAATTGACTCTGTCTGTGAGTTTTTTTTTTTTTAATTTTTTTGCAGTGTTACTTCTAATCTTGTGTGTTTTTGCCTTTTTGGTTCATCTTCCCATGTTATAAGGTATCATCTGTGAAATAGCAGCAAGTTTATGACTATTGCTTTACACCTGGATATTTATGGTTTAGTTTATAGCAAATCTCTGTGGGAATCTGAGAGTCATGACATTTTATGTTCCAAAATTTGGAAGGTTTTGAATTTGCTGTGTACCCTTTATAAAGGCTAGCAAATCGAGATTTATACTTTGAATCATTTATAATTTTCCAATCATGAATCATATAGTCCAAATTGGTTAATTTTGCTATCTTGCTTGGAATATTTTTTTAAACCTAAAATATATAAAATAATTATTATCTCCCACCAAATTGTGACACCGAGCTTATCATGATTTATGGGAAAAAAAGGACGATGCATCATCTTGAAAAAATAAATATTTGTCATCATTTCTTTTCTTTTAGAATCGCAACCATGTCATTGCCATTTTGTTTAGAAACTAAACTAATATATATAACTAATTGCATTCAACAAAATCAAAACATCTCCATGAAGCTCAAGTAAGGTAAAAAGTTGGTGTTATATTTACCTAAAACTTGTGTCGAACTTCTGAAATCCCAATATTTCCTTTCAACACCTTAGTTTATGGCTAGAATTCCACATCCATGTCCATACCACCATCCTGATCCTATAGCATGTCCATTTTATCATATGTTTCCCCCATTTCCTTGATAGTCTAATTCCTTGATCTTCAATACTCATTATCTTTTTTATTTTTCCCCTTCTTTTATTTTCAACATTCAACATCTCCTTAATGAGTTAAGTTTAATGCTAAGGACAGTGAACCATTTTGTTTTTCATAAATTACATAAAATATAATTTGTATTAATTGTTGTGATTCTTTTACAAGTCTTATTCATATACATTTACATATCACTCTACCTACGGATTTGATTGAATACGACACTAAGCATGGATAGTACTATTCTAACAACTTTGCCCAGGTGGGAAGCAAATTTGGAGAGAGTACCTCCAGGTGGGGTTCTATGCTTTCTGATGGCCAAGTTGGTAGGCTCAAAGACAGATCCGCGGCTGCCATGTCAACATTTGGCGACATTCTTCCTGGCCCTGCAGCAGGGCTTCTATCGTCTCTTACATCAGGTGCAACTATGTTTGACCCTTAGCCTGTGCTTATTCTGTATCGAAATTGGTATTCAGATGAACAGAATGCATCTGGTTGGAGAGGCTACTTCCAGTCTCACATGGACTGTAACACATCTCACAGCGCGAGCAGTTCGCAGTTAAAGGGAGCCCCAGAGCAATTGAAATCAATTGGAAGCTGTGTTCGCATCGTCCAGTGATAGGAATTGGAACACTTGGTCCGAGCCTCCATGTTAGCCAAGTTGACGGATCAGAGTGGTATATGTTACAAGATTTACAGTATATATATATATATATATATATATATATATATATAGTTTTCCGGCAGGACCGAATAAGCCTAATTGTGTGGTCGAGTTTTGCCCCTTTTTGTTAATCTTAAAATATTGGACGACATTGTTATATATTTTAATAATCAAATTCAATTTTTTTTTTTACATGGTTATCGGAAGTACATGACCTTTAATCTTGCTCCGGCGACAAAAGTAAGGATGTTTTATTCGATGTCAAGCTCAATTTAAACAAATGCATTAAATTTTCACATTTGATGTAAATATCAAATTTCAAAAGCTATTAGAATATCAATTCGTCGAAGATTTAGGACATAAACGAAAGCGCCATTTTAATAGCTTTCTTTGGTATGATAATTCCTCTAAATGTTGATATCAGGCATTTAGTAGCTTTCAAGTACAGATAACTGAATCGAAATAATAAAAAGAAATAAAACCAAATAAAATGGTCTAATTTTGTTTGATGCATTTTTAACTAAATGAACATTCTGTAAACTTCTGATCCCGTGAACTCATAGCAATCATAATTTATCGGCGACTATCATCTCAAAAATATCTACTTTGGACTAAGATCTTCAGCGGCCAATTGCCTTGAACACCATGGAGAAATCCAAGAAAGTATGCCCCAACCAAAATTCAAGTGAAATTTAACGATCCAGCTTCGAAGAGAGATTACTTCCAGACATTCTGTAGAACAAATTGTAAACGCAATTTGATCACGCCAGTGAATCACTATCATCTCAACCGCTAACAAACTTATAAAAAACATACTCCGACCGTCTGCTGGATACAAATGATCCAGATGAAGCATAATCTAGATAAGCTACAGTTTCAGAAGACAGATTCCAAACAGTTTTAACAAGATGATTCAACAAGTCTCAGATACTGACAAAATCATTGCACCATCACATGATACCCTAATCCACCATAAGCTCAATTTGGAGAGACAACTGCAGTTTAACAACTGAACAACCAGGAAGGTTCAGTAGCGAACATCGAAAGATGATGTACGCCCTCCTCTACCAGGTCGATCATAAGGCCCGTGTCTTTGCCTGAAACTTCCACCACCGTTGTAGCGAGCAGGCCCACCAGTCCCGTATCTGTCACTTCCACCGCCACGTGGTCCATCCCGATCATACCCACCGCCGCCCCTTGGTGCTGGATCTCTGTCGTAGCTACCACCACGAGGAACATCCCTCTCATAGCTTCTCTCCCTGTTGTATCCACCGTGCGGGTAATGATCAGGTCCCCCTCGATATCTATCACCTTGGAATTGATCACCTGGAGGCCCATATCGATCATTGATATGTTTATCACGACCACCACCATAGCGGCCGTCTCTGCTATCAAATCGATCACGGTCTCCATAGTGACCACCGTCGTAACGATCATCCATGTAGCGGTCACTATAACGACTGTGTCCCCCTCGGCCATCACTTCCTCCACCAAATTTGGCATGAGAAGAAAAATGGCCATCACTGCCGCCTCCAGCAGAGGGGCACTCGCGCGCCCAGTGTCCAGGACGACCACACTTAAAACATTCATCTGTACGGCCTGCAGGTGGTGGCCCATCACCGCCACGATAGCCTCCTCTGCTACTGGACTTGTATTCACCACCATCATAGCGGCTGATATCTGTGCTCATCTTAGGCTCAGCCTTGTTCACAGAAATGACTCGCCCATCTAGTTCATTTTCATGCATTTGGCTAATGGCCGCTTCAGATGCACGTGCACTAGAGAATGTCACAAATCCAAATCCACGAGGACGGCCAGTATCTCTCTCCTTCATGATCTACACATGAGAATACTAATAAAAACTGACAGAAGTTTAGATGAAACATATTTTTATTCCTATAAGAGGTAAATAGAAAATAACAAGGTAACATGCTTGTTAAAGTTGGAAAAATTATCCAGGAAAACATGAAATAAAACCATATGACTATCTGGATAGTGACTGCATATACTAGGAATATAATTGGGTATTATCCTTGTAACATAATGTGATAGACCTGCAACTTCCAGATTCATTCATTCCATTTTTAATGCTAATGACGAAAATATACAACCAAAATTCTGCAGCATTACTATAGAATTCCATGCAAGCAAAGAAACAGGAGAAGAGAACATCATTTCTTCAAGAAGCAATGACATTTAAATGCATAAATATTAATTTTACATGATTGTTTTCCAGTTACAAATTCTGTTCAAATTAGAAAAGACAGCATGAACCGACCAATCATTTAGTTGGATGCATTAGATAAATAGAAAAAAAAAAATGTCCTCAATGTTTGAAGATGCACCAACACCATTTAAGAAACAGAAATAATATGAAGAACAATAAGATGCTATTTAGTCAATTCAATGATGACCTTACAAATGTCAACGTCATGTTAACAACCATCAATATACTCCACAACGATTCAATACCTGAATGTAGATTAATCCTCACTATTTATTAATTAAGAAATTCCGGCATAATATACAACAGGATCGATGAAATTATATTTTCATAGTGACATTAGATGAAGGGTAATCAGAGTATTGGGTTCCCACAACCAATACATAGACTTGAAGCCAATTAGGCAATTACAAGAATACTACTAACAAATGAGGATGCAAGATGTGATGAGACTATCCAATTATCACAGACAAAGAATGTAAACATAACATAAATACAAAAGGAGAGTAAAGAATGAAAAATGAAAACGATCAATCGCACTGAGATGCAAGATTACAGGTATTGGTAGCAATCGCTAATGTTATTGGTAATAGTGATATTGGTATTAGTGCTGGTGTCTGTCTCATTTCCAAGCTGCACTGATATGAATCAATAGCGACCATGACTACCAATGCTAGCACAATAATCATTATGCTATTTGTGCAGAATGAAAAAGCATGAAGAAACCTACCAAAATAAGCATTTCTTTTTTTACTCTAGAGATACACCATGCTAAATAGAACTCGTGCACATACATAACTAGCTATTAACGTGGAGAATGATGCATAAGTTAATGTGCAAAGATCATGTCACTTGTGCACATAATATAGTCTGTGAGTTTGGCAAAAAAAAAAAAGTTAATCCGAAAAAATTGCGTTTAAATTTAAGTGGATGTAACAATGCCACTAACCTGTTAATGGCATATGATACTGATGAAGATCCATCACCACATATGTTACAAACACAATGTGATACATTCAGACATCTGAGTAATCTTTTATTGTGAAACTCAAAAAAATGCTACATGTATAGAATCCATGTAGGTAACTTCTTCTACCCAATATATACATCTGTTATGCATTTAAAAGCATGTCACATGTAAATTCTTCATCTTGAACCCAGTGAAAAAATTCTTTACAGAGCAGTAAAACAAATTGGGTATCGGTCAACAAAGTGCACTGAAACACTTCAGATGATCTTTTGTAAGTCTGATGTGGCAAACAATGAGTTGATTGCCTTAATTCTTATGCTGTGCCAATCTTAACACAGATCTTCTGACATGGGGAGCAATAGATAGCAACGCAACTGCCATATAAATTTGCCGCCTCAAAGTCTCAAACTGATTCACATTGATAGATTATCCAGCAGTTCATCTTAAACTCATAGGCAATACTGCTAATGGAGTGCAACTACTTATGATGAATTAGTCTACTGCACGCACTTCTGAATCTCATTCAGGTCTATCAAAAGACTAGAAGGAGTGCAAACACCAAAAAACAGCTTTTGTCAATGAAGGGTCATTAAGGGATTGACCAAACAACTAATCTAGAAACACTGAGCTATACAGGAATACTTATGGTGGTATTAAGCACTCCCCATATCAATCATATTTGGCCATGTGAATACAAACTTCTGACAAGTCCCAAATGGAACAGCATACTGAATGCATCTAGATAGGCTAGCCACAATAAGTCAACTGATTCACATTTACAGGTTACTGAGCAATCAACCTTAAACACAAAAGTAAAGAAGTACTAGCATTGCATAAGAATCAATCTAGCATATGAAGGGGTGAGCAGTTCTGGAATCACGATCATGTCTCTCAAACTAAAAGGAGTCTCAGATTGAAACAATTTCCCTGATGATACAAATAGCAAGAACAACTTTTGTCATCAATGGTCATTAGGGTTGCCCAAAGTAGTAATCTAGCAAACAAGAAAATACATTGAAATACCATTAGTGGTACTGTGCTGTGATGTTCATACCAGTCCCATGCTCTGATGTTCATACCAGTCAAACTGACCCATGTGAATACAAACCTCTGACAAGTCCTAAATGAAGCATCTCATAAAATGAAGAAGAACCAACTGATTCTGGTTAGAAGACTAGTAACATCTAAAAGACCAAAATGGAAAGAAAGATACAATGAACTTGTAAAATATGCAATTTGATGCAAAATGCAAGTTAGATAGGGGAATCAAGATAAGCATGATATAGACAGACATGTTTTTCTGTTTGGGTAATCTTCTAAGGCTTTTAGTTTAATGCAGTAGCATTTGGCAGAAAGACTGATAACAGCATCTAACAAATTGGATGCTCAGCAACTGTCCCTTTCAACCGTCAGCTGGTGCTTGTGGTTGCTGCTGTTTTAGTCAACCTTTTAACCTTCAGCTGTTGTTGTTGTTGTTGTGTATTGTTCTGTTTTAAGACAGGAGGCACTGATCCAATCAGAGTTACGAAGTACAACCAATCAGAATTAAGAATGCCTTCAGGTAAGCAGTTATCATTTCTATGCCTTTTCCAACTTCAGTAGAATTCCACATTATTTTCTTTCCAATAGTGATAACGTTACCAGGTACCCTCTTCCACCAACTTAATTGTATGAAAAGTTTGATTCTAGTCAAGAACTTAAAGGGACATGTTAAGCCTCGTCTATACAGAGCTTTTGCATAGCCCTCTCCATTTGCACTCCCAAGTCACTGTAACTGACATGCAATCTTAAACAAGGATACAAGGGGGGAAACCCAAACAATCATTGGCAAATAAGTGGTGACAAAGTAGTTGCAATCCTTCTGCGTGCTGAACACTCAAGCAAACCTGCACCTGATTGAATATAGAAATCTAAGACAAAGGACGTGGCATTTATTAAACATTGGCCATGAATCTGTGAGGGAAAAAAATAGAGCATCTCTAGGAAGCCAAAAGATACACCCTCATAAAGAATCGGTGGGTATTGTAGCTACTGAAAACACTTCAGTCAGTTTCTCAGCATAAAAAATGAAGATGAGAGATATGAACATTATGCTACACTATCTAGCTAGCAGAACAGCCAAATCATTAGATTGAGCATCTGAAATCTGGCATATCCTTTTCGTGCATGATATTAGATGACAATAACTCAGTAAGATCAATATCACATTCTTCACTGTCAACTCAAAATGCTTGCTTGACTGAGCACTTCATTAGCCAAAAGATCATAATCTATCATCTGAAGGCAATCCATTAAGCACTTAACAACAACAGTCAAAGTTTCTACGACCTGCAACGCAGTCTACTGAACAATAATTGTGCATCTCAATCTTGGTTTGTTTCTGAAAATTTCTTCATAACATCAACACCCATACCCAAAAATCAAAGAACAGAGCTCAAGCTATATCTTCAAGGCTACCAAGGAGTAGAATCTGCTATTTAAATTTTCAAAACCAAGTGTTGCATCAGCTAGAACAAAACGAAACATATGAATGACAGGCTGCTCTAGACAGATTAACTAAAAGATTGTCTATAACTCACTCATTTCCGAGATTAAAACAACCCTCTTCTGCATGCCACCAAGCATGAGAAAATAAAACAGGCATCTTTCAGATGGACTGACTAACTTGGATGAGGATTGAAATCGTGAAAACTAAGTAGCCAAGGCATCTCACCATGTCATGTAAGTACTTGTTGAAAGATATTTAAAAAATTGAAGAAAAAAAGTTAGATTCAGGGAAGAGATCAAAAACTTGCTATATGTGAAGTAAACGTTGAAAACATAGATGAACAGACATAAAATCAAGCAGATCAACTAAAAAATGTCATGCAACTTTTTCCAAACAAGAAAATCTTCAATCTTTGCCGTTTCCAGATGGTTTGTATGTTCATTGGTCAAAAATATCTGTTAAGGAAATCTTGTCGTCAGCAGAAACTCCGTAGAAGGTTATTATATATAGTTGTACTAAAAAGACGCCCATTTAACTCAAGATTCAAGACACTAGTGAAATGCTTTCGTCAAATTTACTTCTCCAGAAAGGAGAAAGAATTGTTTTTCCCTCAAAACCCCTTCCCTGGGAGTCTTCAAGTTCCCTTCGCAACTAACTAAAGCACGTTTTTCCACAGATCCTTCGATTGCCGGACGAAGGAACCGAATAGCCGAAAATTTAAAAAACAAAAATAAAGAAGAGATGACGATTATACTTGGGCCTCAATAACCTTCCCAAAGCGGCTGAACTCCTCCTCCAGACGCCGCTCCGTGGTGTGCCGCGACAAGCCTCCTACAAAAATCCGGTTCTCTTCCTTCACCGACATTGCCTGTATGGATCCTTCCTTCAGACAATCTGCCGAAAAGAATCACAGAAAACCAAAACGACTTGAAATTTGTTGCCCAACGTCGGTCCCGATAGCGGAACCACAGACGGCGAGAATCGGAAACCCTACCTACCCACCACGAAGAGATTCGGCGAGATAAACCTAGACGCATAACAGCCGGACACTTTTTTTTATGCGTCGCTGAGGTTATGGAATAGGATGCCTCGCGGTTCACTGATGATTAAGATGGTCCACGATTGAGTTCATTTGAACTGTGTAACAAATTAACTTTTAATAAGTCGACCCAAATATAACTTATACTTTTTATAAGTCCAAATATATTATTTGATAATAAATTATTAAAATTTTATAATATATATAATTAAACTTGTTATATAAGAGTATTTTACAAGATACTAATTATTCTGAAAATTTATTTTGATAGCAGAATTTAAAAAAAATATCAAAAAATCAGAAAATCATCTCTAAATTTAATCAATTAAAATTAATTTAAAATAAAAAATAATACTGTAATAGCAATAAATAAATATTTATATAGTTTTAAAATTCTAATAATATAAAAGATGATAATAACTCTAATTAATCATAAAAATTATTTAGAACCTCTGAAAAATTTTAAATGATATATTTTTTTGTATCTAAGATTAGTTAAGGATTACATCCATGAGTCAATCCAAATCCAAAATTAAAACTTCTAATCTCCTATATAAAAAAACAATCAAAAAATGATAAGAATTGATTAAGAAACAAATATATGTATATTTTTGTTGAAAGTTCATTCCTCCTTTTCGATCCATCTATATTTTCCAGATTTATTTGATGAGCCGATCTATAAAATTGGACCGTCCATCTCTAAAATTTATTAGATGGTAAGAATTGAATGTGTGTGTATATATATATATATATATATATATACACACGAAAATGATATCCTACGCGATAGATTCGTGTGCGCCCGTGCGTGACACCGTCGACCCACCGTCACTACTGCCGCCCCTCGTCACGTCGTCCGACCACTGTTGGGCGTCAGTCAAATCATGATCGACGCACAGCTCGCCGGCGTTTCATTTGGCGTCGAATTTCAAGCGAATAGTGATCGGAATCCGACGTAATTTGGTCAGAAACAGTCAAATCACGCACCTTCACTGCGTGCCATTTGTCAACGGTGATCGGGTCGAATTACAGCTGAATCGCGACCGGAGACCGGTTGGGGAAGGACCAACGTCAGTCCTTTCTCGATCGGTCTCCAACCGCCACGACAGTGGCCGCACCGACAGCGGCGCGATCGGACCGAATTCCAACTGAATCGCGGCCGAAGACCGACCAAGGTGCGACGCCGACCCTTCCTCAGTCGGTCTCCAACCGCGATTCGGTCGGAATCCAACCCAATCGCCGTCGACAGTGGCCGCGCAGTGGGGGGCACGTGATTTGACTGTTTCCGACCAAATTACGCCGAATTCCAACCACTATCCGATTGAAAATCTGACATCGGATAAAACGCCGACTAGTTGCGTGTCAATCGCGTCCGAGAAAGAGGCCGGCAGTGGCCGGACGATGCGGCAAGGGCAGTGACAGTGGATCGGCGGTGTCACTCACGGGCACGTAGGAATTTATCGCGCAGGGTATTATTTCAATTCAGAAGTCACTTGGTTTGTAAGCCCCGGCTGGTCTATTCTTCTCAGTCCTCACAAAGAAGCTTAATGGATTCCTCTCCTTCAGTTTTGAGTCATCATTCATATAGCAAGAAGAAGATGGTTATCATTATGGGAAAGTAGAGACTTTGCAGAAATGCCTAGAGAAGCCAACCAATGCTTCCATTCTTACTGTCCAGTTCACAGTCCAGCGAGTTTTACTAAATTAACGTCTCAAGCAAGGAAATCTTAGTGCAGGATCAAAACTTCCACAGTGATATATAAATCGTTCGTTTTCAGTGCCTAAACTTATAGAAATTTACCAATATTTTGTTTCTCCATCTAAATCACGAGGAACTGCGGCATGGCATCAGTTTTGAATGGCAGTGAGAGAAGTACTGAAAGCGCCCATGCATATTCTCTCGCATCACTTATGGCACACTTTAACTGCTCACGTTTTGATGCAGCTCTGCCCGCATTCAATTCTTCAGTTCTCTCGCCTTCTTAAATCCCTCCTCCCATCTACTCCCTTCTTGAACAACAGTTGGGCGAGCCACTGGAGAATCCACCAATGGAGGTTTGGAGAGGGCAAACTGGTGCAGCCATGAATCTGGCTTTTGTTGCTGTTGTGTTGGCTGCAATTGTGAAAGCCTCTGTAGGGCAAGGGCTGGTCCCTGGTGTCATGATCTTTGGAGACTCCGTCGTTGATGCTGGTAACAACAACAACCTCGCCACTCTTGTCAGGGCCGACTTCCCCCCTTATGGAAGAGATTTTGCCCAGCACACGCCGACAGGAAGGTTTTGCAATGGCAAGCTTGCAACTGACTTCACCGGTACAGAACTCTCTAGTTGTGATCGCCATGAATGAACAATCCTTTTATGGACAGAAGAAGTTGCTAGTTTGAACTTTTTTTCATTTCCATGCAGTTGAGAACCTCGGATTCACTTCGTATCCACCAGCCTACCTCAGCAATGAAGCTACAGGAAACAATATCTTGAATGGTGCCAACTTTGCCTCTGCTGCGTCTGGATACTTGAACAGCACTGCAAACCTCTATGTCAGTGCTTTCAGATTTCCTTTCTTGTTTATTTCCATAGCTAGTATAATGGTTCTCATAAGAAAATGGTTCTCCATTGGCAGCACGCAATCCCTCTAACCCAACAGGTGCAGTACTACAAGGAATTCCAATCCAAGGTGGAGAAAATTGCCGGGAGAGAAAGAGCAAGATCCCTCTTCAGCGGTTCCATCTACATTCTCAGCGCTGGAAATAGTGATTACCTCCAGAACTACTACATAAATCCTTTGCTCGGTGGAACCTACACCCCTGATCAGTTCTCTGACTTGCTGGTGCAATCTTTTACCAGTTTCATTCAGGTGCAGTCCCTGCAAAACTTCACAAAGAAGAAGCATTTACATTTACATAGACATATTTGCCTCAAGGATCAACATGCATAAAAAAAAAAAAAAGAAGTCAGAATAATCTACATACTGCATCATTTTTATCCACTCCTATTTCTTCATTCAAGTATCAGAACATATCAGTTAGTTTTGTTAAGCCATACAATATGAAAAAAAAATAATGAGGATAGCAAAACAATCAGCACTATCTTACAGGCATTGAGAGGTATTGTTTTCTTGAAATAAACTGTCAGTTCAACTTAATAAGGAGATTAAGAGTTATTGTTTTCTTGAAAGAGTAAATCAGATATATCTATCATTAAGGAGTAGCAATGCCATTATAGCTACCATACAAAACCCTGATTCCTTCAGCTTATAGGCATTTATGAATCATTCATCACTCATGACACTGACAATGAACTGTTGCGTGGATCAGAGTGTGTACAATTTGGGAGCCCGTAGGATTGGTGTGACATCTCTACCACCAATGGGATGTCTTCCAGCAGCAATTACTTTGTTTGGTGGTGGCAATAATGGCTGCGTGACACGACTCAATAACGATGCAGTTGCTTTCAACAAGAAGATCAACATGGCCGCTGAATCCCTGAGAAGAAGTCATGGTGATCTGAGGCTAGTCATCTTTGACATCTATAGGCCTCTCCTGGACTTGATCAACAATCCTGGGAACAATGGTATGCACACCTTGAGAATGATTTGGAGCACATTACCATTATTTTTTAATTCACTAAAAAGTATGCAAAAAGTTTCATCGACAAATTACTGACAACCATGTTGATTTGGCCCCAAGGTTTCTTTGAGTCAAGGAGAGCTTGCTGTGGCACAGGGACAATTGAGACATCACTTCTTTGCAATACAGGAGCACCAGGGACATGCAGCAATGCCACTGGCTATGTGTTTTGGGATAGTTTTCATCCCTCAGAGGCTGCTAATAGAGTCTTGTCTGATGCTCTACTGCTCCAAGGCATTGATCTCATCTCATAAGAAATGCATGCAAGCTTTTCGCTTCTATCAAGAATCTACTTCTAGTTTCTAATGAAACTCATCTAGAACTACTCAATTTAGCTTTCTTGTAGCATTGTTTGTTGAAGTGGTTGTCTTAACCACTATTCTCAGAGTGATTCAGCTTTATCAGAGCTTTGTTAGTTTCTAATGAAACTCATCTAGAACTACTCAATTTAGCTATCTTGTAGCATTGTTTGTTGAAGTGGTTGTCTTAACCACTATTCTCAGAGTGATTCAGCTTTATCAGAGCTTTGTTGTCTTGTCTTAGAAGGTGGTTAGCTTAACCACTATTATTAGATTTGAGCTACTATTGCTTGCTATTCTAATGATTTTGCTGGTCAATATATGCCGACCATCATTATCAACTTGGGTTTAATTCTCACTAGGCAAGAACAAGCTTGTGTTCCAGCCAAATAACCAAAATTTGTCTGTTTCCACACTGGCTCTCTAGATTCCACAACTTAAACTTGCGTTATTAATCTACTTGAAAGCAAAATTAGAATGAGAAGTCTTACGCTAGAATAAAGGAAAAAAATCCTACTAGCAGAAGAAAACCATAATGTCCTTTGCATAGCAAAACACACAAAGTGGCTGATACAATATGGACAGTCAAGAAGGATGATGAATAACCAAGAGCAACAAAATTGCAACAAGAAAAATGAACAAAGGGAAGCTTATTTTTGTTTTGGTGTTGCACCAGGGCTCCAAGCTTAGTATGTATAAATGGCACAGGATCAAAAAGACCAAGGGAACAATTAAACAAACTTTGAAGTGCATTTGCATATGGATTAACTTCATGACATTTGTGTTTATCTAATTTTCTTTTACAGATTTGCATTCTAAACAGAGAATATATCAAGCACAAGGCATTTTTAAGAATTATGTCTTCTTGTGATACATGTGAATTAATTTTCCAAATATAACTAATGCAAGTTTTAAAACTCGATCATAGGTTCCCATTTTTTAAAGATATCTTTGCCAATGCATTGTGAAATTTCATGTGCTTACAAAAATTAAAAAGATACCTGAGAGCTTGCAAAAGATTTTATTGTCATGCTGTAGTGTGATTAGATAGGATGAACACGAAGGCATACGAAGTCATGGCTAATTGGAGGAGAATATAAACTCATTAAAAGATGTGTCAAGAGATAAAATTCAGTTTTCCAAACAATAAGCATCATGAACAGCTGATAGTCAAATGCACGCATCAGCATGATCAATGATCAAGTTCTTGATATTTAGAGATTCAGGCATTCCGTGAATCACCAGAAGCTCTCATTGAGCATGTGGAAATTGAAACAGCCATTTGCTGACTTCTACCTTAATTATTAATGCACTGCCAGAAGTGTTGAAAAGAAAACAACTTTAATGTCAAGTATGCACGAGTTCTAACATTGAAAATTCATATATCCTGGAAAACTTTTCAGTGATACTGCATGCATCAGTAGACAGTAGTAATGGCATTACCAGTGAGGCAGCAGTTCTTGCAGCAGGCCAACAGCAGCTTCAGATACCAGTCTCATGCTTGAATGCGTGAGGCCCCCATAATAACTTCTGACTGGCCTGAGAGCAATAATATTGCCTGTGCTGAAATGTGATACCTAAACAAGGATACGCAAAGTTAATTAGCTATTTCCATCAATTGGAACTAAAAACTTGTGTTTATAAAAATGTTGAGGTGGATTGGTGGAACAGCAAAGATACGACAAGCTTGAGTGATACTGGATCCAAATCCCTCCAAGGACAGAGCCACAGCTTGTGCAGGAGCTGGAGGTGGTGCCTGATGAACTGCAGCACAGAAAGTAGTTGAAATTCAAATCTCTTCGTGTATTATTGCACCCGCTAGACCCAGTTAATACAGAGCTGAATTACAACAAACCTACAACACA
The DNA here is from genome assembly GCF_044706935.1 of Curcuma longa. Lineage (NCBI taxonomy): Eukaryota > Viridiplantae > Streptophyta > Magnoliopsida > Zingiberales > Zingiberaceae > Curcuma > Curcuma longa. The sequence continues at coordinate 282,661 of NC_133872.1, read as the reverse complement.
CTAACATGTTTCACAATGCAAGTACAACCATTAACCATGATCTGAACAAACATTCATATCACCACGACAAACTAGCTATAGAAATATGAAGGAAGAGTTTTGAACAGCCGCAAAGACCTCATGCGAGTGTAAATGTATTTTATACCGGCCAGAATTTTTGAGAATTGTAAAGGCTTGATCAGAATCATGAAACTTTGAAGTGAAACCTAATGTAGGGAATTCCTGATCAGCTGATTCATTCACTAACATTGAAGATATTAGAATATTAGAGCTATTGGCTTATCAATGCATATGCCTAAAGATCTTGGATGTAAAAAGTGTGTATTCATAAAATGACAATTAAACAAGCAATAGGACTTCGGTGAAGGCATCAATGACAATGACTGTGAAGTAGCAAGTAACAATACCTGGTACTTGGTGATGTAAACATCTGTGAACTGAGCGAAGATAAATACTAGGGATAGATAGTGACATTATCTTACAAGTTCTTAATTATACAACAAATAAACAGCTTTAAACAAAATTGATAAAAATGATTCGACGAAAATGGATCTAAAAGGCTAATATGAAAATAGCCAAAGGGCAAATGAACCTAACACAAACATTATTACCATGATCGCACAAGGAGAATCATGAGGATGGGGATGAAAGGTCACCTATGGAAAGAGAGAAGATATGACCACCACTACACAACTTCACACCCTCAGTAAAGACGCTTTACATTATCAAGACCAGGGATTAACTCCAATTGCAACTAGGATTTGGTTGAAGCCTCTAAAATTTTTCAGTAAATTGAAACTACCATATGCATTAGAAAATATAACTTACTAAGTCGATGAAAACCCATGAAACACTAAAGACTGAAGACGTGAAATTGTAGACCGAATATGTGGATGTGATTTAAACTGTGTATGCAAGGCCAGATCTAGTAAAACACAAACATGCCTCCCCTCGACCCAAAAACAATTCCAAGTCCATAACCAACTAAAACTCCAATGCTTGACTTGATTATAAGGCAGAATTACAACTCAAGAGTTGAGACAACTTGACACAAGAAGACATGATTCTGAAAAATAACTCGACCTTGAATTGAAACTCCGGTGTAGGCTTGAGTTCTGATTCCAATAGAGGTTAGGGAAGATGTAAAGATACCTAAGAAGACTAATGCATGTGCGATGCCAGTTGTAGTCGTGGTGAGTTGTCAATCATCGCCTCCTACGGTAGAAGAGTAGAAAGCTAAAAAAATAACTCTCACAATCTGAATTGATGCATATTTGATGCTCAATTCCAATTACTAAGTTGGGACTGCATGCAAAAGTGTCAAGTCTGAAAGCAGATATATGTGTGAATTTAGGGACATAAAACATCAGCTACAAGTTCTTGCAATAACTGAGCTAATACAATTTCTCTATCTTTATATAATTCATACCCATTTTGTCCCAGAGGTCTTTGAGCAATGGTGCACATTGAATTAACCTAGGTGACCTCACTGAATTTCACTAAATTCTGTAAATGAACAACATGCACTTACATCAAAAACATTTCCCTAAATAACCATGATGTTTTTTTTTATTTTGACAAAGTTAATACGTTTAGGGTGAGTTAATACGGTAGCCAAAGGACAGCATAAAAACAAAGGGCTTACGCTAGATCCCAAAGAGTAAAATCTTTTAATCAGCTTTCAGCTAATTTGGAGTCAAAGCTCATGTCCAGCAACTGCAGCTGTCTGACATCATAAGTCTTGACTAGTCCACAAAACCTCAGGAACTATGTGGAAACCCAGCTAGAACCCCGGCTCAGTGCCACACCTCTTTCCTCCATTAACCTCCTCACTCTCTCTGCCTCCTCAAACTTTCCAGCACTAGCATATATGCTGGCAAGCAACACAAAATTGCCTGCATTGTCTGGCTCAATCTCAAAAAGTTCTCTGCCAGCAATCTCAGCGAGCCCAACTTCTCCATAGCTGCGGCAAGCTCCAAGAAGTGCCCCCCAAGCCTTGGCCGTGGCCTTTCCCGGCATTCCCCTGATGACCTCATAAGCCTCCTTTAGTCTCCCTGCTCGGCTCAACAAGTCCACCAAACATGAGTAATGCTCGCTGCAGGCAACTAATCCATAGACCCCAGTCATGACCTCAAAGTACTTCAAGGCATCATCGGCAAGGCCAGAATGGCTGCAGGCTTTCAGAATGCTTAGGAACATGATCTTATCTGGCCAGATGTTATCCAACTCCATTAGCTTAAACACCGACATTGCAGAAGCAGCACGCCCATGCAACGCATAGGCTGACACCATGGAACTCCATGAAACCACATCCCTCTCCTCCATTTGTTCAAACACATTACGCGCATAGGATAAGCAACCACACCACGCATAAGCTTCAACTAGCCCACTACCAAAGTTCAAATTTGGATGGATTAGATTCCTGACGGCAAACCCATGAATCTCTTTGATAAAATTTGAGGCTCCAATGCCAATACCAGCAGGGAAAAGCGCCAAAATTGTGACCAGGTTGGGCTTTGTTCCAGCACTCTGCATCTTCCTACACAACTCAATGGCTCGAGATGGACCTGAAGCTCCACCAGACTCCGAAAGAGCAGCAATGATACAGTTGTAGGAAGACGCCGTAGGCTGCACATCCATGAGCCCGAACAACTGGAGCGCACCAACGAGGTTGTTTGAGCGGCAATAAAGAGATATCATGGTGTTCCACACGATCACATTTCGTTGGGAGCAATCGTCGAACAACTTCCTCGCATCAGCCAAGGAGACACATTTACCATAGCAATCGACAAGACAAGAAGCAACATGCGGACTATGAAGGAGGCCGGAGTTGACGGCGTGTGCGTGGATCGCACGCATGAATAGGGGAAGGCGAAGGGCAGCAGCAGATTTGAGCACGAGCGGCAAGACGTAAGGGTCGAGGTGGAGGTGGGGCGAAGCAAACATCTTGGAGAACAGGGCAAGGGCTTGATGGTGCCTGCCTTGCTTCCCCTCAGATGCCAAAAGCTTGGTGTACGCTACCAACTGCCGGTGATTGTTTGGCCGCATCGAGGAAGAAGAGGTCCGCTGCCGATGGAAATGTTTTAATTTTTTAAATAATAAAATTTTAAACGCTCTGATTCTCCTTTTTTTTAATTAATTTTATTTTACAGTGACGTTTATAAATTCGAATGTTATTTTCCAAAAGAACCACGCATCTCACGTGTCAAAATCTCACGCATCTCTTTCTTCTTCAACAATCTATCAGAAAAAAAATTCGACACGAATCTAGTTTAAATTAATTTAGATTTTCTCACGACATGATCTCTTGCCTTTGCCAAATTTAGCCAAAAGTCTTCATTTTGACTATGCTTTCTTGGTAGCCAAAAGTCAACCGACATCTCTTGTATCGATCGCATCGTCGGCCCATTTGCGTCGCTCTGGCAGAGATGGACCGGCATCGTTGGATGCTTTGAACAGGTTGAATATTTTTTTAATAATAATTTTACTCGATGTAATTTAATACGAGTATGTAACACGACTTGTCCGTACCGGTATAAACAACATAACAATTGCTATATAATATCGCGCCTTTCTCACTTTCTGCTTAACGAGCTTGAGCTCAAGCGCGCATTCCTCCCACGCGCGCGCGCGCTCTCTCTCGCTTGCCCTCTTTCTTTCGTGCGATTGCTTTTGCCTGTCGTATTCTTTTCTGGATCCGCGACATGGAGACCGCGATCGCTCTCAAGGCTGCCTCCCCGGCGTATTTCCTCAAGGCAGCTCGAAGCGGGACTTCGAAGGACTGTAGAAGACGACAGGTAGAGCACATCTTCCGATTCGATTTCGTTTCCTGAGTTTTTCCACCGAAAGTTGGGGTTTTGTGTTCTCTCACGCATTGTTTCTTCCTTTTAGTTTTCTGTGAGAGCGAACGGAGCAAGCGGCGATGGGAAGATGATGAGAATTTCTAAAGAGAAGAATGGGTGGAAGATTGATTACTCGAGGGAGAAGCCGGCAACCCCTCTTTTGGACACCATCAACTACCCTATTCACACGAAGAATCTCTCCACGCAGGTTATTCGATCGCTTTTCTATCGAAATGGGTCGAACAAATTGCCATTTTTTTTGGACTAATTTGTCGTAAAATGTATTCTTTGTTTCGTATGCTTTAGGAACTGGAACAGTTGGCCGCGGAGCTTAGAGCAGAAATTGTGTACTCTGTGGCCGAGACTGGTGGGCACTTGAGCGCTAGCTTGGGGGTGGTAGACCTTTCTGTGGCTCTTCATCATGTGTTCAATACCCCTGAAGACAAGATCATCTGGGATGTAGGCCATCAGGTCAGTAAAATCAAAGTTGTTCTTCAGTTGCAGGAATATATACAATTAAACCAATATGATAGAAGTTGGGCACTAACAGGCATACCCTCACAAGATATTGACGGGAAGAAGGTCGAGGATGCACACCATCAGGCAAACCTCAGGGCTCGCTGGATTCCCCAAGAGAGATGAGAGCGAACATGATGCCTTCGGTGCTGGTCATAGTTCCACAAGCATCTCCGCGGGGCTTGGTAATTAATTAATTAAGTTGCTTCATCTTCTTGTATGATGCCACAACTTGTTTACGGCAGGAATGGCTGTCGCAAGAGATTTGCAAGGGAAGAAGAACCATGTTATTGCAGTGATTGGGGATGGAGCCACGACTGCTGGTCAAGCCTTTGAGGCTATGAACAACGCTGGATACTTGGGCTCTAACCTTATTATTGTGCTCAACGATAATAAACAAGTTTCACTTCCTACTGCTACCCTTGATGGACCAGCATCTCCAGTTGGGGCACTCACCAAGGCCCTCACCAAGCTCCAGTCCAGTACCAAGTTCCGAATGCTCCGCGAAGCAACTAAGGTAGCATGTTATTTGTTCTTGCTGAAATATAGCTTAACTCTTTGTCTCCCTTCAACCTTCACCTATGAAGAGAATTGAAGTCTCTCTACCTCACCTAAACCGCTACTTGTTCCCCAAATCCTTTTCTTTTTATAGGTGTTAGGGATTGGCATGAAATAGGTTGTTGATGTAGTTTACTTGTCCATTCAGAATGTCACCATCCAAATTGGTAAGCAAGCGCATGAGATAGCCGCAAAGGTTGATGAATATGCTCGTGGAATGATGAGTGCCCCTGCGTCTACATTGTTCGAGGAGCTTGGTCTGTATTATATTGGACCTGTAGATGGGCACAATGTAGAAGACCTGGTCGCCATTTTTCAGAAAGTGAAGTCCATGCCGGCTCCTGGTCCTGTCCTTGTCCATATCGTGACGGAGAAAGGAAAGGGATATCCCCCGGCTGAGGCCGCTGCAGACAAGATGCATGGTCAGAGTCTGTGCAAGGCTCTTTTCTTAATTTTCCATGGCTCTTACAGTGGTCTTGTTGATGTTTCATGCTACAGGCGTTGTGAAGTTTGACCCCAAAACTGGGAAGCAATTCAAGACGAAGTCACCTACTCTTTCATACACTCAATACTTTGCAGAGTCTCTCATCAAAGAGGCCGAGGTTGACGACAAGATCGTGGCTGTTCACGCTGCCATGGGAGGTGGTACGGGGCTGAACTATTTCCAAAAGAAGTTTCCTGAGAGATGCTTCGACGTGGGAATTGCAGAGCAGCATGCAGTCACCTTTGCTGCCGGTTTGGCAGCAGAGGGCCTCAAGCCTTTCTGCGCCATTTACTCCTCTTTCCTGCAACGTGGTTACGATCAGGTGGTTCACGATGTGGACTTGCAGAAGATTCCGGTGAGGTTCGCACTCGATAGAGCTGGCCTCGTCGGCGCTGATGGTCCTACACATTGTGGAGCCTTCGACATAGCATACATGGCCTGCTTGCCCAACATGGTCGTGATGGCTCCAGCTGATGAAGCTGAGCTGATGCATATGGTGGCCACAGCAGCGGCCATCGACGACAGACCTAGCTGCTTCAGATTTCCTAGGGGCAATGGAATCGGAGTGCCCCTGCCTCCAAACTACAAAGGCACCCCTCTCGAGGTGCACTGATTCCCTCAACTGCTGTTCATGCATTGTCTGTCTTTGACAAAACTAACACATTTGATTTGTTTTCGATAGGTTGGAAAAGGTAGGATTCTGATGGAAGGAGATCGAGTTGCCATTCTTGGGTATGGTTCCATAGTGCAGACATGCTTACAGGCTGCTGACATACTCAAGACCCATGGAACACTTACCACAGTGGCTGATGCTCGGTTCTGCAAACCCCTCGATGTGGAGCTGATAAGAAGGCTGGTGAATGAACATGAGATACTGATCACGGTAGAGGAGGGCTCCGTCGGTGGATTTGGATCGCACGTCGCTCACTTCTTGAGCTCCGGTGGTCTTTTAGATGGACGCCTTAAGGTAAATCTCTCTCAAACAAATCTGATCACAAATCATTTGATCGAGTACTGATCTCATTTGGATCCTCGAATGCAGCTGAGATCTATGGTTCTGCCAGACCGATACATCGACCATGGATCGCCTAAGGACCAAATCGAAGCAGCTGGACTTTCTTCCAAGCATGTTGCAGGGACTGTCCTTAACCTTTTAGGCAAGCCTAAGGAAGCATTGCAGCTCCAGTGAAGCTGCCACACCATTCATTATCAAAGTCTTGTTTAAGCTTATAAACCTGTCGACAAGAGATCATAACTAGTTTAAAATGAAACTATAAGTTACAGTGGTCAAAGTTGAACAATATATAGCTTCCTGTAATTCACAGTAGAATAAGCAAAAGCTTCCCAAATACTAATAAGACAACAGCTGAAATTGACTGGCGTCGCATCTCATGCTATTTGATCAGTACCATTTTTATGGACTTCATTTATTTTATTCTACGTGGAATATTAGACAACATAAAAAAAAGACCATACGTTTTACATGAGACACAAGCCTCATCAATCAGACATGAAACATGATTCTCAAGATAATTATTTATTTATTGAACTATTTTTATAATTAGATACACATAAAAATGAGATAAAACTTTTAGGATGTATCTATCAACATCCTTTTAAACTGCGTTTTGATAAGAATTGCCAGTGAAAGTGAAATGTAATTGTTTATGTGTTAGAATACAATTAAAATCTCACATTAAAAATATGAAAAAAATTATAAGGTTATAAAATAGAAAATATCTCATTAGAACGACCTTTTGGATAAAGTTCAAAAATAAAACTATAAGGGCGTGAGTCCAAAGTAGACAATATCGTATCGTTGTAGAGATATATATGGATTTCATCGGATCTAACAGTGGTATCAGAATGGATCCATATGGTGGGAGCTCCTATTAAGAGGTCCGTTAGGACCGTTAGGGGGCGGGTCCGTTGAGATCCGTACCAATAAAGGGTTCGTTAGGACCGTTAAAGAGTGGCTCCCAGTGGTTCTTTGTTTGAGGGGTAGATTGTTGGAATATAATCAAAGTCTCATAAAATATTGAAAATATATGAAAAAAATCTAACAGTGGTATCAGAGCGAATCCATGTGGTAAAGGCTCCTAAGTCCATTGGGATTGTTAAGGGGTCGGGTCCGTTGAGATCCGTACTAATAAGAGGGTCCATGTTGTTGGACCATTAAGGGGGCGGATCCATTAAGACCCGTACCAATAAAAAATCCGTTGAGAACCGTTAAGGAAGAGTTCCCAGTGGTCCTTTGTTTAAGGATAAATTGTTGGAATACAATCAAAGTCTCACATTGGAAATATATATAAAAGATCCTGAGATTATAAGATGGAATGAGAATTTTGGATAAATAAAAATAAAACATAAGGGTATAAATCTAAAGTAGTTTTATATCTTAAAATAAGATAGAAAATATTTCATTGAAATGAGACCTTTTGGATAAAAATAAAACCAGAAGGTCATGGAAAAATCAAACATATCCATAAACGGTTGTAGAGATATATATAGATTTCTTGGATCTAACATTATGTACTCTTTTGAAAGGCAATAAGCATGCTTAATAAATTGATATATCAATCCACAGATCCAAACACGCGACCTCTAGCGACAAAATTTACGGCTTCATGGGGGTGAGGAGTCCCAAACTGACAAGCAATCTTTGTACAGCATGCAGCAAGTTTTCATGCACTCATGAAAGCGTACAATCAGACGTACAAATGAGATTCATAGAGCTCCTCGTTCAAGCAGGGCGACATGATCTCCTCCTCGAGCATCTGCAAAACCCTACTCATGGAAGGGCGGTTGTCGGGGTTTGCATCAGTGCACATTGCAGCGATGTCGAGGATTGCTTCTACTGCTTCAGCATCTATGTTGCCGCACTTCTGGTCGACGATTTCATCCAAACGGCTCTCCTCTGTCAGCGTATTTAACTGCCAATGCATAGGCATTCAGCCAAGTTGAGCAGGGAGATGGTTTATTGGCTAAAGAACAAGGAATATAAGTGTTTTCATACCCAGCCAACAATGTTTAATCCTCGTCTCACAAAGGATGGATCTGTAGGCCTTTTTCCAGTCACCAACTCCAGCAACATGACACCAAAGGAATATACATCTGATTTATGTGTTGCGAGTCCATTTTGGAGGTACTCTGAGAGACAGGAAAAAGATTGTTATTAGTTAACAACTAGAGAATGATTCATACTGGTACTGCATTTAGTGGCAGTCTGTGGTGTAGTTCAAACTAATGAGTTTCTTGAATTTGTTACACATCAAGTACCTCTTCATCAGAGTATCCTACCTATGAATGAGTATTTCATTTTGAAAATTATACTGTTTATGTTGCTGTCTTAATAATTATACTGTTGAGGATTATGAAGGGGCAAGTAATTGTCAAAGCTAGTAGAAAACCTGGTGCAAGGTAGCCAAAAGTGCCTGCGACTACTGTCGTGACATGTGCATCGCCATCTACAAGCAATTTAGCGAGACCAAAATCTGATAGATGAGGCTCCAAGCTCCTATCAAGTAAAATGTTGCTGGATTTGAAGTCCTTGTGAACAATCCTGGGAGTGCAATCGTGGTGCAAGTATGCAAGTCCTCTTGCAGCGCCAAGAGCAATCTTCATCCGTGCATTCCAATTCATTGGGTGCTCTTCATGACTATCTTCTGAAAAAGAAACGTTCAATGAGCTAAAAAAAAGGGAGCATAAACCATGCCAAATAGATACACGATAAAGAAGAAATCTTTTGTAAGGGGAAATTTGAATAGATAGAAGTGGATCTAGATTATCTATTTTGTACCACAAAGAGAGTTAACATGGTTTTCAAGCTCATAATCACCAGAAGAAAGATAAACACGTTGAGAAACTTACCATGAAGGTAATGGTCTAGACTCCCCAAAGCCAAATAGTCATAAATGAGAAGTCTTCCAGATGGCAGTCTACAATAACCTCGAAGATTGACAAGGTTGATGTGCTTGATGCTACCCAAAATCTCAAGCTCCCTCTCAAAAATCTCATCCGATATCTCACGGTTTCTATCAATCTTTTTAACAGCAAAAACACTATTATCATCCATCACCATCTTGTAGACAGTACCAAATCCTCCAGAACCAATCATATCATCTTCATTAAGTAGCTCTAGCTTTTTTATAATATCCTGGGATGAATATGGAAGGTTTCCATGGAAAATATCAAGCTTGGTGCCTGAACAGAAACAAATTGAGCTAATAAGTTATGGCATGATTGACTCAGATTAGAAGGAATTTAAATGGTAGAGCATACCACCATCTTGAACAAGTTGTTTTTGCACTTTAACATAGTTTCCAGCAATTCTTTCCTTTCTTGATAGTAAGCAAATCCATAGGAATGCAAGGATTGCAACTAATGCAAGGGCCATGGTAGTGACAGCACCAATTATGATACCATTCAAAAAATGCGAAGATCTTTTTGATGAAAATGATGCTAATTCTGGAAATTTTTTAAGGGTGTTAGTTAAAGATGAACTAAGATCATTATGAACCAATGGTAGGCAAGCACCCTTTGTACTATTTTGCATAGAAAAATCAAATGGATGGAACAAGCATCAAGCACAGCAGCTCCCAGCAAGAGGCATTACTTTTGTGCTTTTTTTAGACATACCAGGAGAAGCGTAAGCATCAGAATGTGGTAGCACTGCAGGAAAGCCCAATGTACCAGTGCCACGACAAACTTTATGAACTTGCAAACCACACAGTTCCAAATTCCCAACAAACCTGCACTAACTTTCCTTCAAAATTATCATTTAGATACTTGAACTAAAACATCAAAATAGTAGACACTTGTGTAATGAAAAAAAAACTTCAGTTGCCTTAGTAGAAAACAATTGGATAGCATGTAACAATTAATGGCACAAGCCAATGAAACATCAGAGAGAATAGAAGAGTTACTCACGAAGTGCTTTGGAAAGTTCCAAGGATTCCAACGGTTGGAACCTCGCCAGACAAGAAATTTGTTGATAAATTTCTACAGTCAAAAAAAAAATCATAGTCAAAGAGTTAACTCTGCAACAACAAACTGCTGAGCCACCAATAATCACATGAAGACTCACAAAAATCGTAGTTGGTTCAGACGGCCAATAGATGGAGGAATTGTGCCTCTGATCAAATTGCTTGACAAGTCCCTACATTTTTTTACATCAAGCTCAAGAAAACTGATTAAAGGAACAACTACATAACAAAAGAAAACAAGGGAATGTAAAAACTACAAGATGGTAAGGTGCACAAGTTCTCCAATCTCAGGTGGAATGTTCCCTTGAAGGTAATTAGCTCTCAGATACCTTGAAAAATAAATAATGTGACAACTTCATGCAACAATATCTAGTAAATTCTAATTACCAATAACTATAATCAATAAAATATATATATATGAATAGAAGAAAAGACATACAATGCTCTTAGGTCAGTGCAGTTTTTTATCTCAATTGGAATAGGACCATGCAAGCTGTTTTGGTGCAAAGCCCTGCCACAATGTAAATTTCATCCTTGTAAGAATTCCTTCGCTATAGCTACTTGAGATTGGAAATTTCATCATCTTCAGTACTATCTCAAATCACGATCAAACACTAGCAAGGGAAATGAAATTAAGAAAGAGTTTATTGAAATTAATATGGTGATCTACCAAATGGTGGTTCACACTTCAAAGTCCCCTTGTCCGGGATTTCATATTTCATGTTACATCTTTTCATGTTTGTTTTTTTGTCAGAATCACCATGCCTTCAAAGGTGTTCTAGTAGGGAAAAATGGAAAATTGTGCTTACAATCTGTGAAGCCTCCGAAGCCGGCCAATGCTCGGGGAGATGACGCCACCGAGCTGCATATAAGGTAAGTCACTGCAATGGAAATAGGAATCGGTAAGGTAAACTTCCAACACATACAAAAAGACAGAGAATCTAAAATACTAATACGGATACATAAAAATAGCATATACGATAGAACAGTTACATTGACCGGACGGTGAGGTCGGAAGGGTGGCAGGAGACGCCAAGCCAGGATGAGCAAGGGTGGGAATCGGTAGGCCGCCAGCTCCACAGCAGCTGCTTGGAGTCGTTGAAACCCAGCTTAAACTCCAGAAGAGCCTCCCCTGCCGAACCAAACCAAATCCACCCGTCACTATCTCCCCACCGGATCAAACCGTAGAAAGGAGAGATTTTTCACCATCAGGAGTCAAGGCACGGGCGAAGGCGAGAAGTGAAGCGAAAATCCACCATGGAGCGGCGCCATTGACGGCAAGTCGCCTCCTCCCCATTCAGAGCTTCCTAGCTTCGATTTGGGGAAAGCTCAGGAGGAAGATGAGAGTACAAATTAGGGGTTACAGGGGATTTCTTTCGAATTCTTTTCAAGATAAATGATGGTAATAATAAGGAGGAGGAGGAGGAGGAAGCAGGGTGGGCCCATGTCGGAAACCGTGCAGCAGCGTAGAATCTCAATTCAAATCCAGGAGTGTCCGTACAAATTTATTAAATATTGAAGGGTAAAAAATAATTCAAACTTGAAATTTAATTCATTTCATTCATAACTCCTTAAGCATTAAATATTGAAGGGTTTGACTTATCGTTGACTCGGAGGTCTTGTACGTGTACCACTTCGGCCAGCGTCAGAAACATCATGCTGCCGGCGAGACTCCTCGTGTTCTCCGGGAACTGGCTGTAGCAGAACTCGACTTGCCTGATCATGGCGAATGCCTCCACCAGCCCGGCAGCCCCATCAGAACCAGCTGCGGTGGCGACCAGAAGCTCGACATGGGCGAGACGGCGTCGGTCGCCCCCGGAGCACTCGAACTGCGAATTAAGCGCGAGGCTCCGCCGTAGCTCTTCCACCAGACCGGAGACGAGCATTGCTATAACCACGCCGAGGATTAAGCAACGTAACTGATTCTGATGTCCTCGTTGTCGCAAATGATTACATGAGCACATGATCGCTTACCTATAACGTAAGGCATATTGGTTGCCCAGCCTCTGTGGTTGATCTTCACTTCTGCAACTGCACTGCCGTTCTCCTTCCTCTCCATTGATTCCTACGATCTCCTGCCAATCCTCTCTGTTTAGACTACAGTATCAGGCATGCATGGTTTAGACGACACTATCTCACCTACAAGTGTATCAACGCCCACCTCTCATGTGGTCATGCTACATCAGTCAAACTAAACTTCTCTGATTCTGATGTCGTCACGAGTCATGGAATTGTTTAGCCTCTGGCGAGTGTCTTTCCTTCTGTTTATTTGGCCGCAATCCGCATCTATCGTCGAAATCTCGACTGAAATCTCGTGGCGCCATTTTCGTGTGTGACTGCACTAATTTCTCCATCTTGTTTTCACATATTTGGCTTTGTCGGAACTGAACTCTGACTTAGAAGTTTGTTATATATCAAACTTCTTATCCAATAATTTAAATGAATTGAATTTATACTTATTAATCTATTTTAAGATTAGTTTAGGTGGATTGTCCCGCTTGGATCTATGATCCATGTGGATCATTCCTCGATGATCACGAATTGAGAAATTTATTTTTTCTAAATTTTAAAATAAAAATTAAAAATTTAATCAACTTGTGAGTTTAATTTATCTAATCCACAATCAAATTTAAAATTTTTAATATGTATATATTTTTTATTTTTTTATGAACTCGTCAACTCAATCCATCTAATCCGCGCGCAACCCGAATATATATAACTTGTAATCTGCTTTGAGCTGGGTTGGTTAGAGATTTTTGATGGATTAATTCACTCCATTATGAGTTTGACTTAGTTTGATCGTACTATCCAAGACAACCTTCGAGGAACATTTAAATTAAAATAAAAATCCATTTTTATGGTGATTTTATAAATGATAAAAACAAGAAAGAACGCTCATTATTTAAAAATAATGAGAAGAATATTATTTTACATATGAAAACAGTTATATAAAATTATAATTATTAAATATATAAAATAATTATAATTTTATAATTGTTATAATATATCTGATCAATTTAAAATTTATATGAGAAAACATAATAATAATAATAAAAATAATACTTATTTTATTTTATAAGGAATAGATGATGTTCCGATTGAGAACTGCTTCAGGACACGTCACCGGACCTCCTCGTTGCTGGCTTTGAACAGTGGATGGCGCTGAGGGCGATAACAGCTTTCAAATCGCCTGAGACTTTGCGGGAGGCGATGATGATGACTTCAGGGACGACCTGCCAACACAAGGAACGTCAGTAGGAAGGCCAGGGGATGCTCTGGCGCGACCACTCCGACACTCAAGTCAGGGGCGAAGAGGAAGAAGATGAACAATAGAGAAGAGAGTGAGAGTTCGCCAGAGGAGAGAGATACCTGCAGAGTGGAGTGGTCTTTTAAGGAGGGATGAGCGTGCATACCTGTTACGTCATCATTTAAGGAATGTCTCATCATGATTAATGAGGTGGCAGGAATAATCGAGTTCCTTGTCTTATCGCCGGTAAAGTGTTATGTTGTCACTATCCGTGCAGGCAGCAGAGGGATAGCATTAATTATTGGGGGCGTGGGCTTGTCAGAAATCATGATGAAATATACCGGCCAGGGCACTGTAGGTGGTTTGATAGATCCCGCGTGCTATCAGTGACATGAGGCAAGGCCTCCAGTATCTAAGTGCTTCTCATGTTCGATTCGGCTAGGTTGGCTGCCGAATGGGGGGATTCGGCCGGTGGGTGGCCGAATGGAAGGATGCGGCTGATAGATAATCGAATGGAAGGATTCGGCTAGTATGTAGCCGAATGGAAGGATTCGGCTAGTATGTAGCCGAATGGACGGATGCGGCTAGTAAATAGCCTAGTGTAAGGATTCGGCGCGCGGATGGCCGAGTGGAGGGATTCGGCGAGGTCTCCGCCGAATGGAGGGATTCGGCGAGATATCCGCCGAATGGAGAGATTTGGCGAGGTCTCTGCCGAATGGAGGGATTCGATTAGGTATCCGTCGAATGGAGGGATTTGGCGAGGTCTCCGCCGAATGGAGGGATTCGGCTAGGTATCCGTCGAATGGAGGGATTCTTCGACGGTTCGTGACTTAACTAATTAAGCTCAGGGACTTATAGAGGCGGGGCCCGGACGGTGGGACCAGACTTGGACTCGAGTCTGACCATTATGTTCCCATTGGATTATCCTCGGAATAGATGAAAATAATTAAAATAGAACATTCCGTCAATGATTAAAAAATAGAAACTGTTCCGTTGACTTTTGCCTTTCTTATAAAATAAACATTGCTTTTTATTTAACTTTGTTTAACTCACACGATGTTGATATCGTTCTTCATATTTAATTTTCTGTCAAATTTAAATGCGTGCTACTTTCACGTGTGTCATTATTTCCAAATAAAAATAAATATTAAGGTTCTTTCTGATTTAAGATAACCATCAAATTCATCTTCCCAATTAAATTAATGATATTTATATTAATTTGTGAGTTTTAGATTTCATTTTTATATAAAATCAAAGTGTAAAAAATTACAAATATAAGTGGTGCGATATGGTAGGATACTTAAATTGTACGGTGCAAAACAAATTCGGTTTTTTTATCAAGTATTTTTTTTCTTAAATCGAATGAAAATAGAAGGAAATTAAAATATCTCTTCTATAAAGAGATGGAATCCACCATCTTAGCATCTCCACACGATCGGCTCCACGATTATTTATGAGGAGGTAAATCGAAAAATTATCTTATATTACTTGACTTCGCCAGGATTCGAGAGTATTGCTTGACTTCGCCAGGATTCGAATCCTTGTCTATAAAAGTCTGCTGCGTCGTAACCAACTCAACTATGCCTCAGAGACAAAATTAAAATATCTTAATACGAATCTGAATGGCTCAAATAAACCTACGTCAGTTTCCTGATCCCTGTCTCCAGCGAGACACTGGATGTATCACCAACGACAACGTAAAATAATAAAGCATGTTTCTCCATATAATTGCATTCCAACCATTGTTGATTTAAGTCGACGTTTTAATATTCATCACAAAGTGAAAAATAGGAGGAAAAACCCTAATAATATGAAATGCTATATAATAGGACACGTGTCTTCTTCTATCAATGTATATGAAAAAACATAGATTATACATCTCACAAGCCCTTCTTCTTGACTGGGGAGGGCCAGGAAAGCCTCCTGTGACTGATCTCATCGCTAGCTTCCAGTGGAAGGTCGTGCTGCTGCCTCCAGCTATCGTCGGCCAAGGAATCATCTGAGCTTATCATGCCCTCCCTCCACTGCGGAGATGGTGTTACAAACTTGGAGTCGCCCCCTGAAGAGTCACTAGGAGTCATGGGTGAGGAAGAGTTACTGACACGAAATTGTTGGAGCGTCGCAAACGAATCCCTCATAGCAGACATGGCTTCAAAGAAGCGGGTGCACGATGCCAGAGCAGCAGGGATAGGACGCAGCATTTCCTGCAAGTGTAAAATACAAAAAAATAACAAGGCTGAGAAAGCTTCATAACAAAAGATTATCTAATACGAGCTCGAGTTAATCTATCAGACCAATAGTACATTCAATTATTCCAACCGAACTAACTAGGCTAGACAAGTGTAATCCAAATGGGCTGATTTGGCTGAACAGATACGTCAGTTTAGGATAATCAGGCTGGGTCAGTTAGGCTGGGATAGCTAGCAGTGTTGGCAGGCAGGCCAATTAGACTTGGTTGAACTAGATAGGTCAGATGAGTGTGTAGACTAGTTGGTCCAAGGAATCAATCAAGCCGAATGGTCTGGTAGGCTAGGTTGTTGGAGCGTCAGTCGATCCAATTGGGCTGCTTGAGTGGATCAGGTTGGGTAGGTCAAGTAGTTGGTTCGGGCTACCTGGATCATGTAAGATGGGCTAATTAGGGAAATCATGCAAGTGCAGCAAGTTAAATTTTTTTTAATGAGTATTTTATCATGTAAAAACAATTCTATGTATTTCTTTTAAGATTCTTGCCAATCAAATAAAAGCATATATATTCTTTATCAATTAGATGAACCAAACCAAGAAAACTTATTTCTCCTCATTTTTTTCTTATTTTATTCTCTATCAATAACTATGCCATGTATTTCATGAATGAAAACATCCTTAACATAAGCTTATTGAGTATGATGTGCGTGCCTAGATTTATCCAAAACAATGAATAAAATCAATAGCACTGGACATGGGTGGGTTTACTAGGTAGTTCTGCTCATAGGAACAGAAAGCCTGGACTTGGTGATTAACCTATAATGGACGGCCTGTTTCAACCAGTTTAGTTAAGCACAAGAGAAGTTAACATTTCTCACTTGCAATATCTCTGAACTGTTTAAACTTACTGCACACTGGAGTGCTTTTGTTAATAAATTCACTGCAATTTATCCAGACAGAAAAATGGAATCTGGCATCAAGGGTAAATGGTTTAGACATCAAGATGGTGCATCTTGAAAAACAAAGGACTAATCATTTTAGGTAAATGGTTTGATTAAAATATGCAAAACAAATATTAATCGTGCTCAAATCTTGTCTCCCGTTAACTGAAGCAAAAAATTAAGAACATACTGACTGAAAGCCTTCCAGAAAGCAAAAAGTATGCACAAATGCTGGAGTGAACAAAATAAATAAACATATCATTTAGCATACCCCCCATATTGTAGGCGGTTCTTTGAAGTTCTGGCACCATTGAAAATCAGCAACTGCAGCTGTAAGAGCTCCATAATCACTAGCAGCCTTCAGCAATAACTCTGAGAATTGTTTCTGAAACGTTATGAAAACATATCAATTTTTGTTTGTGGAAAAGAGAATTGTTTTCTGTTTCTCAGATAACTGTTCATTCTCTAACATCTTTTATAATATTTTGTTTTCCTCAGCAATTTTATGTAACAATAAAGGAAAAAAAACTGATCGCCCTTTATTTCTAAAATTATCAAAAAAATCTCTCCTATATTGATCATTATCAAAGGAATACAACCATTATATTCCTCTGTATGCTAATTTATCCGAATTTCCAACAAACATCTATATGAATGTTCACTTTCTAAACTGTTGATTAATCGCACCTGAAATTAAAAAGAGTTTTAACTTAACTTAGCAAAAGTTAACAATATCAATATATCTTTGAGTTTCAGAATTTCAGATGTAAATTGTAATTATCTTTGCTGATCAAGTGTGAATATACATGTACCAGATCTTAAGTTACGGAGGAGATTATAATGATTCTTATTTCAAATTAGTAAAAAAAAAACAATTTCAATAAAACTATTTCCTTCCGAGAAATTAAAATGATTTTTTTTTCAAATTAGGAAAAGTGGACAATTTCAATGATAAGTCACCTTTGCAATAAATCAAAGTAAAGAGCAATATAGAGGGCATACAATAATATTTAAAGTAAAGGTGCCCATTTGAATTTTAAGAATAAGGGCGCGCCTTTTAAATTTTATTCCAAAAATAGATTTCTTGTATAGAAAAGTCAATGATGGAAAATGTTTTTTTTAGTTTCAAATTTCTTATCTAAACTGAAAATATTTCCAAAAACAAACACAACCCCCTTCAGCATATCCTAATTTTATGTAATTTTTTTAACAAATATCACAAATTGCACTGCAACATAACCCCCTTCAGGATATTGCTATAGATCAATATATAGTTACTTACTTGATATTCAGCTTCCACAGGTATGCAGTCTAAAGAATATGGTTGCTGCAGTCTAGCAATGATTCGGTCCTGCAGAAAAAGCATTATTTTTAAACAGAATGTTACATGCTTAAAGAGGCATATGAAAAGCATACCAGTTACATGTCCATTGAATATTTTGAATTCACACAATATAATAGCCAGAAGCTAAGGTAAGTCATGTCTAAACCCTGGTTTCTATATTTTGGTAAATTTCTGACATCCCTAGTGGTAAATAGGCAGCAAAGAGACAACACCCCACTGCTAAAGTAATCTTCTAGTTCTACGTAAGTATATATATGCCTATATAAATAGATCGACACAGACTCATTAACACAGAATGGAGTAACTGGAACTCTCATATCTGTATTTGAGATTTTTGATATGTCAAGGCAAACAAGTTAACCATGCCAAGGAGAGAAAACCCACTTTCCACAAGTTTACAGCTAGGTAATACAGAACCCCAACAGTAAGGAGGCAGAGACTATAGTATTATCTTATCTTCACTTCATTACAAGGTTAAAACTTAAAAATGATTAGCACACTAATACTCTAGCTTAACAAATGATGTCTCCAACAAACACTGGCTTCAAGATATCTTGGCCTTATCCCTACATCCAGATAATGGGCTAGAAGTTGGTTCTGTCAAGTAATTTTAGGGTAAATGTTCTTTCTTCTCTATTACAGCATATCAACCTTGTTATGATCACCCCACATTAAAAAAGCTACACAGTTATTTTTCACTAAGATTGACATTTTTAGTAATGAAACATGTGGCATTTGTGTTGTGGAACCAGAAGCAGACGATCACCTACTCCTTAGATGCCCATTTGTGATGGTTGGAATAAGCTTCTTCCTCATGGATCCTCTTCTACAATGGTAGAGGATAGTGAGGTTATTTCAACCCCACAATTTTTGAAATAATGAACAATAAAGTTGGAATATAATTAAGAATATGTTCGTGAACCCGTGATATTGCTATACTTGGAACCATATCAGTTACTCTACAAATATCTGAATACTTTATGGTAATCAACTAAGTTTGTAGCACATTCCTGCATTCTGATGATCTATATTTTTGAATCTGTTATCGCAAACGCTCAAAAATAAGATTGACTTTTCTAGTGTTTCCATCTCAATTTTAGAGGCCTTGTTTCCAAGTTTCTACAAATATTTTGCAGTAAAGCTAAGTGCATATGTTGTTCATATATATATATATATTTTAAAATTAACATTAATTGTATTAAGAATAATGCATAACATCATGTGTCACAATATACACAAGTTTACACTGACCGATTTACATACAAATTACTCTAACCTGATCCATCAATATAAAAAAATAAATCGATCACTTAGCGTATTACATTAATCATCCTATGTAATCCATATTTTCAAATAAAATATTTTACTAATGAACCTAAGAAATTTATAAGCCTAAAACATAAAACATATAACATTGTAGGCTAAGCTTAAGACATTGTATCCTTTGGTAGAAATTGAATGAATGAACTCATGGATAGGCAGATGACCTCAAAAATGTATTTGACTCCGATTAGTTCCTTCAAAGGAATTGGGGACAAATGGATAATAAGAACACATGGAGGAACGGATGGAACAGGTTTCCATATTTTTATCTGACTTCCCAAAAGTGGAGGAAAGATTCAAAAGATATCCTGCTTCTCATTTGGAAAACTTGTGTGCTCCTTTGAGCCCTAAGGCAAGAACTACACTGGACTTATTAGCTCCTAGCCACCATTCTTGGTGGTGACTATAAATTTGAACTCTTTCACATCTTTCTCTAGGTGAAGACCAATCTCAACACTGGCCTTACTTGTCTTTGCTCATAAACTCCCTTGATCACATAGCACACTACATTTGAAATGAAAAGGACTAGCAATTGGGTATGAGCAGAACAAGATGTTTTTTGATAGCTTATTTGTCTATATCAGTGTGGTGTTTCATGCAAGTTCATCACTGACTCTGCATCCCAGTGTTTTTTTTCACTCATTATTGTCCTCTTCCCTGTGTTTGATCCACACATCCAATCCTCTATTACCTTATGAGACTGTTCATCATTTAATACTTCTTATTTTATTTCCTTATACTGGTGACATGGGGAAAATGAAGAACTAAGTGTATGATAAAATGCAAACCAAAACCTCAAAAAATATAGCAGGGTAAGAAAAACACTGGCACATAAGAGATGCAGATTCAAATTAGTTCATTTGAAAAGCTTAAAATGTCACATAAAATCTGCAACCATAAAGAGTAACTAAAAATTGTATACTTATAACATAATGATTACAGAAACATGAACCATGGTTCCTCTTTCCCAAAATCATACCTTGTTCTGAATTACATCTTTCAAAATAGCAGTAATTCTGGCCAAAGACTCACATTTCTTTTCCATTTCACTAACATGAGTTAGATGAGCAACGTTCTTGTCATCCTAAGCAAATAAAGCAGAAAAAACTATCTGATGATAAAATAACAAATAAGTATAACATAAATAACAAATGAGAATACCATCATTACATCACATTCTATAATCCAATGGTGAAGATGTATTTTTTTCCTTCTAAACAAGGATTGCTATATTGCTTTAAACATCCATTTCTACTGCAAAAACAAAGAGTCCAACAAATAACAAAGGAAATACCATGATTACATCACATTCTAGATCCAATGGTAAAGATGTCTTTTTTATCACTTCTAAAGAATGATTGTTATATTGATTTAAACATCCATTTCTACAACCAAAACAGTCTGACAATACCAACAATAAAATATCTGCAGCAGCAGAATTCTTTGGTCTATTGTTCAACTATAACTCCATGTATACCATGGAATTGGCACATCACAATTACAGTATTCACTACTGCACTGTCAGGACAATTTGTAAACCAGAAAATGACCAAGTGTGGTTTGGCAATTCATGGAATAGTTAATGTATCCAAAAGTAGCCAACATATTGTAGCATGACAATGCTTTGAAAAATAGATGATATAATTTATGGTCGGCAGCCAACCTACTGACAAAAAATTTACTTCAGCTTTTTCATACATAGCTCACAAAATAAATTCCTATAAGTATTTGATAAATAACCAATCAACAGAAAAGAATATCATTCCATACAGAAGGAGCTAGCCATATGCAACATTTAAGTATGATAAGCCTAACTTTCATTGTATCCTTGGCCTACATGGGAGTGAATCTTGTCACCGTTATAAAGTAGCTACTTCATAACTTGGAGGATGAAAATTTGTCATGAAAACAAACTCTCTTGAAAAGGAAAAGCCAACGTTGATGAGACTTCCATTAATTGAATGTCTCTTTTTTGTTTATCTTAAAATTGTACTAACTAGATTAATGAGTTAACTAGTTTCTTCAACATATCTAAACCTTAAGTTATCTCCATGCACAATGAACCAATGGGATCATATTTAAGCTCGATTCGTATTGCTTGAAAAACTGAAAATAGTTGAAGAGATATCTCATACACCATTGACCATACATAATGTGCACAATTTTACACTAAGAGAGAAGTCTTTTTTTTAAGAAGGAAGATGATTTCATCCTGGTTTTTTGTAAGGAATTAGAAAATATGAGGATCATTATCTTCCTTTCCTTTCTACTTGTTCTAACCAAACAACACCAAACCACAAATAATTTATCTTCTTCTTTTCTATAAAACACATCCAGAGTCTAAACAATGGAAATTGGCAACTTATTTTCTCTCGTCTCTCTTTCTCTCTCCTTACCTTTTGTTTCTCTTGCAATTTTATATTTAGACAGGTTTATAAATGGACTCCTTAACAACCAAAGGGAACCCTTCTGTAAATGCATGAATTGTTTAAATAACATGTGTACAAGAAGTATTATCTCCAAAACTTACCAGATTCCACTCTGATATAGCCATGTAGAAATTGAAACAAGAGAAACTTTTGATGTTAATAACTAAAACTATGCCAAAGGAGGACAAGTTGGTGTACATCAAAAATGATGATGCAACGGCAACAACACAGAGAGAAGTACATCAAAAGCAATAATGCAACAGCAACAATAGAAGTAATTGGAAAGATAGATGATATTAGTATGCTCATCAGGAAAAAAAACATTTTAAGTGAAAAAGAAAATGTATTGGAAACAACAATTTTCACCTTTCGGCCTTGTAGTTCAACTTGCAAATTGGCTATATTTCTCTGCACAGTTGTAAGCTGCCTCAAGACCCTAATCAAGTCATCCCCCTTATCCCCACAAATGGAGTTCGACAAATTTTGTTGATCTTCCTGCAAGTATTCACAATACGATATATAACACACTGAATTGGAAATTTAACTTGCAAAATAGCAAATGCTAACCAAATCTTAAATTTATGCGAAGTTTTCCTAAAAAAAGCGACAAAAAAAAAGTGCGAAGTTTAAAAAAAAACCAACCCGGTGCAAATACACAAGGGAGGTGAATAGACCTGTACTGCAGGGATGCGGAAGCCGAGATCGGAAGCGATGGAGAGGGCTTCCGCCATGCCGCCTAGACGCTTGGGGGGCTTCCTCCCTACACATCCGGGGTCGCTCGAGACCGACATATCAGCACCGCCCGGAGCCGATCCTGCTGTGAGAATAGAGATCCGAAGCGCAGAAGAAGAAGAGAGAGCGAAGAGGGCGACGACGAGATTTCAGATGTCTAATAATACCTGCTTCATCTGCCTTTTTTGTTTTTTCTCGTTTGAATTTCTCGGACCGCTTGTGTGCGGTCGGATTGAACCCGGTCCAGTATTTCATTTTACGGTTAAATGGGCCGTAAATGGAATATCAGTAAATTAGAGGGGTGTCCATATAATTTAATGGTTGAAATGACATTTCGCGACCTGCGAAGAGGAAACAAAGGGAGAAAACAGTGCGATCGTCGCAGTATCTCGGCATCGAAGCGGGCGGAGATCCAGCTGCGCGATTATGGCGCCAGACGCGGGAGCGGTGGCGGCGGACGAAGAGAAATGCCTCTCCGATGCCATCGGGCGCCTTCAGCATAACGCCTTCTACATGCACCGCGCTCTGGTCTCATCGCAAACCCCAACGAACCCTAGCCGCTGGGATTAGTTGTTGCGTGCTGATTCCTTGATCTTCTTTGTGTTTCCTTCTGTAGGATTCGAACAATTTGAAGGATGCGCTCAAGTATGCTGGGGAGATGCTGTCTGAGTTGCGGACTTCTAGTCTCTCGCCGCACAAGTACTATGATCTATGTATGTCGATGGCAATAGTTCTTATTTCCATTTTTTTTCGCTTCTAGTTGGATTAACTGATGACTATGAGTGTTTCTTATCATGGCTTATTGGTTATGGGAATGTGAAAGATATGAGGGCTTTCGATGAGTTGAGAAAGGTGGAGATGTTCTTCACGGAGGAGACTAGGCGAGGCAGCTACGTAGTGACTGATCTGTACGAGCTTGTCCAGCATGCCTCAAACATCTTGCCTAGACTGTAAGGACTTATTAACCGATCTCTATTTCATCTGTTCTAAAACTTGAATGTTCGCTTAATCTGACGCACGCAATATCAGTTCGTGAGTTATCTATTTATTAAATTTCACTTGTGTGTCTGTATGCGAAATTCTGCTCACTTGATTGGGATTTTTATTTTGCCGTCTAACTTGCTGCTGTTCTGCAGTACACCGTTTTGCAAAATGTATTGCACACTTACGCTTTGTTGCCCAATACTCAACAGGATTTAGGCAAACATTCTAAATTGTGGTAATCCATATTGTTTATTATATATTACTGCCTGAATAGTTGGGTTTGACTTGTTGACATTACAGCTTGTAAATTTTATAAGAACTATATTTTTTATGATGTGCTTGGAAGGTATTGGTAGTACTCTTGGCATAGGATAAAAATCTTTAGCTCATTTATGATAATCATGTTTTCTCAAAATTTTCAGGTGATTTTGAACAGGTTATCTATTTACTGTTTTGAGCATCTTACTGTCTTCAATGTGGATCCACTTATGAGGACAATGCAAACAAGGAAAAATTAAGTTTTAGAAATTTCAGTTTTTTTCAGAAGAGTTAGTTTCTATGGAAGTGGTTAAGTTGGTAATTATGATGTAAAGAAGTTTTGGTATTTATTTTTAATTTAGAAGGTACAGTAGTTTCAGTAGGAGTTTAATTAGTTTGGTGTATTTCCTATTTTTTTAATTTTGATTTACTTCTTAGTTTGTTAGTGGTGAAGTCTATAACAGAGGTGTTATCTATTTATCTTTCAATTAATAAAGTTCCTGCTCAATTAATCTGCAAGACCCATTATACTCTATGTGAGATGGTTATCCCAATGCTTCATTACATAGAATTCTTTGTGAGTCTCGGTTTAAATTGGTGTTGCATCAGAGGATTCACCTTGGTTAATCCACGTTTTTTCCTTCTTTCTTTTTTCTTTTGCTCCATCTATGGCTGGAGACTGTTTGGTTATGGAGCTTGAGTGATTCAGCCATGGATATGATCATGCTAGCAAGACTCTGCTTAGTAGTGACCTCAGAGTGTTTTTTCCTACGTATCTAGGTGGCCTTCTACTAGAGCTTCCTTGCTTGTCTTTTTCTGGGTGATTAGCATCAGAACAATGGGTTCCTTGCTTGTGTTTTTTCTGTGCTGAGACCACTCAAAAATCTTTTTTTTATAAAAAAAATGGAGTATGTTTCTTTTATTAAGTAGTCAAGTTGAAAAGTATCACATTCTTTTCCTTTTCCTCTTCAGCTAGTTATCCACATTTACTCTTCCTCCTGTTTCAATTATTGTAATAATATATGATTGGAGTTTCTTGCATATAACTTCTTTGTTTTTATGCATATTTAATTGTTTATTGTCAGATATCTACTCTGCACAGTGGGATCTGTATACATCAAATCAAAGGAGGCTCCGGCCAAGGATGTTCTTAAAGATCTTGTGGAAATGTGTCATGCTATACAACATCCAGTTCGTGGGCTGTTCTTAAGAAGCTATCTGTCTCAAATAAGCAAAGATAAGTTACCTGACATCAGTTCAGAATACGACGGGTACGAGGAATCTTCATTTATGATGCCTATTATAATTTTCAGTTTGGATACCTGATATTTGAAAGTGTTTGTTTATGCTTTCTGCCTTTTCGGATGCCTGGCCTGAATATTCTTATTGTTATTCAGCAAGCATGCTTAACTTTGAAAAACATTAATAAAAGTTGAAAACTTTTGTGCCAGGAATTAACCAATATTATGAAAATCTTAAAACTGATTCTATCATGAAATAATATGTCACAAGTTGGGTTATTTCAAATTCATTCCATTTCTCGCACATTTTTCTTTCGTACACTATATATGTGAAAATTGACTATGAGACAAAAGAAGGTTTTTCTGTTCAATTTTGTGGATCAATATGCTATGGCCATTCATTACCCGCTGATAGTCTAATTGATTGTTATCCCCCTTAACCCTCAGACGTTGCTTGATCACTTCATCCCTTTCTTTTGAGGAAGGAGTAATAAGATATATACTGAGGCATGACAGCTGGTCATGTACTTTATGGCTTCTCTAATAGATAACCCGCCAAACCATTCAAGTTCTGGTAACCACATAGCTAGTTGTTACAGCATGGTGAAATTAAGATAATGCTCCTAGTCTCACCAAGGAGATGAGGCAATGGCATTTATTGTAGATTTTCCATGGTCGACTTTGCCAAAACAGTTGAACTAGGTTTGGTACCTCTAACATATCTAAGAAAACTGAGGAAGTTAAATGTAGTTTACGTCTAGAAAGAAATAGCTGTGAATTAGCTCAAGTTGACAACCTAATCACCACATCCATCTTGTTAGATATTTTGATATCCTTCCATCTCAGCTGAAAGAGGCATCATTTCTGCTAGCTTGAACTATCAGAAATTGACTGTCAATTTCTAACTTTATGGGGTTGTTTACGTGGATGTTATTAGCACTTTTAAAGATGTTGAGTTATGGTGATAATAATGATTTTGTGTGGCAATCCTTCATCATTCCCTTATTGAAGCAGTCCCATGTTCTATTGTCTGATGCATTCATGTATGCAACCATGATTTTGCAGATCGATCCATGAGCATTAATGTGTCTTTCTTACTATAATTGTACATTTAAAATCAGACACAGTTGCCTTATAATGAATGAAAATCCAAAGGTATTGCTTGAACAATCTCTAAATTTCAATGTTTTTCTTCGTTAGCATCTACAATTTAAGATATATATATTTCTTTGTTGCACATTGTGGCTACCGATCTTTTCAGAATGATGATTCATATTGCTAGGAATGTAGCTCATTTTCTCTCATGTATTACCATTTTGTAGGGGTGCTGACACTATGGATGTTGCTATTGAATTTGTGCTTCAGAACTTCACTGAGATGAATAAGCTCTGGGTCAGAATGCAATATCAGGTTTGTTAAATTTGAATTGTTAGCTATCATGTCATGTCTTTGCATGAAATAGACATTGGCGCATATGTGTCATAAGCCATAGCTCAGCAGATTTATGTACCACAATGGTAATGGTGGTCATGCAGGTACTTTAGTGATTGTGAATTATTTGATACTGTTAGGTGATCCTGAGTTGAGACTAGGAATCGCACTTTCTGGTCTGCAGGGGCCCATAGGAGAAAAGGAGAAGAGAGCAAAAGAAAGGAGCGAACTTCGGGATCTTGTAATATAATTATTTTGGACTCCATCAAGTACCATAAAAACTGCTAGTAAAAAAAATATTTCCTTGGTCATTTATGGTTTTTTGTATATCTTTGCTCATTCTTTCTAGGTTGGAAAAAATCTTCATGTTCTTAGCCAGCTTGAGGGTGTTGATCTTGATATGTACAAAGATACTGTTCTTCCTAGGATATTGGAACAGGTTAGAGTTA
The DNA here is from genome assembly GCF_044706935.1 of Curcuma longa. Classification (NCBI taxonomy): domain Eukaryota; kingdom Viridiplantae; phylum Streptophyta; class Magnoliopsida; order Zingiberales; family Zingiberaceae; genus Curcuma; species Curcuma longa. Next base: position 255,712 of record NC_133872.1, on the reverse strand, counting down.
TTACCATGCCAACAAATTCTTAGTATAATTTGTAGATTTTTCAATGTTTTGACAAGGAAGTGAAATTCTGCAGGTTGTGAACTGTAAAGATGAGCTAGCCCAGCATTACTTAATGGATTGTATAATTCAAGTCTTTCCTGATGAATATCATTTGCATACTCTTGAAACATTATTAAGTGCATTTCCTCAGCTTCAGGTAAGTAACAAGTTCGGGTAAAACTACCATTGCTTATTTGGTTTTTATTTTCTTGATTTTTGGTTGTCTTTTTGATTTTCAGAGTAATAATTTTATTAAAAATAAATAAATAAAACCAATCAAGATTTAGTCTACCATATGAACCATCATCCTGAGGTTGTTAATCATGATTCTGTTGTGTTTTCATATGCCCAGCAGCCCAGGCTCATTTGAGATTCGCAGAATTGATAATACAACAACAACAACAACAACAACAACAACCAAGCCTTATCCCACTAAGTGGGGTCGGCTGCAGAATTGATAATACAATGAAGTGAGAATAAAAAAACTTATAAGATTTGGTTGCCTTAAGGATGAGGACATTATACCTTTACTTTAGAACAATTTTATAAGACAACCAATTTTGCCTATGTATCCTCGAACATAACTTCAGAACTTCTTTATTTGGCATGTACACGCAAGAGGTTGCTCAGGACATTCTGAGAAAGACAAGCCTATAGTCTTATTCTAAGATTTTGTTGGCCGTCCTGGAGACGTGATGTAACTAGGGTTGTATCACAATGTCACGTGTCATCAAGGATATCACCCCAAGGAGGCATCATTTTTGTGCAACCCAGTTCAGCTACTTCAAACTAGCCCTCTTTTGGCCTCCTCTTTAGTGGTTGAATTTGCATTACTTCACTATGAGCCTCTTATTTGGCCGTATCATCCTATTATCTATTGTTCCTCTTGTATCCAGCAGATATACACTATATTCTATGCAACAGATCCTTCAGGTTCAGCTCACAAGATGCTAACGACCCGATTGCTAACGTGAAGCTCCTCTATGGGGGGAGTTGATCAGCATGAAACACATTTGCCCTGCACAGCCCTCTCCGTTAATCTGTGAGCTAGCTGCTTCTAGATCCAGTAGCCACCAATATTTACTTTCGTTTTCAATAGTTTCTTCCTTCTCCACACCCCCTTTCTTTAAGCCAGGTCACAAAAAGTCTCAATTTGCTTCTTTCAGCAAATAGTCGAGTGTGCTATTTATGGTTTCTCTTGGTCCCTTGTGTTTCTACTGCATTCTGTTGTATGCTCCCTTGTGTTTCTACTGCATTCTGTTGTATGCGTTGCTTCAAGGAGAGGCCCACTAAGATATTAGCTGCTAAGATCTCTTTTCATACTTTTTTTATCACTCGACTTCATCCTTTCTCGCTTTTACTATCTCTTTGCCAATGTGCTGGGCTGAGGTCAAAGAAATTGTTGGTTGCATGTTGATATAAGATTGAAAGGATCGGTGATTGCATGTTTCATTAACTCTTTAAGTTTTGTTTCACCTACGTGCATGCTCTTTGTTCATTATGATCATGTCTTAGTCTTTGTTATCTGCCTTATGTTTTCATTATTCTTATGAGAGCTTCTCTGGTTTATGTTGTATGGTGAACATAGATAATACCTATTCTCTATATTAGATATTATGTGCATTAAATTTTACAAGTCATGTTGGCTTAGTCCCACATTAGATGTCTCACAGTTAGTGTCTATGTTGAGTCTTATACATACCTTGTTAAGAATATTACGGATAAAGAGTCATGTGGTTTTAATCCCACATTAAATGCCTTAGGGTTAGGTCTGACTTGAATCTTATAAAATACTTGTTCAGTTTGTGGGTTTTGTCCCACATTAGATATCTCAACCTCTTTGGGTCTGGGTGTAAATTGTGTCTTATATATCTCATATTTAATGCAATAGAATATTTTATTTCTGTGAACTTAACAAGTAATAATCAAAATTTTCCAATCTATCAGTAAACAATGCTTATGTTATTTTGTGAGTTGAAAACAGAGTCTCATCTAACTACTCCATTTTTATAACCTGTAGAAACTGAATGACTGCATTAAGGTAAACATTGTTTTCTCTTTATGTTCATCTCATGAAATCTGCTGATATTGTACACAATTTCTTAATTCTGATACAGCCAACTGTTGACATCAAAACAGTGCTTTCTCCGCTTATGGATAGGCTATCAAATTATGCTGCATCGAGTACAGAAGTGAGTTTTCAACTTATTGATTTTCCAGCAAAATGTTTAGGATGTCTTCTCACTTTTTTAGGCTGTAGGTACTACCAGAATTCTTGAAAGCTGAAGCTTTTTCTAAGTTGAGCCATGCTGTTGGGAAGGTAACCGCTAATTAATGCAAGTTCTTGCACTGTCATGCTATGCTAGCACATATAGGATTTCAATTTATAGTTGCTGTATATTTCCATTAATTTTGTTGGTGAATTGTTTATTGGTGTCTTCTTGTTTTTTTTTTTGTCTTATTTGATCAAAGTATCTTTTAAACAACTCCCTCTCCTAGTACAAGATCTGTACTCTATTTACAACTGTGCCTTATAAACTAGCATGTTATATGCAATTGGCTGAATATTATGTGGTGCATTTCTGGAAATAAATTCATGCTACAGAGATAATCATATAGTACACGTTGCTACTGGTAACGGCATGTAGTGTGTACCATTCTTTTACCAAAATAAGGAAGATTTTAGATTTCTTGAATCATTCTGAACCATTGTACTTCTTCCATGCTATAGCCATTCTTGAGATAGACTTTAGTAAATTTTGTTTATGATGAATAGTCCAATCTAGACTTTGATTCTTGCTTTACCTTAGCAGGTGATAGAAGCACAGGTTGATATGCCCATCTTTGGAGCAGTAACACTATATGTGTCCCTTCTTACATTTACTCTTCGCATACATCCTGATCGTCTTGATTATGTAGATCAAATCCTGGTATGTTCTATCTATTTGAACTAAGATTGTGATTTGCAAGTCATATTTGTGGTGAGTCAGACTGTGTCTGGGATATGAGATTCAATTTTTTGCAATCTCTTGGTCTTCTGATATTCATTATTGATCAATGATTTTATAATATCAAGACTACAATGGTCTTTATTTCCTTGAAAATTATTTTGTCTTGAGATATTTTCTTTTGTGTCCTAAATTTACAAATTTTGGATTATCTTCAGCTCTATGTAATTTTATAAACAAATGGTGACAATTTTGGAAGGGCTTAAAATGCCTGCTAATTGTCTAACAAGTAATGAACCAATTCTGGTTCGGCTTCAATGTGCATGTGGATTGTTGCTTCCATATCTTGTACTCAGGTGAAGGATTTGGCTGATAGATTCCATGCTGATTGACAACAGGGAGCATGTGTACTGCGACTTTCAGGGATTGCAAAACTTGAGGATAGCAAAGCAACTAAGCAGATTGTTGCACTTTTGAGCGCTCCATTAGAAAAGTATAAAGATATTTCTACTGCATTAGATCTACCTAACTATTTGCTAGTCATGGATCATTTGGATACTGCAACAAAAAAGGTCATGGCTATGGTAATCATCCAAAACATGATGAAGAACACAGCCTGCATCTCAGCAGCTGATAAAGTATGTCTCATCCTGTCTTTATTGGCAATGTAAAATGGTCTCTTGAACTCAAACTGTCTTTGTGTTTAGGTTGAGTCTCTGTTTGAATTAATAAAAGGACTTGTAAAGGATCTTGATGGCAGTGAAGATGAGGTCAGATTCCAGGTTTTTTTTTTTTTTTGCAGTATCAATAATACTATGTAACATATGTGAAATTTGGACATGATTGGAAGTCTATTTTCATCCACATCGTTTCAAGTTTATAAGCTTTGCTGCGGACTAACCTTGTAACCTACTAAAGATTGACTTATCTCTCTGCTGGTAGCTTGATGAAGATGACTTTGAAGAGGAACAAAATTCTGTTGCTCGTCTCATTCATAACTTGTACTGCAATGATGCCAAGGAAATGTTCAAGGTATCTAAATTTGTTTTCCTTTATTTTAAAATAAATTATTGCAGTTTCATATTATTGATTTTTTTTATCAGTTCATGATCTATAAGCATGGCTAACTGACAACTTAATGTAATCTATATCTTTTAAATTCTATTTCTACTATCCTCTCTGCTAATATAATAGCAAGTTTCATAAATGTAATTCCCATATCTCTGAGATTTGATGTGTTTTCCTTTCCATGGAGATAGTTGATATCCTGAAAGAGTAGAGTCTTTTTCTGGTCCATTTTTGTGGTTGGAAACTTGGAATACCTTTGATTCTTTTCTTCTTTTGAAAAATAACCAAGTGATCTCTTGGATTGTTAAATGGTTACAAAGGAATTTAGCCAGGCACTTAAAAGCTAACCCATATGGGCTTAACCTCAACACTTTCTTTTTGGCTTTCCTTAACTCTGGTAACTTGTACCTCTCTAATTGATATGGCTAAGAAATGATGATCCATGCCTGTTCATTCATATTTCTTGTCCAATTTACCATGGTCCCCCTCCTATTTTATGACCCAAGTACTAATATATCTCTGTTGGGTGAATCAGCTGGAGTGTTGTACGGTAGTGTTAGCAACTTACCTTTTTTACTGAGTGGATGAGCAACAAAAAGGAGTTTGTGATGCCCTTTTCATTTTAATTGGAAGGTGATATTTTGGGAGTTGGGGCTAGTGGTAAATGTGAGTAGACAGATATAAATCATCTTTGCAAAAATCTCATGGTTAAGATCTGCTAGAATGATTTCAGAAAACACACCAAAACTAAATATGTTAATGTATTATGGTGGATTGGCCCTATCAGTTTCTGTCTGTGCACAGCACAATACCCTCTGTAGGAAACTAGTCAACAACACAGTATTTGCAGACGATAACTCAACGTTTTAAACAATTTTTCATCTATGTTCTTATGAAGATTCAGGAAATAGTATGTGTTTATCAATTAGAATGTGTTATTTAGTGCACGTGATTACCAATTTCAGAATAGCTAATTTTGTTGGAACAAATTGACGGTGTGCAAATTCAGAGCTTTGCATGGCTTGTAAACTGGATTCTTGTTTTATATTGTTCTATTTTTCATGCTTCTCAAGTTAAAATGTCTGTACCTTTTCCAGTTGCTATCTTATATAGCAGTAGTTTTTGTTGACAGAAGAGATCTGAACAGCAGAAGTATGCATTGTAATTTTAATTCTACTTGGTTATTCAATCAAAGTGATCTTCCAAATCACACCAAATCACGGCTTGTGGTCATAGAAGTCAAAATCCATTATGCACTATGCCTTCTTGTTTTATTTTCTCAAAGTGTGGAACTCCATCTTTTATTGAGTCTTAGTTTTGTTTTAATTAATGTAGTCTGAGGTTTATCTGCTATTTCAGAAGAAACTGACTGGTCCTTAACCTTTATCTGCTATTTATTGATAACTTTTGATTGCAAATTTTCCTTTGTGGATGCTTGGAAATAATTGGTATATTCATTCAAAATTAATTTATTCTTGTACATAGCAAGGTCTGTGTGTTAGGATTTTGATGCTAATGAAATATTGGGCCCAAGAAGTTGTTGGATTGTAGATACTGGCAAAAATATATTTGTGGGTTGACTACATAGATATTATTCCTCCATCGAGCTCAAAGCCAAGCTATATCATTAGTAATATTTAAAATTTTAAATCAAATCATTTTAACCTTGTGTTTCCGGTACTTTGATCATAAAAAATTTTAAAAAAATGTGCAGTAGAAAGTTTGCTAGAATTTGGAAAGCTATATGTTGAAGCCTGATGCTTGATGTGAACAGGTAAAAAGTTGCATGAATATCTGAATCTAACGTAGCCTACACATAGGCAAGGGTCGCAAATGATATGGTGTTACTGAGCTAAATAGTTTTTCAGATTGGGATAATATGCAGTATTTGATGGTTCTATTGAATTTTATTCATCTATTAGGATTTCTTTTTTTCCTTACTCTAGCTGCCACTTGATAATTTGCTTGCTTCTATTTTTTTTAAAAAAAAACTCTTAAATATTACTACTCAATTTCTTCCAGATTATATCGACTGTGAAGAAGCATGTTCTCCTTGGAGGTCCTAAACGTTTATCTTTCACTGTACCTCCCCTAGTTTTTTCTTCCCTCAAGGTTTGTCTTCCATACATCTCACCTTCCACTTTGGTAACATTTTATTTGTTTGTTTTGGACTATCAGCCTGGTCATGGTATAGCTAAATAATCATAATGTGTTGGTCACTTTGGCATGTTCTGTTATGTTGCGATTTAGCACATGGTCCATTTGACCATAATGAGGATTGCTGGAGGTATGCCTGAGGCCCATGTCATGCGGATGGCATGCCTAAATGTTCTCCAATGTCTGCTTAATTTTGCCTGTTGCTTGGGGACCATGCCAAATCATGCTGACTGGCATATTCTTTGTTAGGCAATTGTTACTTAATAGTTTTAACTTGGTGGAGCTTTGTGTTAAAGCCTTCGCCTTTATTAACTTCCTCTATTCGCTAATATCACTTTTCCGCCTGTTTCCTTAAACTGATTCTGTTGGATCCTGGTCTGCAGTTGCTTAGACACTTGCAATGTCCTGATGGAGATGTAAACGGAGAAGACATCTCTGATACACAAAAGAAAATATTCCAGCTCTTGCATCAGGTTGTACTTGTGATTCCTAGACTATTTTGATTAATATTGTAATAATTGGTTGGCTTTAGCATTTACCATGTAGCCAAAATCTTAGCCTGTCTTTCATACTACTTAATGATGCTTATATATTTAACTGATTGTATAAATTGGAGCAAGTAATTAGCTAAAAGATTGTTGAAGTCTTAAAGATGGCTGCAAATTCTGACCCAATTTTTTCCCACAACATTTATGGCAGTGATAGTAATTAATTATAACGCTAGTTACTGAGATATCTTCTTAAACAGATCCAAAGTTTTCTCAGTGGACTTTTTTTCCTAAATACATATACCAAGGACCCCTTTCTAAAAGATAGCATATTCAACTTGACAAAATTTTCTAAAGTTTATTAGAACATGTTATCTGGCAAAAAAAAAAAACAGTCAAACAGCTTGTTTGTCAAATGTTGAAGGCTACTTTGGCATCAAACAATAGCTACCCATCTTGTTTTATGCTTGACAAACACCCTAAGATCCTTGCATGGCAATAATGTAACACAATTTAGTTAGAATGGATCATTTATCTTTAGTGCAGATTTCTTTTTTCGCATTGCATTTAACAATTTACTTTATCATCAAGCATATTGATTGTAAGGTATGACAAAGATTAGCAGTGCAGACATGGTAACTAGTATCATTTGATCTGTTTGCTTCTTTGTATATGTTTAATTCTGAAGTATTTTTTGTAACCATCCATTCCATTCTCCATCTATTTTCAGATTATTGAGGCCTTGTCGTCTGTTCCTTCACCAGAACTCGCTTTAAGATTATACTTGCAATGTGCTGAGGTTTGTTAGTTAACTACATGCTTTTGCATTTGTAAGTGCATGTTACGAGTCTGTGACCAGTTTTCTGTTTCAGGCTGCTAGCCAGTGTGGTTTTGAACCAGTTTCTTATGAATTCCTTACGCAAGCATTTATATTATATGAAGAAGAGGTTGCGGTAAGTGAATCACTCCTCCTTTTGGAGTACAATAAACTCTTAATTGTTGTACTATTCATATAATAGGTTTCAAGTATTCATCATCTGAGCTTCCTCAGTTTCTTATTTCTTAACTACTTAATCCTTTGAGCAGGACTCAAAAGCACAGGTGACCGCGATACACTTGATTATTGGAACACTGCAGCGCATGAATGTATTTGGAATAGAGAACAGAGATACTCTTACACATAAAGCCACTGGGGTATACTAGTAATATATGAACATGCATGCAAAATATATGTATTTCTGCTATTTGGCGTTATGACACTATTCTCAAATTAATAAATATTCTTGTTCTACAGTATTCTGCAAAACTTTTGAAAAAGCCTGATCAGTGCAGAGCAGTTTATGCTTGTGCACATCTGTTTTGGGCTACCTACCAAGACGGCATTCAAGATGGAGAAAGGTATTCAGCATTTGTTTACTGCTTTTCTTGTCAAATTACTATAACCATGAACTCTCTGTAGAGAAGCTGCACTATTTGTCTTTATAAATTTCTGAAGCTCCTTTACCTTGATGTTTTTACGTATTCCTGATTCATATTGTCACTTCCATATGGAATATTACAATGTTTATATGGGCAGAAAGGGAAGTGTGTTGGGAGAAGTTGAAGGAAAATTTTGTTTACTTGAAAGGAACAAAGAAGAGGGAAGAAAGATGACGTTTCTTTCCCTTGAAATTGTTTTTCCCAAAAGTGGATGGATGAGGTGAGAGAAGTGAGGCAACCAAAGAGATGAACAAGCTTTGTTATAATTCCATTCCACTATAATGTCCTTAATCAATCTTCAACTATGCTGTGAGTTTTCCCCATTTCATCTGAGTGCAGCAACTCCATAAGAGCGTGGTGTCTTTATCTTCGTTGGCGTCTTCCTTTCAAGCCCTAACACAATCACCAAGACTGGCATCTTGAGGTTGAAGGAGTGGGATAGGAAGGAGAGGAGATGGGTGGGTCTGTCAGCTTGCCCCTGTTTATGCAATTGGTGGACAGCGGTAAAGGATAGTTGTTACCGGTGATGGCAATGTGCCCAATGACTAAAGCTACCTCTCCTTTTCCAGCTCTTTCCGATCACTCCCCACCCCAGTAAATGCATCAACTTATTTCTTTTCTTCTCCCGTCCGTATCCCTCCCTTTGACTCCCTTCTTGGTAATACATTAGTTTGATTCTCATCACAAGTAATGCTATTGTTACAATATTAGCATATCGAATCTTCATGACCTGATTGTCTTGTTCTAGGGTTCTCCTTTGTTTGAAGCGCGCTTTGCGGATTGCCAACGCCACCCAGCAGATGGTGCATGCTACCAGGGGTAACAGTGAACATGGGACGCTATTCATTGAAATATTGAACAAGTAAACTACAATTTATGATATATATTTTTTTAACTTAACAGCAGCTAACGTGAACTTGATGTTTGACCATTTCTTATATCGTCTCAGGTACCTATACTTCTTCGATAAAGGAATTCCTCAAATAACAAACTCTATGATTCAGGATCTAATTGAACTTGTCAGGACTGAGCTGAAAAATGACAACGCAAAATCAGACCCATCTGGATCTGCTGAAGCCTTCTTCTCCAGCACACTTCGATACATTGAGTTCCAGAAGCAGAAAGGTGGAAGCATCAGCGAAAATTTTAAACAAATTGAAATCTGACTGTTCATGGTCTGGAATTGGACAAAACACAGAATTTTATTTCCCCGATTTTAATACAATGAGGCTTTGTATCATATCAGGATTTCCACTCTTCCATTTGCTTTTTCTTGTGGTACAATGGCAATAACAAACTGTACAGAAGCAATATTTTTAAACTTGCTTTAGTTCAAATTTTGTTTCTATAGTTCTTGAGCTCTCGTTTATAAAATTTCGGATATAACTATCAGATATAACAGTCTGCTCCTTCGTATAGCATATATATTAAAGATATATATACATATTATTAAACAAATTCAGCTGCATGCAAAAATGTTCCGAGTGTTGATAGAGGTGTCAATGGGCTCTAGGCAATATAATAGAAATAAATATTATTTAGTTTGGTTTATTAATCGGTTGATATGCTATAAAATATATTGTTAATCTTGTCTAGCTTGCTTTCATGATCTACTATGTTTGTCTTAGTCAATTCAATCGAGGTGAACTGCATTATCATTAATTCTTTTTCTTGATAATTAGTTAAAAATGAAAATGAAAGACGCTGATGCAAGAAGAAGAGAGAAGGATATAAGAAATGCAAGAATCAATTTGAAAGTGTTCACCTCGTTATGACTAACCGGCTGTGTCACCCTTTCTCACGACAATGCACGTGCCTTCTCCTTTCTTGGAGCTCGCACAAGTCACAATCTACGTGACACGCCCCTTTCAATATTTAATCCGATGAACTAGATTTGACTCTTTTGGCCATTACATATTCTCTTATTCGTTGAATTAATTGTTTATTGGAGCCTCCGGATTTTCGTACAATGGTCAGTACTCCGATGGCCGCTTAAGAATTAATAATTCGATTCTGAACTCTGATATATTATAGAGATTTTTCATTTATGGATGATAAGTCTATCATGTTGAAGTCATTCTTGATAGGACAATTATACAATTCTTCAAAATCGGATATTTGAATCATAAAAAAAAATTATTGAAAGTTTTATTATATTTTGAATGTCCTCAAATACAGTATTTCAATATTATTATCTCTTGCTATTTAGTGCTATTAGTTAGTTGTATAAATAAATCTGTATTATAATAATTATAATTTTATAACTATTATAATATATATTTAATATGTTTAAAAATATTTACATTATAATAATTATGATTTTATAATTATTATAATATAGATTTAATTTATTCATCTAACATTTACATTATAATAATTATGAAATTATAATTATTATAATTCAAATTTATTTATTTAATATTCACATTTTAATAATTATAAAATCATAATTATTACAATTCAAACTTATCTGTTCAATAATATTAGTAGTAGTTATAAATCATAACTATGATAATTTAAATTTGTCATATTTAATAATATTTATATTATAATTTCATCATATTACTAATATCATATAGAGATAATAATATTGAATATTATATTTAAGGATGATGAGGTGGGACGTATTTAAAAAATAAAAAAACGCCCTTGATCTTTAAAAAAAATCCCTCCTTTCATTTTTTTTTTTTTACCCAATTCAATTCCCGCGAAAGCAGGCCTCAAAAAAGTACGTGCCATGTGCACGGCACCTGCTATGTCCAATCGCTACTGCATTTATAGCAGCAATTAAAAGAATGAGGGAATTCCTATTTTTTAAAAAATTATATATAAATTTTAGAAAATTATTATAAAATATATTTTTTAAAAAAATTAATAGATATTAAAATCATAACAAATTGCAAGTTTACAGGTAGATTATTATGTAATATGGTAATTTTAATTAAATTGAATTATCCAATAATTTTAACTAAGGCACAAATTTATTATACAATTAACCTTCGATTACTATGTAACTAATCGTTAAAATATCTATCTATTAAGAATATTAAAACCACCAAGTTGCCATATAAAAATTTAATTCCATTAATAAATAATAATAATATAATTTATATAATAATTTTCTTTTAGGATAATATTCATGGGGGGATTATCATTAACAACTATTTGAAGTAAAATAACAACTATCTTAAATTTGTAATTTCAACAAGTTGATTCTTAACACTTTGCAAAAATATTTGTAGGTTTTGGAATTAAGGATAAATAAATTTAATATTTAGCTCGATAAGAATTTATGTTTCTTTAATATACACAAAGGTAATAAATGAAAAAGTTAATATAATTTATTGAACTAAATACCCAGTTTATTAATAATACCGAAGGAGTTTATTGGCATGACACTCGCGGAAGCAATGGTTAGCTACCCACCACTACTGTGCGTCCATTAGGCGGGCCCCACCCCAGTCAGGGCTCGCCCACCACGGCATCAATTTCTTTTCCATATTTTATTGAACCGTGTGGAAGTTTTATACGACTTAAGATAATATAGGTACTAATCAACATCAACGAGTTCTCACGACTTCTTTAATTAAAAAAAAAATAAAATTTTAAATTTATAAATAATATAAATTCAACAATCAATTCTGTCCAAAATTAACTAATAAACATAAAGTACTTCAAATCATTTTAAATCAATATACTCTTAAAAAATCTCCTAAATATATCAATATTGGTATTTGAATTCCATAATATAAATTAAAAGTAGTGAATTTTTAAATTTATAAATACTTAGTAAAATATATCATATTCACTAATTAAGATTCTTAAGATTTTTTTAATTCAAAAAATATTAAATTTTTAAATAATATAGATTTATTAGTTAGTTTCGTGCTAAATTAATTGATGAATATAAAAAATTTTAAAATTGGCTTCTATATAATCATGAATGATTTAAAATTAAAATTAATATATTTTTATATTATGTTTTGACATTTACTTTCGACATTTACTTCCTCCTTGGAACCTTCACGTGAGACTGTTGTCTTCTCCCTTCGTTTCTCTCCTCGTCACGAACACCTGCTGGGCTTCCCACGACGCCGCCGCCTCCTCCTCCGCTTCAGATCTCGCGATGAGTTTCCATGGTCTTCTCGCCGTCCTCTCCCTTGCCCTTGCCCTTGCCGCCGCAGCGGCGGAGCTCCGCCCCGCGCCCCTCCTCCTCCTCCTCCTCCCCTCCCGGAGAAGAGAGGAAAGCCCAAGCGTGCTCGCCCTTGTCGTCGTCGCCGCACCAGTTCCGTTACGCTTCCTCCCTCGGCTGCGGGCATTCCTGCTTTCAAATCAAGTGCTCCGGCAACAACTCCGCTCTCTCGATCAACTCCGACACCTTCCTCCTCCTCCTCGGTCTCCACCACAATGCCTCCCTCCTCCTTTCTCTTCCTCTCCCGCCCTCCGACTCATCCGCTTGCGCCTCCCTCCCTAACACCTCCATCGACTTCTCCGGATCCCCCTTCCGCCCTTCACGGGACGTCTGCCGCCACCTCGCCGCCCTCGGCGCTTGCGGTTCGGCGCTCCCCTCCCATTTCTCCTCTTCTCCCTGCCGTCGCTCCTCCTGGCAGAATCGACTCCTTTCGCATCCTGAACTCCTTTTTCGCGTCTGTTCCCGTGTGGCGCCTTCCAGATCCACCTCTCCTGCGGCCGCCAGAGCTTGCCGCACCGGCGAAGACGTCGCCTTTGCCATTGCCGAATTCCTTGGCCGAGGTTTCGTTGTCGAATGGAACTCTTCCATCTATGCCCACCCTTATTTGGCCAAATGCTCCTCCTGCAACAGTTCCGCCACCGAAGCCTGCGGTTTCAACGACTCAGCTTCCGACAAGCCTTTCCTTTGTTTCCCCACCTCTGAAAATCTCGGCCGCTCTGGCTCCCCCGCCTCCAGACGCTTCCTTCCGATCACGGCTTTCCTCTTTTCCGTCGCCTGCGTCCTCCTACTCTTCATTTCTTTATGGGCAGCCGCAGTCTCGTTCCGCCGCCGCTGTCGTTGGGGCGACCATGGCTCCGATCCCATGACCGATTTCCTACTGCGGCACCACATCCAGCAGCCGATCTACTCCTATGAGCAGCTCCGTGCCTCCACCAACGGCTTCGACCCCCGCCGCAAGATTGGCGACGGTGGGTTTGGATCCGTGTACCTCGCCCACCTCAACGATGGCCGCGTCGCCGCCGTGAAGAGGCTTCACCGCCACCACCCTGCCGCCGCGGCGACGAAGTCCTTCTGCAACGAGATCCTCATCCTCTCCTCTCTGCGCCACCCCAACCTCGTACGCCTCCATGGCTACTGCTGCGATCCGCGTGGTCTTCTCTTGGTCTACGACTACGTTCCCAACGGAACCTTGGCCGACCACCTTCACTGCTCGCGCAGCCCCTACAGCAAGCCCCGCACACTCCCGTGGGTTGTCCGCCTCGACATCGCCCTACAGACTGCCGCCGCCATCGAGTACCTCCATTTCTCTCTCAAGCCTCCCGTCGTCCACCGTGACATCACCTCGACGAACATCTTCGTCGAGAGGGACATGAGGGTGAAGGTGGGGGACTTTGGCCTCTCCAGGCTTCTCACGCTTTCGGAACCCTCTTCGTCACTGGGGCGGCCCGCTGAGTACGTCTGCTGCACAGGGCCGCAGGGTACGCCGGGATACCTCGACCCCGAGTATCACCGGTCGTTTCGGCTCACTGAAAAGAGCGATGTATATAGCTTCGGGGTGGTGCTACTGGAACTTGTAACAGGGTTGAAGGCAGTGGACGTGAGTCGGCACAGGAGCGAAATGGCGCTGGTTGACATGGTGGTGTCGAAGATCCATATGGGGGCACTGCACCAAGTGGTGGATCCGGTGCTGCTGGAGGAGGGGAAGGAGGTAATGGCAATGGCAGAGGCGGTAGTGGAGCTCGCGTTCAGGTGCGTTGCAGGCGACAAGGATGACAGACCTGATGCGAGGGAGTTGGTGGAGGAGCTCAAAAGAATCCGCAGTAAGATTGTTGATCCTTCTAAAGCAACCTGATCCTGTGAACAATGTGACAAATGTGTTGTCTTCTTCACATTTTCTCATTGCAATCTTAAACAAGAAACATACTGCAAATTGGAGATTGCTATTAGGAGCTTGGATTTAGCTGTTCTCTTCATAGGAGGAGCTTCAACTTGCCCTTTGATCCATTTAGAACATATGAATACTTCTGATCAGATCTCATAGTCATGTTTTTGGATGGTCAAGAACAGTTCCTATTTAATGTTGGAATGGAGGTTAGATGCGATGAGCTGATGACAATTCGACAATGGCAATGAGATGCAAATAGTGTGCTTTGCAAGGTATGCACTGCATTTTCATCTGTTTAATGGCACACAACCGTATTGGCATTACACAGTGTCTTGTTGACTCATGGTTTAGCTGGTAGAATTTTCTTGGGTCTATCTTTAGTATGAAACTCTACACTAGTACTGTAAGTTTGAAAGTTTCTTATGAAAACATATTATAGTCAACATCTTCCAATGATAATGGCTAATTTGTGGGTTCCAAAGTAAACAAGCAACACTGTGTTCTTCAAATAGAGCTACAAGGCCTAAACCTCAAATAAGAAATTGGCATAACTAATGTTCATGGCATCGAGGTTAGTTTGCATCATGAAATACAGTAAGTTTGATATGCAAATCTGGTTTATGTTTTCCTTGCTTTTCCTAATATTCCATTGCTCTTCTAATGCTTATCCATTCCGACACTTCCAATTTTGAACATGTTTGAGATAGAGCTTTGCCTTCGCTATATTTTGTATATGTATGTGTTTTAAAGCAGCAACTGCTTGTCCATGTAATTGTACACTTCTTTTCTGCATTTAGTTTGTATGTCTTGCTTATGTTTCTATATATATATATATAGAATGGGCACAATAATATCGAACTATATCATCTGGTTATATCCTAATATTTCATTGCTCTTCCAATGCTATCCAATGCTTCCAATTTTGAACATGTTTGGGATGGAGCATTGCCTTCACTATGTTTTGTATATGTATTTGTTTTAAAGCAGCGACTGCTTGCCCATGCCATTGTTTACCTCTTTCTGTGTTTAGTTTGTATGTCTTGCTTATGTTTCTATATATATAAAGAGGGGCACAATAATATCGAACTATATCATCGGGTTATATCCAAATCAAATGCCTAACAAGTTTGCTTACTGAGAAACACCCAAATTTCAACTCCCTATCAAGACGGCTTCAGAGAAAACCCCAAATTTACCTTTGAAGCACTTCAATTGCAACAGAGCTATACTCAAAATCATATGTTCTCCAGAACATTGATTCAGAGGCAAAAAAATTGGCTTCTTTTCCTCGAGGCCTTGAAAGAAAAATGAGGGTTTGTTTGGGTGCTTTTGATCTAGAAGGCCTTGTTTGGGCATTTCCCAGGTTGCTGCTGATTTTGAAGATCAATGAAAATTAACGTTTGCATGTTAGTTCACTAATGCATTAAAATTGCATTGAGTTCGCCTGTCTGGTTTGTTGAATTGAAAAACTTGATGGACTTTCTTCTATGTTACTGCGTAAATGTTGCTACTTGTTTGATTGTGAATTTTCCCGTAGTTGATCTCTTTGAAGTTGGAACTGTTACAGAAACATTGTTTTTGTTTCATTCATTCAAAGATGTTGCAAATGCATCTAACAATTTGCTTAGTATGTTTTTACTTGGCCAGTTTGTGAGGTTTTAGTTTTTAACAGTATAATATGATCATTCATTTGATATTTTTATGCCAAGTGAACTTCATGCTGAACTATGTTATTGTCAGTTCTTTACGTTCTAGCTCTAACCTTCGTGTTCAAATGTTACTTTCCACTTTAGTTACATTCTACCTTTTAGTGTAAAATACATAGCTCTACACCCTGTGAGTTATATTATATTTTTATTTCAACATAGTAATAAAATTAAAATGATATTAATTAAATTTGAACAATTTTAAAGTAGGGATATAATTATATTTTATATATAATAATTTTGATTAAAAATAATTTTAATATATTTTATTATTGCCATGAAATAAGAGTATTTTCTAAAAGAAAAAATAGAGTAAGATTTTTTTTAAAATAATAATAATTAGAGGTCCAATAAGCTTCTTCTATAATCACCTCTCTACTAGTTCTTAAAATTCCACTTTTATAAATGTAATTTTAAAAGGACCATCCTAATCTATCACTTTTTTTGCATAATCATATTCTCTTCAAAGTGTTTATTGGATTCACAACTCTTTGATTCCAATGCTTAAAATCAATTTTTAAAAAACAAAATTAGCATTCTATGAAAAAAATTGTTATCATGACTAATTACCTCTTAAGCTAATGCTTTCTCTTGTTAATTCAATTCTTATGATAATTGTCATCGCATATCATGTACAAGTGGTTGTTACAAAGTCATATCAATGGATTGACGATGAGAAGCAAGATGACATTGTTTTAGTTAAAACTATTTTGGATTTTACTTCACCCAAATTTGTTTTTATTATCTCATGTAATATTTTATGTCCCAAGGACAATAGCCTTATCTTTACTTTCCTAATTTTTTAATAATTTTTTTATTCTGAAGTTGTTCTTTTTGTTATATATATTAAAAGAAAAGTTACCAAACAAGAGTGAGTAATATTTAAATCCAACTTCTAACAAACCCTATTGTTTTTCAAAATACTACAAACAAGTCTCATGCCCCCTCATTTGGAAAACATAAAAAAATAAAGTACTTAGATTTTATTATTAATAATAATGATAAGAGGTCCAATAAGCTTCTTCTATAATCACCTCTCTACTAGTTCTTAAAATTCCACTTTTATAAATGTAATTTTAAAAGGGCCATCCTAATCTATCACTCTTTTGCATAATCATATTCTCTTCAAAGTGTTTATTGGATTCACAACTCTTTTATTCCAATGCTTAAAATCAATTATTAAAAAACAAAATTAGCATTCTATGTAAAAAATTGTTAGCATTACTAATTACCTCTTAAGCTAATGCTTTCTCTTGTTAATTCAATTCTTATGATAATTGTCATCGCATATCATGTACAAGTGGTTGTTACAAAGTCATATCAATGGATTGACGATGAGAAGAAAGATGACATTGTTTTAGTTAAAACTATTTTGGATTTTACTTCACCCAAATTTGTTTTTATTATCTCATGTAATATTTTATGTCCCAAGGACAATAGCCTTATCTTTACTTTCCTAATTTTTTAATAATTTTTTTTATTCTGAAGTTGTTCTTTTTGTTATATATATTAAAAGAAAAGTTACCAAACAAGAGTGAGTAATATTTAAATCCAACTTCTAACAAACCCTATTGTTTTTCAAACTATTACAAACAAGTCTCATGCCCCCTCATTTGGAAAACATAATTGAATTCTTCTTCATCATCACTTATAATTAACAACACACATGTTTCCCAAATCTTTGGAGGACCCTAATTAACCATTTTCGCATATGAAAATAAATAAACAAATAACCCTAGAGCTTCTCACAAAGGTTAAGTTATGTAAAACATTCAAAAGAAATAAGAAGAGAATCTCATAATTCAAATTCTAAATGAGATAGATATTTTGGAAATTCGCTCTTGATTTATGAGATAGTCAAATGAGAAAAAGATTTATTTGATTAAAAAAAATTAAAGTCCTTAGATTTGGTTTGATGTGTGAAGATTTAGTGCCCCCTCCAATGATTGAGGTCTAATGGTCCTTTCCCACCACACTATGCACCCAAAACTACTAGTCTTTTGTCCATGTCTTATCAGAGAATTCATCAAATTGAACTGTTCTATTTAAAGCATTAAAGGTTGCAATTTATTCAAGGATCGATCGATTTGGCCGGTTAATCCAAGAACAAAAAGCTCAATCTAGATCTGAAAAAATAAGGTCTACTTCAAACTGTTTGCTTTTGCTAAAGAGGAGAATCGATTTCTCCAATGAAAACAATATATGTATACTTTAGTAACCAAAGTAGAAGAATATCGTGCAATAACAAGAAGCACATTAGAGAATATAATTCAACTTTCTTTCACCGACCATATGCTCCCGTAATTGATGGTTCTTCTCAAGAGCTCCCTTTATTATTCGAATCAAATCCCTTTGCGACTAGTTGACTAACCGAATCTTTAAAGTTTGTTCATGATTTAGTAGGCTAGGCTTCTAATATGCCGGAGATGAAAAAGACCTAGGAGAATAAGATGTACTCTTTGGGAAAAGAAGACTACAAACCTTTTACGAATAAATTGAGATGTTGTTCATCGTTCATACATTTAAGACTTATTTGTACTCTATAAATACTTGTGTCAAATTTGCATTGTTTCATATATTTTTGATCTTCAAGTAGATTAAACTACATATAACAATTCCTTCAAAGATAAAATAATGATAAATGGACCAATTAGGATTGCTAAGGGCGACTCTGCTCCTTAAAATATTTATTTTCTTGTAATTTTTTTTATAAAATGATATAGCTGTCTTCCAATATATTATTCAATATTATTATCTCTTCTCACTATTAAATCCTGAATTGATCAATCAGTTTATATGGATATGATAAGTTTGCATTGTAACAATTATAGTTTTATAGCTACTATAATATTTGGGATGGATCTAGGATTTTAGATTGGGGGGGCATAAATATTATTTGGGAGGGGACTGCATAATAATTATTTGGAGGAAATTTAAAAAAAAAACTCAAAAGGAAATAGCAAACATGAAGATAAACTATCAAAAATTGAAAATGTGATAAATTTATGGCATTATCACCCTAACATATCTTAAAAATTTTAGAGAAGGGAGGAGGGGGCGTGGCATCCTCCAATCCTTAAGTAGATCTGTCACTATATAACATGAATATTATTTAATAAAATAAATTTATATTGTAGTAATTATGAAATTATAATAATTATTATAGTAACTAATGTTCTGTAGTTATTATAATAAGAATTTATCGTGTTCATAATTAGTTGATCAATTCAAGATTTAATATATGTGATAAAAGATAATAATATCTGTATATTAGTGGAATGAAATGCCCTTTGTGATAAAAATGAAAAAGATGAACGCCTCCTCAACGATGATTAAAAAAAAGAGCTCGTTTAATTTTTGCCCTAATATTTTTAATATTTCACCTTCTAAAAATATTGACACTTCTCGAGAGTGATTTTAAAAAAAGTAAATTTAAAAAAAAATAATGAAATAAAGGTGCTACATGGGTTCCTTGAAGAAGAGAGGTGATTGATGGTGAATGGTGGCACGAGCAACGCATTGGATGCCGACACTTTTAATTAACTAATTAAATTTATTTCTCATAGGATGTGTCATCTACTGACTACCAAGATGCTTCCACGTGGTCGCTTATATCTAATCTGACGGCTCCGAAGATTGTCGCATAGAGATACTTTAGAAACCTGGGTATCGCCATGTCGGCCTTTGCGAGATTTCAGGAATTAAATATGGGTGTAAATTTTGTGCGCATGTGAAGTAAACAATCACAAAAATGCACTCTTTTTTAAAAAATATTAAAAGGGGTATACTACCCTATTTTTTCATCTTAAATTATTATATTAATTTTAATCAAAATCATTTTAACACGAAACGCTTTTAGAAAGTAAAAATATATATGAAGTCGCTTATGAATATTCATGTGTGCATTTTAAAATTTTATATTTTTAAAAATATATTATAGAAGTATAATAAATAATTTTATTATTATTTATACATAAAATTATACAAAGATATACACGTATATAAATATAATTATAAAAATAGTATAAATAAGTATATATCTTTTAGATGACGCGACGTTGAAACAACAGCAGTTAACAATTTTGAAAAAAATTCTCTACTTTATTCACGTTGAAATTTCCTCGACCACCAGGGTAAATGACTTCCCTAAATTACGATGTCTCATATTTCGATACTAATGAACAAGACAAACAATTCAAGATATATAGGACCTAAACCCGATTCGGTATTACAATTCAAAACAATCCGACGTTATGAATTGGATTGAACAGAAGTAATCACACCACCGTTTGAAACACTTTTAGGGTAGTATATGAAGTGGTCAGCATCTATATTTTTCAATTTATTTAAATGGTTAATGGAAAATTTTCATGGAACCATCATCTCTAAAATTAATCAAGCTGGATATCAAAATTATAAAAATAAATAAAAATATATAATATAATATAATCTCTACAAATATTAGGAATCTCAATAGAGATAGAATATTTTGATGACTTTTAAGTGTGCATAAATTATGCTCTAAATTTACTTGATAGATGAACTAAGAAGAAAATTCATCTAAGTAAATTAGTCAAGCAAAATTTAAACACCTAGATTATAAAAAAATTATTATAACTAAAATAAATTTGACAAAATTGTTATCATATAGAATACCTTTGATCAAAACTCTTATGACTCTTAGCAAGCTATTATAATATGGAGTAATTGTAGTCAAAATTATTCCATGTGATAGTAATTTTAATTGAAATTACTTTAACATTGAACAATTTTGATCAAAATCACTTTTGATCATCCATTCTAAAACTATTATTTTGATCAAAATAATTTCATTTTATAGTAAGTTTATCCAAAACTATTAAAATAATATTTGACTAATTTTGATTAAGTTGGATCAATTTTAATTAAATTGAAAGTCTTAATTAACATTATAATAATCTTGATTAAAATTATTTAGATTATTTTTTGAGGATATTATAATAGATTTAGCTAAAACTGTAATATTTTTTATTTTTGTACAATAATATTACCGCATTAGCGGATGCATATTATGAAGAAATTACGATGGTGAAAGATGCCTCCTTTACATCTAGTAGTAAGATTTCAATAGATCACTCATGCAATCAGGATTTGAAACTCAGGATCGGTAAAAAAATTCATCATCGTATTCAAAAATTGAGACATATGAGTTATTGGTCATCGAGTTGCTCGTATTTTTGAATTTAAAAGGTGAATCATTCACCCTTAGAACTAACCCTTAGAACTAAGAGCATCTGCATGCTCCTGCATTAATAATACCATAATATTAATAAAAAATTAAAAAATAAAAAAAATGCATGTGGGATGGGCCATTCAGGGGTTAGCCCACCCCACTGCCGCATGAATGCGTTCAAACTCTTGAACGCGTTCATGCGGAGGGGTGTTATAACCTCTCCACAATGTGAATTAACATCTTTGGGCGTTAATGAGATGTTATTAACATCCTACTACAGATGCTCTAATAGAGTTGGAAGCAATCAAAGGATGCTAGGCATTTGGATTGGGAATTTTTCTCGTGGGGAACGCAATCAAAGGATGCTGGGCATCTGGATTGACTTGCGCTCCCGATTTACCCTGGTGGTCGGTGGGAAACTTCCGTGGGACCGGACCGACCACCCCCAGAGATGTACTACTGGGATTATCATTTTTTTCTAATAGAGTTGGAAGGCATGAAATCTGAGTTATTAAAAAAAACACAGGTGAAAGATTTCAGCCGATTAATTTTAAAAATATATTTTTTTATTTATCGATAAATCTAGAGTACAAATAATTTTTGCACTCAGAAGTCAGTTGAGTCTATATGTATGCGGGTGTTTTCCAGTACGTCAACAAATCCTGGTTGTTTCTCTTTCCTCCTCCTCCATTTTCAGAGCTCAATGATTG
Source organism: Curcuma longa (assembly GCF_044706935.1). NCBI lineage: Eukaryota > Viridiplantae > Streptophyta > Magnoliopsida > Zingiberales > Zingiberaceae > Curcuma > Curcuma longa. The sequence continues at coordinate 233,828 of NC_133872.1, read as the reverse complement.
AAAACGAGCCTAGAATTTGACGGTTAGGACGGCATCACAGTCCCTTGTTCTTGGCATCACAATCTTCTGATTTGCTTTAACTTCGGTTCCTGATTTCCTTTGATGTTTGCTTGCTTCTATTCGCCTCTCAAATTCATCGTCCCTTTTCTTGTTTACTTGTTCTTGCTTGCTGCAGCCTCACAGCCCTAATCTCCAGAGGGATTGATCTCTCTTTACCTCGATGTGGATATAGTATGTCTTCTTGTGTTCATCTGCTAGATTCCTAATTTATATGGTTCTAGGGTTTGTGCGACATGAGTTCAGTTAATTTCTGATCCTCTCCGACCTTACTGTTTTTTCTTCTTTTTCCTGAGGGAATCGGATGAAGTTTGAATCGAAGATTTGAACTAGATTAGGAGGATTACGCCACAGAAGGGAAGTGATAGAAAGAGGGCAGAAGAGAACGATGGAATGGGGTTACAAGATTCCGCCATGGGGTTTGGCGGAAACGGATCAAAATGCTGCTTGCGGAACTGTCGAGCCGATTTGCAGCCTTGGAGGTCAGGCTAATGGCGCAGACTGTTCGGTTGATCTGAAGCTCGGGGGATCAAGCAATCCTGAACTGCCAGAGAAGCGGGAAGACCAACCTGAGATGACGACGGTGGCTGTTTCTTCATCCAGTCCGTCGAAGAGGGCTCGCGCACCAAACGCAGCCGGTCAGAACGTGTCGTGCTCGGTCGACGGCTGCGAATCCGATCTCAGCGAATGCAGGGAGTACCATCGGCGCCACAAGGTCTGCGAGGGCCACTCGAAGACGCCGGTCGTGAAGGTGGGCGGCGTGGAGCAGAGATTTTGTCAGCAGTGCAGCAGGTAATGAAACAGAGCTATCTATTAACTACTGATTAACATACTATAAAAAGTGCTTATTTGTGAGGGCAAAATATACTTCTGAAATCTCATCTCACAGTCAAAATCTCCATCTTATTCTACTCTGGGATCAGGTTTCCAAATTCTTATTCATGCACAAAAGCCAACTAAAGTCTTTTCTGCAGATTGTTGCAAGCACAAACTTCAACCTTTGGAACACTTTGCTTTTGTGCATGTGATTTGTGTTTTTTTTTTCAAACGCCACCGGTTTGATTGATTACCTTTCTTGTCAAGGAGTCTGCAATATGGCAATCAAAAAGGCAAAATTTGTTATTTAAGTTCAGACATAACTTTCATCTTCAGCAAAGATGAAACCAAGGACCATAAATCTTTCATTAGAATGAAAAGGCGTTTTGCTTATTGGATCCTTGCTGCAAGCAATTTCTCTGTTGTGTTTGTATCTAAAAAAGTCATCCTTCCTCTTTTTAGTTCCTTTGTTTTTTTGGTTTTCAACAGCTTTGGTGATTGGTGCTTACAGGTTTCACCTGCTGGTGGAGTTTGATGAGGTAAAGAGAAGCTGCAGGAAGCGTCTCGATGGACACAATAGAAGAAGAAGAAAGCCTCAACCAGAGTCGATTAGTTCAGCCAGCCTCTTTCCAATTCCGCAAGGTTTGGACTTGCCTGGTTATTGACCGATTCAATGCCTTCATTTTTGCTCTATAGGTATAATATCAGGCCTATAAAGGCTTCCATTTACTTGCAGGCACCAGGTTCTCAGCATACCCTCCCATCTCCCAAACTCATTTGTCAAAGCCCAACAACTGGTCTGCAGCTGATAAAACTGAAGAAAATGCAGTGCAGGCTCATCACTCACCCCTGCATTTTAACGACAGTCAGCAACATATCCCTGGATCCTTTTCTCATAACTACGGGGAACGAAAGCAGTTTTCCTTCGACAGGACAGGAATAGAACCCTCTATGTGCCAGCCACTCCTCAAGATTGTTTGTTCAGCAGAAAGCAGCGGCGATGAGATTTTCTCGGACGGATTAATGCAAGCTCTCGACGCCGATTGTGCTCTCTCTCTTCTGTCATCCCCGACTCAAACTTCAAGTGTTCATGTTGGGCAAATGTTACCTGCCAGCCTCATTTCGAGCTCTCAATATAGCAGTCTTGAGCACTTCGCTGGTACTCAACCACTGAGAGGTGTTCTGCCGACGGCATTCTCTTGTTCGAGAGCCAAAGATGGGCAAGCAGGTGGAGTTGTAGTTTCTGATGCTGATGGTCTTCCATGCCAGGACATGTTTCAAGTAGGAAGTGAGGAGTTACCTGATAGCGTTTCAGAATCACTTCCCTTTTCTTGGCAGTAATGAAGTTGTAACTAAAAAAATGTCATCTTGATACTGAACGATCTGTGCTTTCTCCCAGTGTCTTGCTATGTAAAGCTGTGTAGTTGTTCTAGCGCCTTATCGATGTTCTTGCTCAGTGCCTCTAACATGAATTCTATGTAGCATGTAGCATCTATGCGTCATCTCTATAATACAAGTGATGTTTTTTTTCACTGGATCTTTGGCTTGTCAACTCCTACTTCAAATAATGATGTGAGGAATCCAGTGTAACTAAAGAAGAAGATGACATGCTAAAGGAAAGAAGTGACAGAAAAGAAAGCAAAAAACAAAATGTCAAATTTTTGATTGACTAATATCAAAGTTATTGAGCAGAGCTTGAGCTGTAAATTAATTATTATAAAAATGAAAATATTAAATTTGTGCAAGGATAAAATTTGTCTGTAGATAGTTACAAATAATTTTTGACTGACACCTTAAAACCTTATGCATTGTAGAACAATTTGTCCAGATTAAGTTAATCATATATTAATTTGATATTACAAGCTTCCTTGCAAGGAAATCATAACCTAGGAACATTTCCTGCACAGGCTAAATGAATTCAGCATATGGAATATTTTTTTGTTTTACTTTTTAAGAATTACCTTGATACATTGAAGCATAGAATGAACCGAGATAATGGGAATAACCAGATACAATGCTTCAATTAGTTGAGCTTGATTAAAGAGCATGGCCTGAAATAATTGACATTTGAGACGGATAAAGATTTTAGAAGACAAAAGGTAAACAAAGATTTTGAAATCTAAATTTGAAAGCGAGACAAATAGAAGAAAAACGATTAAGTGCAAAATATAGGATGCTACCAAATTGCAGACTTACATTCTTCTCGAAGAAACTTGATGATCTGCTCAACCAACACTTCTGGTTTCTCTACGTGAGGTAAATGGCCACATCCTGGGATCTGAACCAATGTAGAATTTGGCACTTCGTGATGCAATCTCTGCATGGTTAATGTCATCCCAGTGAACCCAGTGTAATATAACAGTTTAAACACGGATGATTAAGCAATATATAGTGTGTTCGATGGCACAAACAAGGTTAAGCAATTTAGCAGAATGCTAGAAACCTTACGAGTGCCAGTTCGCTGCTAACAATTTGATCATCTTGTCCCCATAGAATTAGAGTCTTTTGCTTAATCTGTGCACAAGAGTAAGATAAGTTCAAAGGTGGGAGTCCTTGGGTGGAAAATGCATGCTCGATTTGTCTCTATTGCTAGGAAAAATTCATGATACAACTTGCTTAGTAATTAGTAGAACTGACTTATTCCTCACCTCTTGTATATAGTTTTTGACATCATAACCTCCACTTAGCATAAAATCAACAGTAGCATCCTCCCACCAGGGTAGCAAGCAGTGCAATCGGCCCACCTAAACCACTATAAATTCTCAGAATTCATTGAAAACAATAAGTTTAGTTTTAGATATTCATTGATAATTTCATGATGCTCAACTATCAAATAGGGAATATATATTTTCAACAATTTAATGAATTAAAAATATTCAAGAAAATAAGTAATGACTGGATCAAATAAATTTCTAATAACTAAATCAAAGACATCTTATTAAGCTAATTCTGCTAAATAAAATGATTTAACGAAATAAACATGAAAATTATGTAATTCTTCAAAATAAAAATAATTTCTTACATTCATATAATCCAACGATGTCTGAAATGAAACTTTGTTGAAAGTCAAGCTATTCACATAGACTCGCAGTGGTATGCTCTTTAAAAAGGATACCTATGAATGAAAACAAAAATTGCATATAAAAGCAATAAAACACATAATTTCAGGTATAACGAGAAGTGCCAAGAACATAAGAGCACAATTAGAAGATGTCCAGCATCTTACATGAACTGTTCTAGTGAAGGAAATAGTAATGTAAAATACCTTGTGAATAAAGATGAGCAATCACCTAAGAACAATCACATAAGAATCTACCACGGTTACTACATATCCAGTGGAATTAACACTAAATGCAAAAACTCTCACCCCAGCATAAGCTAAAATTCTAGGTAGTTTAGCCAAGTTACCAGTGCCCTCTGCATATACACTTGCATCAATCATTATTAATTTGCTAACCTGTAAAGATTTTAAGAAAAGAGAAAGGATAAATTAACGCAGATGAATCAAATTCATAAAAAAAGAATTGGACAAGAATCATTGAATAGTTCACCGCTTCTGGATGGTTGGTTAAAAAGTCAATTGCAACAGCAGCACCAAGGCTTGGCCCAACTAACACCATAGGCCTTCCTATATATGAACTCCAAAACTGCAATAACTAAGTACAGTTTATCAAACAGACACAGATTTCCATTCGTAGTGTTCAAAATAATTTAGATGGACAAACTACGATTAGCAATATGCATACCTGAAATAGGTGCTCACGTTTGGTAGCCACATTACATGAAGGAAGCATTTCTAACACATGGAAACATTGAAACATAAGCACACATACAAATCCTATCACACTGTTTAAACATGGTACCTAAGTCTGAAAATCCCCATCCAAGAATGTCCACAGCCCATGCATTAATTCCAGCATCCTCAAGCAAAGGATAGGAATACCTCCACTCTAAACAAGAGCTGTAGAAAAGAATTCCAATAGAAGAGAACCTTAAGCCAAATCTTTAGTAGTTCTTATAACAAAATATAGAAGGTTATAGGCCAAAAAACTTCAAATACTGCTATAAAAGTTTTGTAGATCTTTCTCTCATCATCTTTCTATATACTGATTCAAACTACAGGTTTTGTTGGGTGCTCAAAACTATAAGAACCTAAACTGTCTTGCATGTATGGAGAAGTAAAAAAGTAAATTGAGTACAAAGCTAATTACTGTATTGTAATTCATATATCTTCTGTGTTTGTGTTGGCAGATCCAGATATGATAGAATTCCAGCAGAGAAATGTTAGAAGGTACTAAATGAAGCAGAGATACAACTCTAATAAGCACGGTATCATGCATCAAATTAACAACCTGTGAATCATCAAAATGTGAATCATCTACTGTGAATCAACTGTCAGTGTCACCAACCAGAAAAATGTTATCAAAGTCGGTGTACCTGTCAAATCCATGAAGAAGAACTAGTGGCTCTGCTTCATGTTCTTTTAATGGCTTCACGCAACTACTCATAATATACCCTTTTGCAAAGCTTCCCTGAAAGGTAATATATTTACAGAAATTTATGTGATTTAGTGTACACTAGGATCTGTTAAATAATGCAAACAAGTCTCAAATTGAGTTTTGGCAATCACTACTCCTGCCAGAGGTCTGATAGGGAGCCATAACCGTCATCATCAAGCCTCACCTATCTATTTGGGGGGCTCAACTAATCATAAACTTTACGTGAGCTTGTATAACTAATGATGTTTGAATGCTCAAATTTAGTCATAAGTACATCACCTAAAGTGTTCTCTATCTCCCATCTCTGCTCCCATCTTCAACTTCATTAATTCAAATTGTTTGATTAAAAAATCTACTGGTTTTCTTGAGCAAAGTTCTAACTTACCGATTTAGTACTACGGACAAAGTTGTCGTCTTTTACTAGAACCAAGAAATTCAAACAGAAGCTCAGAAAATTTCTCAAAGGCAATGCCGGACAACTCATCCATCCAACTTCCGAGCAACATATCCCGACATCAATCAGTCACACGACCAGCATCAACAAAAGATTTCGTAAACATGCATTACACACTAGGCCTAGAACTCAGAGAGAAATGAGTAAAGGGCAGTGCCTACCTGAACCGGGAGCCTCACGATCCGCTTGGCCATATCGCGGGCGAAGGGATCTCTGAGTTTCTCCACTTCCTTCGGAAGGAAGGAAGGGAACCCATTCGCAGAAGCCCTAACCCTGAGGAGCCCGGGAACCGACGAAACGCTGGCCGTCGAGGCGGCGAAGAGCAGCATTTGCCCGAGCGACGCGGCCGTCTTCCGGCCCTCTAGATGCGGATGGGGAAGATGGGTAGAGCGTCAGAGCGGGAGACTAACTCGACCCGTTGATTTTATTTATTATTATTAACTATTTTATTTATTTTTTTCTCTTCTAAAGATTAATAGGCTCAACCTCTTTTTTTTTTTTTTTCAATAAGTGTAATTTTAATTTTTTTCTATTCTAAAAATAATTACTGAAGATCCGCTATGATAAAATTTAATGGAATGCAGTTAAAATAATCTAGACAATTTTCTTTCACAAAAAGGACCCCTAATCTTAAAATTCTCAAACAACACCACTTCTCAAGAGTCCACCGAGACAAAGCTTGAAGTTTAAGGACTAAACTGTGACTGTAGGCGCCTTTTCTTCTTATCATCAGAATGTGTTTTTTTACATAAATGCACACCATTTATTGTCTTTTTCTCATATGTTCTCAAAATATCAAATATCTTTAAACAGTCTGTATGTATAGTTTGAGATGAACATCTTCACATCCATTGCCTGACAAATTCATCAACGTCTTCGGCCATGAAAGCCATTTCTCCACTCAACGGGTCCACAGAGGGATTGGACCTGCAAATAATATCCATTAAACAGAAAAACTTAGAACACAAACAAGGTTAGATCAATATTTTATTTCCCAACCCAATTTGCACAGAAGGATCACAATCGAGAGGGCGAAACTCTGACCGACTGAACTTGATATTGCTATTGTCGCCATCTTGCATTGAGCTATGGAGGAAATCATCTGCAACTATTTCTTGCAACTGATAGCAAGAAGCAAAAACAAAAATGTATATAACTTCTTTTTTAGATATATATCACTTAAGTTATGCTCTAAAGGATTGTCTATGTAAATCGATTTTCTTATTGCTAAGAAAAAAAATTTTAATAAATGGATAACAAATATTTTGGAACTAAGCAACTTCATGAACTACCTTCTTTCTCAGGGATATGTTAGATTCTTGCAACTTGTTTTCCTGCATACATTTAAAAGTGATGTGGTCACACAGAATATGTATCTTAATCATATAAAAAAAAATGTAAGAACAATTAATATTCTGGGCTGTGAAATACCTTACATTTAAGATCTGATATCTCATTAGTAATTACTTGGCTCTGCAAGACAGGAAAATACGTGATGTTACATATCAAATATAATTAAATGGAAAGCTTTCTATCTATCCTCTTCGATATTATAGTGTTATCTAATTTAGGAATGCCAAATATATCCACACACACAAACATTGTGAAGAAGAACAAGTCTTTACAGAAGCACAGACAATAAGAATAAGTCTTTACATGTAAGAACCTAATTTCATCAAATGAAGAATGAACATATTCATCATAAATCCACAGATTATTTTCTCCTCATATTATATTCCTCTAAAAGTCTTGTGATACAGCACACCTTAACATCATTCTCACTTCAACAATTGTGAGTTATTTGTGGGTCAACTTATCGATCAACATCTTGAGTGTATTTTTTCTTCTTTTGGTTATTTGGTGGAAGAACAAAAGATCAAGAAGGTTTTCTTGTAATGCTCCAAATATAACCAATAATTGCATCAATTAAAGAGTGAACAACTCATCGTAAATTTACATAAACTTTTCTTTGCATAAATATTCCTCTAAAATTTCACCTACCTTTGTTGATCTGATATGGCTTAATGATACTTCAATTTGATTCTCAAGTTCATCGAGCTCTTTAATGTTTAGGGACTGTAGATCTTCACCAAGCAGGTTACTGCAATAGCAGATTATCTTAATATCTAATTACTCACTTCTCCAGCAATATGAATACACTACAGAAATATATATACACAAGAAAGAGATAAATTTCTTTTAAAATCAAATAAATTAATACCTCTGAGAACGTTGAAGAAAGTCGACTCGTGTTTTCAGCCTCAAGAATTCATGGTAATTATTCTGTTTGTTTATTTTTCAATGCAGGTAGACAAATTAAGAGAGATTAATACAGGGAATACATGAACTTAATGGCAATGCAAAAGCCTGATTAATTAGTTAAATCTAGTTAGTGAAAGTGAAGATAATATTACAGAAGAGGGAGTGAAGTTCATTAATTCACCTGTGTCTCATTATTTGACGAGGCCAAGGATTCTGTTGGATTATTGTTATGGCTATACCTTCTGTACTGCTCAATTATGTTAAGCAAACTGGTTCAATTGGAAAAAGATCAGTAGCAAACAATATATCATATAACAGAGCAAACAGAGATTAACCTAAGAAAATAATAGTGAAGCTCTCAGTGAAAATAGCTTAAGTTTTTCTAAAAAATATAAAATTACAAATAGAGTTATTTAATTAGTTATTTTTGAGATATGGCTATTACTATTGTTTTTGATTCAATCAATCAATCAATTGTCACCAAATTGTGATATGATAGAAGGAATGCATTTTTTTCAAGTTAGAATTTATAGTTTAAACAGTGGATCTGGATTAGATGGATGTGACAAATGAATTCAATTGGGTCAATATCTTGATAAGCATCAATGAACTGGAGCTCATCCGGTAGAGGATCATGAACACCTCGAACCCTATTTATCGCCACCACGAACAAACTATAGTGTAAGAAGACTAGAGATGCTGAAAGATTCGAGGACTGGAGATGAAAAGCTAAATAAAATTGAAAAAAAAAAACTAAACTAAACTAAACCTGGAGGCGGTGGAGAAGTGGAAGAGCTTGCCGCGGCTGGAGAAGATGATGAGGGCGAGCTCGACGTCGCAGAGAACCGAGAGCTCGTAGGCCTTCTTGAGCAAGCCGGTCTTCCTCTTGGAGAACGTCACCTGCCTGTTGACATTGTTTTCTATCCTCCGCACTTCAACCCTCCCTCTTCCCATCTCTTCTCTTCTCTTCTCTTTCTCTTCTCTCTCTTTCTCTGTCGACTGTAGACAGAATTGAAATGGGCAAAAAATATATGAAAAGGGCGTGTTTTTTATATAAAAATTATCAAATGGATAAATATGAGTTATCTAAAATATCTTTAAATTATTTAACCGATCTAAATTCTTTATTTGCGAATCGGATTTTAAAATTTATAATAATAGTATTATATTTAAATAGTATTAATTTGAAAGTATAGTATTATTAAGTCTTTTATTTTTTAATTATTATTATACATATTTAAATTTTAAAATTTGATTTAAAAATAAAATTCGAATCCAGACGTCTGTTTAATATTAACGATTTGATTCATTAAAGTTTGAGACGTCATTTTCGCCAAAGCTTGAGCGGCTACGTGTCGAGGATGGAGAGGGCGGCGCCAGTTTCTGTGGCTGCGGCTGCATCGGTGAGGGCCCTGCAACTTTAGGGTTTCATTCGTTTTGTCTGTCCGCCTCCTTCACAACAGTAAAACTATCTTAATGAAAGATTGCAGGACTGATTCTGTTCCTCAAGTGTTGGCTTTTAGGACGTGACTTTGAAAGAAAGGAAGGATCTGATCGATATGATCACTGGGAGAATCCGAATCGCTCTATATACACAGTGATTTACCATCATCCCATTTTGGAACGAGGATGCCTATTCTCTGTTTTTCCATGATGTACGAGTACTTAAGCTGCTGCCGACAGCCAAGAGGCTAGGAATTAGATACTGTAATCGAGATTATCAATGCATGTTCTGCAATTCACCTGCATGTTTATTCCAACCGGCATGATCTCCATCCCCTGGCTGAGAAAAATGCACTGTCGCGTCGAATTCGATATTGCTTCTCCAGCGATGAAAGGCATAGTTCAACGCAATCTTTTGAGAGTCGCAGACAGTCGATGAACTAAGAGAAAAAGCAGCAGTAGAACTCTGGGAAATTATTGGTTATCTATCTGTTCAGTTAAAGTAAGATAAAAGCGCAGAAACAGTTTGTTATAATTAATATATGTATTAATTTATATATATATATATTTTTCACGTCATGTGAAAATAATTGGGCCCTTCTAATGTAACTGTTCCTGTCGAGATCACATCGTGGATTTGTCATCAACCATTCAGCATCAAGGTTGACATCGGGAGGAGGAAGAAGAGGATATTCTCCGGGACCTGAAAGCACCAACACAGTGAAAAGGAAAGTTAAAGGTGTCCCTGGCTTGACCACTCTGATGTTCAAATCAGTTATAGAAGGAATAAGAAGGAACTTGAAGAAGAAGCTGATTGAAGATTGTGTTATTATATTATTGCATATTTGTGCACGTAGAATAAGGAAATTATATAGACGAAAAGAGGAAAGATATATGCCAGCTTATCTTATCATTCATTAAGGAGAATATCTGCGCAGTGAAATTCTGTTAGAGGAGATATAATATCTGCGGATCTTGTCAGAGGAGATATAATATCGATAGATCTTGTCAGAGGAGATATCTTATTAAGATCTTGTTACGATCATTACAGTATAAAATGTCTCCTCATTATCATAATAAAAATTACATCATTAGGCATAATACGTAGGACAGATTATCAATGGCGATGTGACTGCCTGAGAGATTTCACTGCAACATGACTGATTGAGAGATTTAACTGGCTGAGAGAGAAAGGCCGAAAGGGAATCGACATGGCTTGAATATAAGAGGATTGTGCTTGATGAGTCAGAAGTAGGACTCTTGCTCTCGGCACCTTGATACTTAGTTTGGATAGGATGAAAAAGCTGAACTAGAAGTTAGACAGATCGTGACCGACAGAGTCCGGACAAATAGGCGAGTGGCCGAGTAGATAGACGAGTGGTTGAGATGAGTTGAACGTGTCCGATTAAGTTCAGTCAACCGGTCAAATCAACCATGACGACCGGGTCTCCCTCCGCCTATGCAACACATCGGACAAGTCACCTTACATGCCCTGATTTAAGATTTGTCTTTGCGGACCAAGTTATAATACCCATAACAATAACGTTGGAGAACAAGCATTCTGACATCTTAATTAATCACTTGTTATGTTTCTTAAGAACACAAGAAGTATTGTCCCCAGAGCCATGGTGTCACGGTAGGACATACAGGTTGTCACCTAGACACCCGCGGTTCGATCTCCAGCTACGGCGTATTTACAGAAATTTTCCTCCAAATGGGGATCACAATCAAAAGATGCTGGGCATCTGGGTTGGTCGCTACGTGCGCTTCCCGATTTACCCTGGTGATCGGTGGAAAACTTCCGTGGGACCGAGCCGATCACCCCCAAGAATTGAGTCGATACGACTAACTAGTATTATCATTTTTTTTAGAACACAAGAAGTAAGAACGATCGATTAATCCTCATCACTTAGTTAAATCATCAACATAGTAAATAAAAATTACATATTTATTTATGACCTATTAAATAATTTAAAATTCTAGAATTATAAGGCTTATGATATCTCAAAAGTAATAGATATAAATTGTATTTTAAATATACATGTTTATATTGAGTGAATGTATACAAACGATCTCAACGAAATCGAACAATACCCTTTTTTATCGTGATCAATTATAATTTTACAATTTATCTTCTCATAAATTATTGTGAGACCAATCATATAAAACCGCTAAGATGACGAATTTCACCTTTTATAGAAGAATATATACAAACGATCTTTTATGAAACAGAAATGCTAAAAGAGAATATCCGCTAACAACCCTAATTGGGCAACAAGTGGTAATTTCCCAACCAGTGAATTTAAAGTGGCCTTTTCAATACCATCAACATAAAGTCTTTCAAATTTGCCAAGTGAGGATATCGATTCCACAACATCCGTTAACCGATGAGTTGCTTCCAGCTAACGCTAATTTATTTATTTATTATTTTTATTGTTGTTCGATCGCTTAAAGTGACCCACGTATAAAGCATTTCCGGTTCCTGTTGTTACAATTACACCTTGAAGTCAGAATGGTGCAATCCTCGGTGGATCCCGATCGACGACATATACCGACAAAATATATTATTTATGAGCATCTCAAGCATCAGCAGTGATCCGAAGAAGTGGAAACTCAGCAGAGCAAATGGTGCGCTCCAAAGGTTGGATGTATATCAGGAATAGCTCATCATCTTCAAGTGAAAAACACTTACGCATCAGCAGTAATATGAAGAAGTGGAAACTCAGCAGAGCAAATGGTGTGCTCCAAAGGTTGGATATATATCAGGAATAGCTCATCATCTTCAAGTAAAAACACTTACGTGCGACTTTGGAAAAGCTTCACGCGTGCATGGGCGATGAAGTAACGCCTACGCGGTGGTGCGAGCTGATTAGAAGGTTCATCTGGTTACGTGTAGAGTTTTGGATCATTAGAACTGCAAATAAAGAACTGTAAAGAACCAGCACCGTTAACATTAAACTGACTGCCTCCTATATATAAATAGGGAATCATATGATGATTATGTAGCTAGAAAGAGCGATGGTGAGACTGGTTTTAGTTATCAAAAGCACTAGTGTACTTGTGATGATCCTGCTGCTTTGTTTCACTACCAGCAGCAGGTCTCGTGAGATTAGCTCAAAGGTAAAGATGAAACTACATACGAAACCTGCTGTAATCATTGGAGAGAAGGTGATCGTGCCGTCTACGACTACCGACCATGGAGGAGTGCTTGTGGGGGAGTCCAAGAGACTTAGCCCAGGTGGACCGGACCCACAACATCATTCCATTAGTCCTTGATGTTTTGTGTGACCATGAATGCATGTTAAATGTGTTCTGCAGCTTATGTATCCCCAGTTAGGGAAATATATATATCTATATATCTGCCTTGATATACTTCTTTCCTAACGTTGTTATGGTGGTCTAGTTAGGGCAAGAAGATCGAGTATAACAATTATAATTTGTGCGTGCAGACTAAGTAGACATTAGTATACTGCCCAGGCAACGACAAACCACACGCTACTTGCATATTGTACTGGGCCAGGATCATAATTCTGAATGCTTCAACTTGGCTGAAGAGATAGCAAATGGTAAGATGCATTTTACATTTTCACACTTTTCCGTATTTGCATCCGAGATATCCAATCCTTAAAACTTGCTGGGGCTCATCGTAAGGATTTATTATTAAACTCATATGCATCCCGTAAGGCTATAGATTGGATATATCCACCAAACAAACTCAGATATGGTATGCAGACCAAAAATGAAGGGGTCAGAAATTTTAAGAATGTATAAAAATTGAATATAGATGCATTTATAACCTAAGTTGTTCAGTAAGTGGAGATTCGAATCTCACTGGGTTTTTTGCACTGTTTAGGAGAACTGGAGAAGAGAATGATAATTATGTGAATGGAGTGACATGAGTGTCAGGTGGAATGTCATATCTGATTGCTAATATGGTTGCATTAACAAAATGGAATGGCAAATGAAATCATTCATTTTACTCTTAGTTCACCTGCTTGCTTGGTCCAAGTCGAGCTAATCACCCTGTTAGCATGATTGTTCTCTAGTGGCTTCACTTGCTCACCAAGAACTAACTGCTAGGCTTGTCTGGCCCACCACGCTCATCTCATCCATCCCATGTCAATTGATCCTACCATCTCAATTCGATTATCCACTGGAATAATCATGTAACATTATATTGATTTAACCAGGTAACTATAAAGAGAATAATTCAAACCCATAAAGTAGATTAATAAGTCAAAATAAGTTAAAGAAATGATAAGTAAACTCTTCTGCAAAAAGGTGGAATCCGTCACCCCAGCGGTCCCACACGGTCGGCCCCATGACCATCTGTGAGGAGGTAAAATGATAAGTAAACTCAATACAAAGAAGTAGCTGCATGAAAGAACAAAAAGATTATTTTTCTCAAAGTTTTCTCATTAAGTAGATTCAGTGTAAAAAGACCACCCCACAACTTTTTTCTGTTGTAGTTGCTGAGAACTTGACAAAGTTTTGAGATAAAAGCACAATTCTAATGACAATGAACCGCTAACAGATTCAGGATTCTAAGCATTTTCTCTATCAATGTCATGTAAGCTTTAGATAGTACACTTCTTTCTCCACTTCAATTGATTGGATACAGATCAATCTAATGTTAAACTTGTGTGCGACTTAAATCTCTAACTTTGTGTTAGTCTGTCTGTCTCTTCTCACCTTCTAGTCAATGGAGAGGACTCATGATTATCTTGTTAGAGTTTATCCTACCCTTTAATGGCATGGAATAACTGTCCGGAAGATCTGAGACTACCCTTTTGGTGTACCTCTTACACAAATGATGGAGCACCCAGCAAGAAAAGATTGGTATACCTACTCTCTCTTAGGCAAATTTCCCACCATTAGAAACGCCAGGATAGCTTCAACCAAATCTGAAAAGGACAAAGAACGTCGTACAAAATTCCACCAATACATCCTCCCATCCCTTGTACGAATATACTCCAACTTCTATCCAAGTGTTGCACCCAAGTGCAAATCAACCCCAGAATAGGTGGGTTTGATCAGCTTTAACACCTAGTATTACAGTTATACCATGCAGACACAATTTGAGAACAATATAGCCAAAAGACGACCATTAGAGCCAAATGTGCAGAACAGTACTGCTACTGCAGCTTATGAAGTCTCCACAAAGGAACTCTCAAAAGCCTATTAAAACACCCTCCATCTTTTCCATCAATCTCTTTTGTTCCCCAAGCACTTTCCTGCCCCTGGCCTCCCAGAATGCCCTGACTCTAGGTTTCCAAGATAGCAAGCTGAAGCTTTCATAAAAAAGGATTAAAATCAATAAGCTTTAGGGGTGTAGGTTCCAGAGAGTTCTAGAAAAAATCATCATTTGCACATCCAAGTCTAAGACACAGCTCCAACAGAGGATAACCATAATCATGGAGAAGAACCCAAACATGGAAATAAATACATCACCTGAAAGAAGAATGTAATTATTGAAAGGCCACCTTCAGGACTGCAGGACACCTAGATACTACGAATCCACTGCCACAAATGAAATTGAGCATGGATTGGAACAAATATGAAGAAAGTAGAGAGAAAGAAGTCAATATCTTACCATCATAATAAACCTCATGAGTTGCACAAAACATAGAAAGAGATGATCTTTGGATGCTCTGATCACTGTTCGTGAAGGAGTGCTGACATCCCACATGGAAACCTTGCCTCGCCAAAAAATGACAGACATGTTACCACCTCCGGCGGAATCATAAATCTTGGAAGAGAATCATTTAGTGGCTTGTTTAGATTCGTGAGCATTTTTGCATATTGCACAACTCTTGATAAGCATGTAAACTAGATTCTAGAACCAAATTATTCATTAGAATTTTAGAATATATTTAAATGATCATTTTGTTGGTTGGTTTGAGTTTGAACTTCTGTGTGAGCATGAGTTTCGGAGTTTGGTGAAATTTGAGCTAAAAGGCTTAACATACTTTCTGATAAATAAGCTTGAACAAGGATTTGGAGTAAAGTGTAATAAATGCTCATGCGAGGGAATTTTTATGAGAAACAAGTCTATACATAGTAACGTGTCAAACACAGACAATAGTGGTGTATAGTCATGCAATTTCCCTATTACAGATTGAGAAAGGTTCTTCGAGTGCCAAGAGAAAATTTCTAGAAGAGTTCAGTACAGAGGTCAACCTACTTCTAGCATATCACATCCTGATATATTGGTCTTTGATCAATAAAGAAAATCCACTATTAACGAAAAAATGAACAATAATTATGTTAAAGATGTATGCTGTTTGTAAATAAGAAAGAAAACAGTTTATCCAGCACGATGGACCAATTTCATAATCCGAGTAGAAATATGGGAAGGTAAATTGGCTACGAATTCCCCCTGCAACTTGATGACGTTCATGCTCAACCAATATGTCCAGATAAAGTTTGAACGCTATAGAAATAATAGAGATGAACTCTAGATCATACAAGAAAAAATGTGGTGATTGTTTTCAGTAAAAACAATGAAATAATAAGACAATCAAAGAAATAAAGACGTCGATACATGGGAGGGCGAAGAGAGGATCACCTAATCGTCTCTTCAGTAAAACATGGAACGAGAGATGTCTCCTCGCTGCTTCGAGTTGCAAGATCCACAGAGTGGAATCAGAACGGATCAAATCAAACAATGCGACGCCTCAAATGGCAAATACAAAATCCTTGATTCGGTGAATCCCTAGAGTTGATCGAGGTGGTACAAGGTGCGGACGTTAGAGCGTACCGCGTTCAGGAAGAGGCGAGGGGACAAAAATGGAATTTCGATTCGGTTGTGGGAGATAACGCGCGCGAATCGAACCCAAAACGCGGATCCCCGACCAGACCAGCACAAGTTAAAGGGGGCGAAGGTGGAATTTGACTAGGGTTAGGGTTTCAGCGGCCATGGCGACTGCACAACAGCAAGGAGGAACTCGATGCGCAAAGAGGTGGATCAGCTGAAGCCGGGGACAAGCGGCCACAATCTCGTGGCTCAGGTGATCGAGTCCAAATCCATCCTCCGCAAGGGCCGCGCCGCCGCAGCTGTCGCCTCCCGCCTCCGCCTCCGCCTCCGCCTCCGCCTCCGCCCTACAAGAATCGCCGAGCGCCTCATTGGCGACGACATCGGCACCATCCTCTTCACGGCTCGAAACGAGGAGGATCCTACCCACGATGATCGATAAGTAACGACTAGTCATAACCCGCACCTTTTCGTGGAACAAAAAAAAAAATTCTTATTTCCGGTTTCATAATTTCTAAAATTCTAATTGCCCAAACTATTTAAAATTACAAAAATTACCAAAAGTAGTAAAAGAGCACTAAACAATAAACTGTGGCCCAAATAGCAATTGCTTTTTTTTAATAATAATAAATAGACGACTTTATACTAATTAAATAAATTTAAAATATAATTTATACATATTTAAAAATTATTATTTATAATATTTATTTCTATTAAAATTAAAATTAACCTTCTTAATTATTCCTCTAAAAAATAAATATAACATGAGTTTATTTAGAACTCTCAAAACCACCATTATATTATTCCATTTCGATTATACTTTCTTATAGAGAAGCAACTCAATCATCTAAAATAAAATTAAATCTTTTGGCAAAATTTTTTCTAATATATTAATATATTATATTACAAAATGTCTTTATTATAATTTGATAATTGTCTAATTTTATTTTCTCTCTTTTTAATATAAAATATTTTTTCAAAATACCAATTAAATGTAATATATAACAAGATTAGTTAAAAGACTAATTAATGAAAAGGGATTTTGCATTGTTTCAAAGTTAAAGAGTGATTTATTCAACTAAAACTAATTTTTCTTAATCTTTCAAAAAAGAAACAAAGATATTAATGGAAAACAAATTATAGTGACATATTAGTAAAAACTTTTAAAAAATTAAATATACAAACTAGTATATATATAATTGTGTAAATAAAATATATATGATTATATTCATATTAACAATCATTGAATGAGTGCCTTGACACAACAATCATTCATTGATAAGAACTTTGTCTTACAAACCTAATTCAAACATAAGTTGTATCATGTTTTAATCCATCATTAAACAAGTCAATTAGATGTGAGTGCTTGTAAACCCCAGCAGTCCCACAACCATCTGTAAGGAGGTAAACCGAAAAGCTACAGTTGACTACTACAGAAGAGGGCATTGTCTTGGCTCCGCTAAGATTCGAATCCTTGCCCATTTTTGCAAATCTGTTCCATATAGTAACCAACTCAGCTATGCTCCAGGGGCGTTAAAAATTATCCGAATAAATTTTTTATAGTGACCGACACCATCGCCGTAACGGCCCTATATTCAAAAAATCTTCTAAGAAATTTTTTAGATGCACGGTTCCACTGTGTTGATAAGAGATCTCATTGTTGAGACAGTATCTTTAATCAACAGGCCCCTCAAAAGAGATTTATTTGTTACTAAAAGAACTCATATCCGAAATCTTAGATAATATATATCTTTATGCTTACCACTTGGGATAATTAATCACTTCAACCTCATTGCAAACTAATTAACTTAAAAGAAGAGAGAGAGAGAGAGATCACCTAATATATATATATACAAATGGTTGAGTGAAGGGGTATGTCTTGGAAGACACTCAAGGTTGACCTAGGAACTAAAGAAGCTCACTCACCCTCTTCCTCTCCCAGCTCTTTCTCATTCAGTGAGGTGAAACGTCCCTCCACGAATCAGCTCTTGCCTCATCTCCACTCAATCATATATCGATTCCTCTATACCTCTTCTTTATTTCCTTAATTTTCCTTATCCGATATGTACTTTTCTCATTCCCAGGACCCAAAAGCTGGTTGTTCCCTTTCCTAATTAAGCTCTAATTAATTAGGCCACGTACATATTTGCATTTATGAATAATACAATGGCAAGGCGAAGCTTAAGGGACAAGCAAAAGCAAGTTGTAGTTAATTAATTACTTGTTCAAGTGTCTCTCCTCCCCCTTCTTCCCCTCGTCTACAAATAGCTAGCCCTCGTTTTGCCTTTTCCTTTTCCCTTTGTGGGTTTTCTGAGGAAGATCAGGATATTAGAGGTAGAGAGAAGATCGCCACTGCAGCTGAGATCGAGTGGGAGCGAGGAGAGAACAGAGAAGAGAGATCATACATACGACAGCTTTGAGATCTAGGCACAAGCTTCTTTTCTTCTTCTTCACTGTTTTCTTTTCTTTTCTTCTTCTTCTTTTTTTTCTCTTTTTCTTCTTTAACCTCCGCCTTGGCTTCATTCGGTTATCATTCTCATCCTCTGGTGAAGAAGAAGAAGAAGAAGAAGAAGAGAGAGAAAGAAAAGGGAAATTCAGGGAAAGTAAAACATGAGATGGTGCGATCCAAGATGGAGAACACGGAGAGAAGCAGAAACAGTTCGAGCTCTTCAAGTGTGGTTCTGATGCGAACAGTTCTAGCCACTTGCCCTTCTTGTGGATTCCGCGTCCAGTACGAGCCACGGCCGCAGGTCTTCTTCTACTTCAACGATCTCTCTTTTTATTTTCTCTGTTTCCACGTAATTAAACAATCAAAACGGATGGATGATTCAGGGTGGTGGTGGTGGTGGTGGTGGTGGTGGTGGTGGAGGAGGAGGAAGAGGAGGGGCGGCGGCGGCGGAGCAGGAGGAGGAGGGGCTCCCGGCGGGGGTGAAGTTCGATCCGACGGATCAGGAATTGCTGGAGCACTTGGAGAGCAAAGCGAGGGCGGACCCGATGAGGCTTCATCCTCTCATCGACGAGTTCATCCCCACGATCGAAGGGGAGGACGGGATCTGCTATACACACCCTGAGAAACTCCCCGGTAATTAATTAATTAATACTTAAACAGTGATAATCAAATTAATCCTTAGAATTATGATACTCTAAATCCATTCGGTAATTAATTGTGTGAATGTGGTTTCAATATATATCGTCGCATACAAATCTTTGTTAGATATCAGAAGCTACGTACGTTGCTTCACGTGTTGTGAATGAGGCATAAAGCAAGCAACTAATTGCATGCGAAACTTGCTGCCCAAGATTTAGACCAAATTACGCAAGAACACTAATTAATTTCATTTCTGAATAATTGTTATAATTTATTTGAGTTTCTTCTTCAAAAAAATTAATTATAGTTCGATATCGATCCGTGTAGGCGTGAGCGAAGATGGTGTGGTACGGCACTTCTTCCACCGGCCTTCGCGTGCGTACACGACGGGGACTCGGAAGAGGAGGAAGGTGGTGGTGCAGAGCACGTCGCCGGAGGCGCAGGGCAGCGAGACGCGGTGGCACAAGACCGGGAAGACGAGGCCGGTGTTCGCCGCCGCCGCCGGCGGCCGACTGAAGGGGTTCAAGAAGATCCTGGTCCTCTACACCAACTACGGCAAGCAGCGGAAGCCCCAGAAGACGAACTGGATCATGCACCAGTACCATCTAGGCGTCGACGAGGAGGAGAAGGACGGCGAGCTGGTGGTCTCCAAGGTCTTCTACCAGACCCAGCCCAGGCAGTGCACCGCGACGGTGAAAGAGGTTCTTAATGTTAACGCCCTCGAAGCGAAGTATAAAACGGCGATCAACGACGTCGAGGACGACGGTGGTGCGGATTGCTACAGTACTCAGCAGCAGTCGCTGATGGCGTACAATAGCATTCAAGGCGGCCAGAGCCAAATGCTTCATGGCTTCCCCATGCATGGTGGTGGTGGCGGCGGGGCTTCCTTTCTCACTTGAAGGGCAAAAACCAGGAAAGAGAGCGATAGAATAAGTAACTTCAATAATGTTCTACGATATGTACGACAACAATTTTAGATTTGTCATATGCATGCGCCATGCAACCTCTCTGATCCTTTTATATTACGAACCGAATAAAATCGACGGAGCAAGAACCAATCTCGGAAGGCTCATCCTCGCCGTCTCCTCCGTCGTCCCCGTCACCGGCCTCATGGCGGCGAGCTGAGGCGGATGGTGGCGGAGCATCCGGTGGTGGTGGTGGTGGTGGGGCGGTCGGGGTGCTGCATGTGCCAGGTCGCGCGGCGCCTGCTGCATGCTGCTAGATGCTCGGGGTCAACCCTGCGCTGTGCGAGGTCCTCAGCGAGGGAGACCCCAGGCTGCGGGAGGCGCTTCCGGTGGTGGGAATAGATCACCTTATCGGCGTCCATATCACCGGCGAACTCGTGCCCATGCATTTCGAGAGAAGCAGGGGCGCTCTGGGTTTAATCGATCCTGTTCTGTTTTTTATTGTTTTTGTTGTTTGTTTAATCAAAGATGATGCCTTTATCAGTTAGATTCACATGAACAATATTCATCAGCACATTGAATCAGAATTGATATATAGATTCATCCACTAGAAACATTATGACCATGCCTTATACTGTCAATTTCTCCCTTCTTTTGCACATGAAAATACACAACCTAATAAACTGAATTCAATTCAGATGTATGCATAAACACAGCTATCGAAGCCTGCAACAGACATGATTCAGAGCAAGTTAGAAGACAGAGCTACGGCATTCGTCAACTTAATACATCAAAAAGCGACTCGATCGACTCACTGGGGTCAGTCGTCGTCACCAGCGCGGAGTCGTTGAAGAAGCAGTTCCAGTAGTGCCTGCCGGCGGTCTGGTAGTAGAGGTTCATGGCGACGGAGGCGTGGGAGATGAGGCTGTCGGGGCGAGCGCAAGCGCAGCCGATTCGCAGCACGCTGCAGTCCACCTGCAGCTGCGAGCAGGCGTAGTTCAAGTTCGCCATCAGCGTTGCAGCGTCCGACGAAGGCTTCGCGACGCACCAAGTTTTCTGCGAACAAAAACGAGTACAAACTCTTCTGCTTTATATATGCACATTCGAGATCAATAGAAACTATCTTTTCAATCCTACGGAAGATGAGGGAAAATTGTTTACGCCTGCTTCGGCATGCACGAGATTGGCAGCTCCTGCAATGGAGTACTAAACGCATGAGTGATCTGAGAAAAAGAGGAAGATGTTAAATGAGTGATTTTGGATTTACCAGAGAAGAGAGAAAGCAGTAACAAGGTAGAACAGAGAGATGATAAGCAGATCTCCGCTCCGAGTTTGCTCGCCATTATTGCTAGATCCTCCTTGTCGAGTATGTTTGGGCGTGAAGTGGGCAGGGGATTTATATGGGAGAGGAAGGAAGAGGATGAATAATTTAGGCGGCGTGGATTAATGGGCTGTAATGATGAATGATAATAAATTGGTTTATTGTCCGTTAATAGATAATTATCATTAAATATAATCATTATGGATCAGTTTTGGAGCGCAATTAGGCGAAACTGCCATGAATTCAAGAAACTCAATTGCATACTTTCGCATTAATTTAGATCTTATGAGAAAAAATGGGATTAACGTGACGCGAGTTTTAATGTAAAAACAAGATATTAGTAACGTAAGTTCTTTCTTTTACTGGAACTGGCAGCATAATTTCCAGAGGGGAAAAAAACTATCTGGGCGGCTAAATTTCGCAGTTTGTAGATATTTTGTTGTTGTTTTTTTTTTTCGGAATTAAACTCCTCAAATTTCAATATTTTGAACCCAGGTTACAAATTTACGCTAGTAAGAATTAAAACTTTAGGGAAAGTTATTGTTCCTCGAGAGGATTCAGGGTACGAGATGCATCCATTACTCTGTTTGTTTCAAGATTCATTTGTATTAATTAGTTTTGGGGAAATATCACTTCGCACAGGATGCTAGCTTTGGCAACATGCCCCATGAACAATAATTATTTGATACACCTCCCGAGACACCACGCACTAAACTATGTGACAATACCTGTGACAATACCGGTGATATTAAGCAACAAACAACAATCTTCAAATTACCAGAAAAAGGATATATTTTCATCTCGTGGTTCTCAGTCATTTTCTTATAATCTCAATGCCTAAACACTATTCTTGAGACATCAAGCTCTTCGACAAGGAACGATGCCTATATCGAGATGGATAGCATTATCATGACTAGACAAAAGGACTGATAGAGATGAAAGTTACAGGAAGAAGATTACATATTGCACAGAAATAAGCATTTACAACCACACGACGAGAAAAGAATTGATCAACTGACCGATGAACACTGTACAGATTAGTAAGTTCTCTACAAGAAAACGGCTAACAAATCTTTCATGCATTACCACGCTAAAAAAACTCTGAAAACGGTGTGTAATTACCGTCAGGACGAGAACAGAGTGCATCAATCCTTAAATAGCTGATAGGATCAAACTCTTGTACTTAAATATAGATTTGAGGAAACCAAAGCTGGGTCATAATCTTCTCCCAGCATTGCCATGACGCTGGTTACGGAAGTAGCTTAGAAGAGCCTGAGCCTGGAAATAAGAAAAAACAAGGAACATCAAATGTTAACGCCATTTTCTTCAGCACGCCAAACACCAGTAAGCCAAGATAGATTCTGCTAAAAACTAAAAAGCTTCTCATGTGCAACCAATTAAACCACCTGTTATAAGGCAAAAACCCATCTTGTTCTTAATGACAGTTAGCAATCGCCAATGTTACAGTGAGACAGTATTAGCGAGTGTATATTGACCTTAAACCTGTGTTCAACATCTAAAGCTTATATATATATATATATATATATATAAGAACAATAAAAATTTTAAACAGTTGAAGCAATTCAAGGGCATATGAAGGGATGGACAGGTAAAAGATTCAGTAAACATACAAGTAAAATTTGTATTCATTATCTTTGTCCACAAGAATATATATACTTAAAACTACGCCTGAGTATGGATCTTTGATTTAAGAGTTATGACCAAGTTTTGTAGTCCAAATAAACAAGAAAGATCTTGGTCAACAATCCAAAATAACTTCTGTAACACAAATAACAAGACAAGAATACTGCTAACAGGATCATATAAGTGCAATCATAGGGGGGAAATTGAATAGAAATACCTTTTCTTTAGCTCGCGGCGTACCAGTCTGCGACAATGCTACCAATGGGGGCACAGCGCCTTCTTGAAGAACTTGACTACAAAATCTACCACTATTAGTACATAGCTGAAGTAAAGCTGCTGCAGCATTTTCTTTTCCTCGTGCAGAGCCCAATTCAACTACCTCCACAAGTACTGGGATGCCATTATGACCAATTGCAGTTCTCCCTTCCGGTATAGTTGCAAGGTTTGCTAAAACAGCCACAGCCTTGTCAACCATACCAGCTGCTGGGTCCATCAGCTCGACTAAGTGTCTCACTGCTCCAGCTTGTACAATTCGTGACTTATTCTCATGAAAGATTGACAGATTAAATAATGCTGTTGCTGCATCTTTCTTTCCTCGAGGAGTCCCATTTGCTAATAAATCTACTAACGGTTTGATAGCACCTGATCGCCCAATCTTAACTTTATTCTCTTCAATCACTGACAGGCTAAACAATGTTGCAGCTGAGTTTTCTTTAGCTTCAGAGTTGCCTGTTTCGAGCACATAAATCAAAGGATCTATGGCATTAGCATTTGCAATGGCAATTTTATTGTTGTCATTAATTGACAAGTTTAAGAGGGCAGTGACAGCATTTTCCTGAGTTTTGGAATCTGTTGAATGAAGCAGCCCAACTAATAGGCTAATAGCTCCACAATTTGCAATAACAATCCTATTTTCCATGTTATGCTTAGCAAGAAAACGGAGCTCCTCTGTGGCAGTTCTCACTGTATCTACAGCATCACTTTTCAAACCTTCAATTAGCTTACGAACTTCAGACTCAACGCCAGATAAATCAGGCCTGGATTCCATGGATATGATACGAGGGACAGATGGTCGTCTCCAGATATTATGATTTCTAGGGCGAACCTCATCCAATGGTGGTGCAAATTCAGGTTCTCTTTGCGAAGAGGAGGATATAGCATTCTGTGCAATTTCACCAGAAGCATCACTGTTATAATGTGTCAAATCACTTGAAACCCGTGAGAGTTCATCAGCATCCCCAGGTATTTGAACAGTCTCTCTTGAAACAACATTGGGAGCAGATTCAGCCCGCTTATGACATGGAGATCGCTCATCATCTGTTGAGGGTTCTGAATCCTGTCTTGACTGGTAGGTACTTTGGCCACCAGAATGTATATTACTCTGTTCCAAGCTAGGTTCCTTGTTTCTTGCAGTACTAACTAAGGATAACCTTGAAATGCTTGGATCAGATCCATTCACAATTTGCACGGGTGATGAATCAGAGTCCAGATGAAGTGAAGTTGCATGGTAGACTCCATTTGAGGAATGTGCGTCCCTTTCTGAAGTAATCACTTTCCCATGTTCTGGAGATCTTTGATGGTTTATCTTAGCAGAACTTCCAGAGCGAGGAAGAATAAATTCAGCAACATTTCCTTCAGTGGGTTTAAGAGAGACAGAAGGAATATTCAAACCCATGGACTTCACTGGATCAGGAAGTTTGATGTTGTTTAATTCACACCAATTTGCAATTAATGCCTTCACAGTATAGTTTGGAATCAAGTTAGTGTGTCCAAGTGTTTGATGGGTCCTTGGACAGACATTGAAACCATCATCAAGCCATTTCCTGATAAAATTTCGCTCATAAGTTTGTCCAGAAGCCACAATAACTGGATCAGACATCAATTCCAATGAAAGTGGACAGCAGAAATCAGTGGGGATAGGCACACCATTAATACTATGCAATTGTTTAACTTGAAGAAGGCAGTCATGCATATATGTGACAAGAGCAACAATGTGATCAATCTTCTCTACTTCTTCCTGGGTCTCACTGCAGCTAACCTCTGTTCTGAGCTTCTTAAGTGCGATAACCTCCACGAGCAATTCTTGATTAGACGACAAGTTCAGAAAGTTAGAAATCTTATCCAAATCTTCAGGTCTAGGCCTATTCTTTTCTTTTTGATCCGTAATGGCCTTTTCAATGACAGCTGATATCTTTAACTCATTTGTGTACTGAGTTTCCTGTGCACAGAGATAAAGGAAAAGTTATCGTGTTGACTCATAGCAAAAAGGCATAGGATATTCTAAATAGTTTAACACATTGATTGAGTTTGAAAAGCAACATGACACATATATATTCATTTACCTCAATGCACTTTAGTATGGTACTGTCTATTGGACTCGGAAGCAGAGGAGTCACCAGTTCACTTATTTTAAGTGTGGATGAAGATATCTTGGTAACAAGATTTTCTATTTGCAAAACCTGCAAAAAGGCAATTCAAAGAGCATGTTGTAACTACAATAGACATAAAACAGATTGCATCTTATGTTGCAAATTTTTAATAAGATTTAACACACAAGAATTATTCATCTAGAAGAAATTGAATTACACAAAACAAATATACAACTGTATTAGCAGCTTAAATGTGAACAAACAGCTATAACACAAGTATATTATCAATTACGACGAATTAACATGATATTTATCGCTCTTGCACCAGAAATAGTATCAAGTACAAACATGTTTTAGTTTTCCTCCTAAGTCTCTTTTTTTTCTCAGAAGGCAGGCAGATGCCCTTCCTTGATCATTTAGTAAAAATACACTCAAATGAAGTATACACAGAAAAAATAGGAAAGAACTAGATACAAAAATATAGAAGTAGATGAAAGAAAAGAGGAATGAAGACAATTAGGGGTAGGTCTGATAGCTTAGGTATGATAAAAAAAAATTGATAGAATAAGATAAGGTAATGGTGAACTCAGGATATAATTACAAGGGGTAAATTGGTGAATTACATTGTGCATGAACAACACCCAGAATTTCTCAAAACTAATGGGGCTAAAAATTGGTATACCTTTGTCTCGTGGTATTTTTACAATATATAACTATAGGTGCAGTGTGCGATCAGTGTACAGGATTAGACTGGCAACATTATTGTGTGGTCTACTTTAATTGCAAGCATGATGAACCAATATGATTGATGACTTGGCGCAACCCATTAAATGTGGATGTGAGGTTTCCACTTTCATGATTTTTGCATGTGTAACCTTGGTTTGATTGATCTTGGACCTGGGTCCAATTATGTATAGACTCAGACCTAGAAATATGGAAAAAGTTAAATCATGTTTAATATTGTTGAACATAGTTGCCATAAATAAATTCAACGGAACAATAAACATGATATAGTTTGTAAGTTTGTGTATGAGATACTACACAAAAAACTAGGGTACAAATATAAAATGCAGTAAACATATAGTAGATGCAATTAACTCTTAGTAAATCTATGCTATAATTTGAAAATTTTAACAAATCTATCATATTCTTTTATTTACAACAGACCTGCCCCAGCTAAAATTTTCATTTCACCTATGTTTATTAGAGAATATGGCATCCTAAATGAAATTACTTAAATGCAACTAAGTATCCATGTTCTCATAATTTAAATAGACAAAATAATAATAATAGTAGTAGAAAGAATAATAATTACAACAATAGTAATAATAATAGTACCAATAGTAGTAGTAGTAATAATAGTAGTGATAATAGTAATAATAATAAAGCTAAAACCCAAAAATAGCTTTGAATAACTAAAATACTTTTTAGGATCAAGATTTGTTTTTATGCTCAGTTAAGATATTTTAGTTTGTTTATAGAAATTAGAACCATAAGGTGTGGGGGTGGGGGGAGGGGTACAGTGAATTCAATTATTTCTTCATGTCAAGTCCATTCGCACTGACAGTAGCATTCAGTGATAAGCAGCAACAGTAAACCAAATGGTGTGAGACAAGCGTATACTTACAAAGTAAATTTTACTGATCATTGTGTGCCAGCTTTCAAGAAGTTCCCCAGCTTCAACAACTGCAGCATCTAGCTCTTTCGACATATTGACTAGTTGCTCATCCAAAGATATCTCAGAAGTAGCAATTTCATAACACAATGGTTTAAACTGCTCAAGGATCTGATCAATTGTTTTACAGTATCTTTGAACTGTATCATGTTTTACATTGTTGCTAGCAGATATAAGATGAAACTTTTTGAAACTTTCGACCAGGTCTGCTAGCAATGATGTCCCCATTGTACCTATAAAAGCAAGAAGATAAGCATATACAACAGCATTCACAACATAAGTTGTACCTCCTTTAGCTATAGATGTGAAAATTTAGCATGTCTCAAACTATGCGAGATTAAGTAATTCTTTGAATATTTGACTTATAGAACTAACTATGATCCTTCCCCGATAGGAAAAATAAAACAGCTTACTGAGAGACTGCTGTAAAAAAAACACTAGAATGACCATCTTGCACATGGCCATTGGATTTATGGTACAAAGAATAATGTGATCACAAGAATAAGAGATTTGCTTTATCCTGACATGTTGCATGAAAGTAATGTGGTGCATTGTACAGCCGATTCGACGCAATAACTACAAGACAAAATCCTTAGAAGCAAGGACAAAATAAAAATAATCGTGTAAATAGTATTGAGCTCAACATTGACTAGGCACAAACCTGATGTGAATACATGCTTCTCATAGGACAACCACCCAACATAAGTAGCACCTAAGACAAATGAATACACTGTCTGCCACTAAATAAATAGTCAAGATACAGTCTACCCAACCCCAAAAATAACACTGTGAAAGTCTAGGAGCTCAAGGCGCTATGCCCTAGGTGATTAGCTTTACAACAAAACCTAAAGGAGTATTTCTCATTTGAGATGGGGTAAACATGAATGATTGCATTTAAAATTTCTATTCCACTAGATGTTCCTTGCAATGAAATCTTTGTCAGCCACCTCAGATGATAAGGTACCTCGCCCACGAACAGCCAACTTCTTAATCCTTACAAATACATGTACCACACACGTAATCTGAATAACTGGTCTATGGAACAAGCTTGTTCAGAAAAAACGACATTTATCCCCAGTACAACCAATTCCATCCAATGTTTTCAAGATTCATTGTTCTTCTTGAACAGAGAACTTCTCTATCAATCAGTAAAGACTAAGATGCGTCAACCACTCGAGTATATTACCACCAGTCGCCAAAAGTTAACACAGTCAATAATAGAGCATAAAAATAGATTGTATTAGTCAGCTTTATGAATATCACTTTCACTTCTCATGTTGCAGATGACCAGAAGACCAGGAACTTCAAACAAGAATTATGACAGCATCTTATGGAGCACGTGACTATTCTGGAAAAAAATACTCATGCAGTGGTCAATAAGGCCCACATCAGAGAAAATCATAGCAAGATATATCATGAGTGGAATGACTAGAAAATTCCTTCAATTTCAGTATTAAAATGAGGAGGTTCTACTCAACAAATTACTGTTGCAGTTGCCAATAGTGGCATTTGTGCTCGAGTTAATAATACATTAACTACCTAGATGACAACAAGAATTGGATCTATCAGCAACCAACGCATTTTTGCACAAACATCAGAAAGAGAAAGTTTCAAAAGCAATGATGATGCAACTGGACGATGTTTTAGGCTTGTAATCTAATTTCTTAGTTTTCTCACTAAACTAGATCGTGACAATTAGTGAAGTGTTCGAGGAAAAAAATTGTCCACAAATTGATATTAAATGCCAACGATACCTAGATCAAAAGCGATCCAAGTGCTACATGCCACGACTAAATAACATCTTATCGAACTCTATCAGGGTCACAACTAGGGCAATTCAAAATTTCCAAAATTACAACAAACACATCCCTCCGACGCTTAAATAAAACCAAATTCTCATAATCTCGTTGACGCAGACAGAACCACAAATCTAGGGATTTGCAGATCATAACTTCTTTAAAGTGCAACTAAAACCAATTATTACCCAAATCCAAGCACGCACTATTAACCGATCATTACCTAATCCCACCATGCGAACGCAGAATCAACCCCCGCCGCTCCTCAAAGCCACCGGCAGATCCGATAAGCAAGGGACGGAGAGAAAGAAAGCAAGGGGAGAGAGATCTGAACGGATCGGCCCTCCAAAGCGAGTCGGAGGAGCGAGAGGAGGGAGAAAGGGCGGAAAAGAGGAGCGGAAGAGGGACTCACCGCCGCAGTCGAGGACAGCAGAGGAGGAGGAGGAACGGGAGGCGAGCGGGACGCGGTAGGTCGTCCTTGTCGTCACGGTGGGTTTCCAGCGCCTGGAAATCCACTCGCGGACCGAGTCCGTTACTGGATTCAACCACGTCGTGGTCGAACTGGTTGACCGCAACGAGTAAAAAAGGAACGATTGAAAGGAAAACGGTGAGGCGTCCGTTGCAAATGACCCTACTATTTTTGATCCACAAATAACTACTGGAACCGAAGCGCAACACTACAAAATTGCAGTAGAAGCACGATAAATTTCAATAGTTTGCAAGTACGATTGATTGGCTAGAATCGGCGATGCCACGTGTACCGTAAGAATCATTTTCTAGAAGCATCGATTTCAGACACGTTGCACGATGACTTGAGTAGTTGCGCAGACACGGAGGAAAATGTGAACGCCCGTAACGGAACCAGATCCCCCGTAGCATTTCCCGTGTGAACTAGGACAAAAGTTAAAATACCACTTTTATTTGTTTAATTATCATATCTAGATTTCATCCATAATATATTATATTTATTATTATTTTTTGTCTACATTTTTCATCTAAATTTTAAATTATAATTTCATAATTTTATGGATCACAAGGCATTCGTTATTGGGCCGAGCGTAGACTTTCAGCCTACTTCAAAATCGACGAGTAGAGAGCTGGACGATCATTGAATGATAGGGTTCGACTCCGATGCCAGCCTCCTGCTGTTTTGCTTGCCCGCGATCTCGGATCTCCTACCATCCGAGTTCGATCAATCTGAGAAGGCATCGATTTGTCGTGGCATCGTCCGCGGCGGCCGGAATGGAGCTCTCCCTGACGCGGCCGGACGACTGGCACCTCCACCTGCGCGAGGGTGAGCTCCTCCATGCGGTGGCCTCCCACAGGTGGGTAGATTGATGGGTTATTGAGCAGCGCCTTACCTCTTGATTCCGGTGGACTAATAAAGTGGAGATTTTGGTGGGCGGCGGCGGTGGTGCAGCGCGAGGCAATTTGGGAGGGCGATCGTGATGCCGAACCTGAAGCCTCCTATTACGACCACAGAAGCGGCGGTGGCTTATCGCCAGTCCATCCTGAAGGCGCTGCCGGAGGGTAGTGTATTTGATCCCCTCATGACGCTTTATCTCACCGACAACACCAGCCCCGAGGAGATCAAGCTTGCCAGTAAATGCCGTACCTTTTATTTCTTTCATGTCTGATATTGCAAAATTAGATGTTGATTTATCGTGGACGATCGCAATGTGTTTATCCGTCTCACTTGTTTGAAAGAATGGTCATTCCAGGAAGTTGATTGTTTAAAATTGTAGTTGCAGGGCATCTCGTATAGAGTGCAACAAGATTCCAATACCCATTTCTGGTTTGATGATTCCTTAATTCCTTACCGTTTATGGAACGGACAGTTTCACTCATAGAATGACTAGACTTTGCGTCAAAATGTGAATTTCGTGATTACCAGCCATTGAAAGATAAAGGCTCTAAATTCTAGGACGCAAGGTTTAGTCATGGAATGATAAAGCTTTGCCTGTTCCATACAGATATCTAATAAATCTTTCGTTGGTGATTCCTTGTTGTGAATTTTTTTTTTTGTTCCATAAACTTCAAATTTCAAATCCTATCCTGTTACCTTAGCTTATGCTCCCCTCCTCGAGTTCACTTTCATTAATGTTCCAGCATCCTCTATGCAGACCTATATATGTCGTCATTGTACATAGATGCCTTTGCTTTGTACTCGCTGTTCTTAAAAGTAATGTATACCTCCGAAGCACTTTGACTTTAATGAAATTGCCTGTTAATTTCTTCTAGCTTTTGATCTTATGATGGCTTCATTTTTCAGGACAAAGTGGAGTGGTCTTTGCTATAAAATTATATCCTGCTGGAGCAACTACCAATTCTCAAGATGGGGTTACTGATATATTTGGAAAGTGTTTACCTGTGCTAGAAGAAATGGCAAAACTTAATATGCCATTGCTGGTATGTGAAGCCACTATCTTATGATGGTTTGTGCAAATGTGATTTGTGCAAAACACCTCAAGTCGATAACCTTGGGTGCAAATGTGATATACATGGAGTTCTGTTTTACATTTAAACACAAATGACGGATTGGTAAACGTGACATTTTCAGTATATTGCTTCGGTTTATAGAGTGTTCTGCATAGTTTCGCATACAACTAACATGCATCCTTTTAATATAAATTTTCATTTAATTATTAATATTTAGCCATTATGATATGACTGACATCTACAAATATGAAATTTTCATATGAATTATTGAGCATAATCTCATTTACTATGTAGCGGCTGGGAATGCTGAATTTATGTAAAAATTAGTCATCATCATGTTGTTAGTTGTGACATGATGGTATAGTGATTTTACAAAATTATAATTCTTGTGCTACTGGAACTGAGTCGCATATGTTGCTTTTTTTTTTCATGATTTCCTAGATGACTATTCAATATTATTGTGAATGTTTGGATCTAGACTTAGTTTCTATCTTCTTCTTTGATTGTTTGGATATGTTTGTTCCTTTTTCATTAGATGTCAAAATTGGTCTGTGTTATATTCTACCAAGCATGTGGAAGAATTAATGTTGCTTTTCTGGTTGCATTGGCATACACCACAATTGGGATTTATCTTCCTGAACTCCAATTAGTTGATATTTCTTTCATGAACATGGTTGCTATGGAATATTCTATTCAGTTACATGAAAATATTGAAAGATTGAATTTCTGAAAGCTCAATAAGGTTATTATTATTATTTTTTATTACTTTTCTTAACTCATTTAGCTTATTAAAAATCAATATACAAAGAGCTATTACTACAATATTTGGTGAATTGTTACTAATTGCCTAATTTATTCCACAATTCATTTTGCAATATTGATGTTTCTAAATATTAGCATAGTGAAAGCAGAATATTTCTCCTCTTTTTGCTCATATTATTTGTCCTTTTAAATCTCAGAACCTGATATCTTTGCATGACACTTTCTACTAGGTCCATGGAGAAGTTACTGATCCAAGTGTTGACATCTTTGACCGAGAAAAAATTTTCATTGAAACAATTTTAGAACCATTGCTAAAGAAACTTCCACATCTGAAAGTTGTGATGGAACACATAACTACAATGGAAGCTGTTAAATTTATTGAATCATGCAGTGATGGTTCATTTTTTTCCTTTCTTTCTATTCTTATTTTTATTCAGACAGGACAAGCCCTTGGCAGTAAGTGCCAAGAGCTAATAGAAGCATTATCTTGTAATTTTTGTTACACATTTGTGGTGTGTTTTCTCTTATAGGTTCTGTTGCTGCAACAGTGACACCGCAACACCTTATTCTGAATAGAAACTCTTTATTTCAAGGTGGGCTGCAACCTCACAATTACTGTCTCCCGGTACTAAAACGAGAGATCCACAGTAGGTTAAACTATTTCTTTTGCTAATAGGAAACTATTCACTCTTCATTTTGCATTTATACAATACTCACAGTTTCTAGAAAAGTTAACTAGCACATTCAATAATAGATGGTATCTTTAAGAACAACTTACTAAATGTATCATATATTATCTTTTGTTCTTCAATCTTGATACACTTGCAAAATCATCCTGGATAATAATGCCCTTACGTGATCAACATTGTGTTACTTTGTGGTGTTTAAAGTAACTCTGTAAGTCTGCAAACGTCTCTTTTTACTTGCAGTTGGCAGGCATATTCTTCATTTTCCTTGTTTAGTTTGAGGTCAACATTTCTTAATCCAAATAGGCTAAACCCTTATTTACAGAGTTTTTGTTCTACAAGTGTGACAGTGTTGTCATTATCTGATTTTCTTTGATCCTTTTTTCATAATGATGTTTTAAGAAGTTTGACAAGGTTTTTTTTTAGTTCAAAAAGATATCCTAATGTGTGCTACAATTTCAAATATTTAAACTGGTTGCTCTATTTATTTGCTGTATCGCCAATCTCTGGTGTTGATTCATCAGTTCTACCATAGGAGAAGCTATAGTATCTGCCGTGACAAGCGGCAGCAATCGATATTTCCTCGGTACGGATAGTGCTCCACACGAAAGGCGAAGAATTCATTTGTAAAAACCCCAATGGAAAATTTTCTGTTTAAATTTTTTAAAAATAGATTTTTTGAAAAATCTAATTTTATCTCATAATTCTTTATAATTAATATTTATTTTTATTTATAATTTCATCCTAAATTCATTTTAAATTTCACTTTAAATTTCTTTTTAAATATTATATTTTATTAAAATAAAATATATTAATTATTTCATAATAAATTTTAATTCTGTCTTTAAAATCCATCAATAAAATTAAAAAAAAAAAGAACTTTATTGCGCAGAGGTAGAACAATTGATAATGAAAGACGACATTTATTGCAACGAGCTTTCGTGAATTGTTAGCTCTCTGAGGAAATTTAATTAGGCAGCAATTCATCATGATAATGAAAGACATCATTTATTGCAGTGCTAGTGCACCCACAAATTCAACTCGTGTTGTTCATATTAGTCTTAATCTACGCATATCATATAATTTCATGTGGGGAACCAAACAAAAAAAGTTAATAGAATGATCTGGAAAAGATAGTATAATCAATTGCTAAGTTATGAGAAGAAAATTTATTCCACAGCAATAAATCAAACATTGATTAAATGATTAATCACAAGTGTGGTTACATGAAAGAATTAATCAAGAAAAAAAATATATAAGAAATAAATTAGAGATAGTAAAATAAATGAGCATTGCAAGTAAAATTAAATAAATGTATTGAAATATTGATTACATGTTGATACTCTTCAGTGGAAGCAAAAATTAGCAGAAATGAAACTAATCTAATGATAATGATGATAACAGAAATAACAATTAACCTTTATCCAAGAGGTTGTGTTCAACACGGAAGGCAAAGAATTAGGTATAGGAACTGAATTAACCTAAAAGTTGCTTCACTCAAAATCAAATTTAGCTGTACAGTTCCACATAATGGTGAATATGCAACGATGAGTATCTCCAATCTGATGTTCTTGTCTACTCTAGATTAATAGCTTTAGGCCAGATATCATGAGTAACCACAGACTCATGATCTCAGGACAATCATAAAAAGATAATCTAGCAGAGCAATAACCATTGCTAAGCTTTAATCTTAAAGAACGCAAGGGATAAATAATTACACACATCTCACGTGATCATACATGACAGAAGAATTGAACGTGTAATAATGGGAGTAATAATACTTTTATTGCAAATGAGAAGGCAAAAAAAAAAGTAATAGTACTAAAGTGCTTATGACGTCTAGAAAAACTGTAGTGAAGATTAACCAATTGTACAAGTGCAACAGTTTGAAGGGCAAGTTCTTAGATGGATACAGCAGTTGCACCACGTTTTGTACGTCAAATTGCTTCATCAACTTAACTTATTACACCACTCATCAAACAAATATGCGGGCTTAGTATTCATGTAGCTTAATATGGCATTGAAGAAGGGAAGATGCAATTGTTGACTATTCATTACATCCCAAACTTTGACAAAGCTGACTGAAACAACGCAAAGAAGGCTTCGGATGCACTGGCATCGTCTGCCTTGACTTTCACCTGTGCTTTTGCTGATGAGGTGTTGATGATACACTCCACCAGGAAGAACGATGCTGATCCGTCATCCTTTTGAGCAAAGAGGAAGAACTTGAAGTTTGGGGGTTGACCGCCAGAGGCGATGCAATGGATAGAGTTGGCTTGCATGTGACGGATGAGGGCCTGAGGTGTGGTTAGGCTACCAACTCCTTGAGGACTAATAGGAATTTCCTGCATAGCAGAACAAAATTAGTCATCAGCAAGTGATCGAGATAATATTAGTCCCAACTATTTGGAATTAAATACTATCCAATCAAATTGTTCTAATAGATTCAGCTCTTTTAACTATAAACTCTGCTGGTTATCCATAAACACATACATACTATCTAAACCTATACATTTTACCATCTATTTGTGCTACCATTATAAGTATTTTCTCAATGCTTACAAGTGTTTCGAACCTTGGGATATGGAACATAACGAAATATAAACTCGATCCTCTCAATGCTTTAGCGCTTCCACACAGGATTTGAAGCAAACAATTTCATGACGTTTCTAACCTAGCTCATGTACCACTTTAATGGACGAACCCAACTATTGGAACATACAACAATAAATGGTGAAGAACCAAAATCAAGATGTCAAACCTTCCTGCCGATGTGAACTCTCAGGGTAGATTAGCCAATTATCCTAAGATGACTTTTATCCATCGAGCATTAACCCTTCCACTTAGCATTGTCAAAACATTAAAACTGACATTCATCCCTGCTCGACGGGTGGGACATGCAGTCAAGCTCCCAAGGAAACCTTACACTTAGGTTAATGTCTGTTTGGCCCAAGGAAACCTTTGCACACCTCCATTACATCTTTGGAGGCCAATCACTAGGGTTTGTCTATAGAATCTAATTTCAATACTAGCATTTAGAATGATCTAGTGGAAGTTTATTAGAGTTGTGGGCTAGGAGTTTTGCAAATACAAAATACTGAGATTTTTTTTTTGTTACCCTCCCCATTTTTTTATTAAGTGAAAGACATCAAAATATATCATCAACATAGATAACTATCTATATGGTACCACTATTTCATATTTGATCTAAGCCTTACTGGTTTTTTTCTTCCAAAATGAAAGGCTAGGGCTTCTTTCATTTTTATTTTTTTTTCAACCTAATCCCCTACCCTATGTGCAAAGAATAATTCTTTTTATTTTGACCTTGACTTTTACACTATAAAAATGGGTTGATGAACTATCCTGATTAAATGTTTGAAGACCCTCAAGAATCTAGATACAAAGTTATCTTCAATCCTTTTCACTACTTCTAAATGGATTTCCCACTAGCCTATCCAATCTAATTCAAGATGGAGTTAGCAAACACAAGTTTTGATTGCAAAATAATTGAGAATTATTGATAATCTTTCGTGCAATCTCTTCTTTAATCCTAGGAGGAAAATAGGTTGTGGTTTAGGAACCATTAAATGCTTTCGACCTCTCATTTTTATCATTATGAATGTCAACTCAAATAAGGGGTGCTAAACTTTTTATTTATTCTGCTATCAATGTTGATTTTTATTTTGCAGGATCTCCCCTATAGTATCACTATTGCGATAGAGTTTAGCCACAAAGTTCAAGATGGATTTGTGTGTTCCCTCTATGCCTTGAACACCAGAACATCAAACCAAGCAATGAGCATGTAAAGGCATGAGAAAAAGGCATATTGGCTAGTGATTGTGAAGCCTTAATTTTTAACTGCTGGTCAATAAAGGTCACTACCACTTGATCCCATTGGATAGATAGAGTGGGCAAAGCTGTTGATTTTTCATGTTGTCAAATAGTTAAACGATGATAATATATGATGAGTGTTTGGTCGAACTAATCATGCCATATAGGAAAAAGGTTCAAATATCTCGGTCAACAACCACTGCATGCATCATGTTTGTCCTTTTGACAACGGAGGATATTTAACTTTGTAATCCACTAGCACACCTGAGATCAACACCAAGGATTGCATGCCTTAAGTGAAACTAATTGCTCGAGCTAGAAAGAACAATTTAAGAAGAAAGAGCTATTTAAGTGTATAGACAGAACATCAAGCAGGAACCATGTGGGTACTATTTGTCATCATATTCCTCTACCTGCCCTAAAACTAACAGGTCGAGCTAGGAACAAAGGACACAAAATTTGGGGAGGATGCTTTACCGAGACTGCAGACTTCACATGTAGTGGGAACCGTGAGCGCACTATTAACCATCATATTCCTCTACTAGGTTAGAGTAATATACATGATATGAAACCCACAACTTTTTATCACCAATAATAAGCTCAATTGCTAGCAAGGCTCACAATTTAGGACAATTAACTATAAATTCTGCAATGGGCACGTAATGCTAACCATATGTTGGCTATTGATAATTGTATTGCTCTTCTGTGTTAGAATCATAACATGGATGATCTTAATCCTCAAATTTTTATCTAGGTATTTTCCAATAACAAGTCTAATTGTCAGATTTATGAATTGATGAAAAATTAACCAATTTCATTCTGCACAAGTTATGTACTGATAAGAAAAAGAGAAATATTTTAAGAAAACCATTCTAAGAGA
Source organism: Curcuma longa (assembly GCF_044706935.1). Classification (NCBI taxonomy): domain Eukaryota; kingdom Viridiplantae; phylum Streptophyta; class Magnoliopsida; order Zingiberales; family Zingiberaceae; genus Curcuma; species Curcuma longa. Next base: position 196,147 of record NC_133872.1, on the reverse strand, counting down.
TGAGAAAGAGAGGATATATCTTAATGGTGCAATATGTGATGGGGCTGAGATGAGATCCACAATGTGGGAATCTACCTGTGAGACTGATACACCCAGTTGGCCCCATTTTCGTTGGAAAGTACCAGGATCCAAGGCTGCTTTTGAGTTAAGCTTTAATGATGGAGGTGCAGGGGCAGCTAGCATGCTTAAACCAAGAAGATCATCAATGGCAAAGGACGCTTGAGAAGTAACTGTTGGTTCTGGTTGTGTCTGTGAACTAAGAGGTAGTAAAGAACTATTATAGTCCTGTGGAGCACTATATCCAGAAGTAGCAGCACCATTGGTACTTGGTCCATTTTCTTCTTTCTCTGATGTACTTAGCAATAAATCTTTGTCACTCTCATCATATCTAGGAGCATTATCCATAGATTCTTGACCCAGAGACAAATTTCCAATCTCTTCTGAGAACTCAAATGGTCCTCGGTGTTCCTTGTCAGTAAACATATAAGAAGGCTGCAATTTACAAAGTTACCAAATTAGACAGTGTAAAATGCATGTGATCAGAAAATGTACTCCAAAGTAACCAAAGAAATTCAATATTCATAGAAAAGGTATGCCAAGTTGGTACTAGTAAGAGAGGATATAGATCCTGAAAAATAATAATTTAATATGGAGCTGGCAGGATGTCTACCAATTTTCATAGATATATTTCCGTAAATCTTGTACAAAACTTTACATTTGTCTTGCATGTAAGCAGTAAGGATTTATACATAAATCCCATGATAGTCATTAGTCATAACCCTGTTCTATATAAAACTTACATCAACAATAAGAAGTTAATAAGATGACCGCCATTGTACAGGAGAAGCTAGTCATTAGTCATAACCTTGTTCTATATAAAACTTACATCAACAGTAGAAGCTATTAAGATGACCACATTGTACAGGAGAAAAAATGTGAAACATTGTTGATCTAGGAGCACCAAGTTTCATTAAAAGAATCATCAGTTTTGAATGACACCTATATTTTCTCCTTGGAGCATGAAAGATTGTTTGGCCACTCCATATCAGCGAATCCCATCAATTATAATATTTTTAGAACACTAATCTTTAGTTATCTTTTGCCATATCTTCAAGCCAAGAGATTGTCAGATCAACTGCAACACCAATACACCACATCTAAACCAAAACATTTTCTTACTAGAACCAACCTATTGATCGCACTGATTTTTCTTTTTTTTTTTAAATTGGGCTAGAATCTTCATCTTTGTCATTTTTCTTGAACTAGTTTAGTTAAATTTATACATTCTACTTGAGTATATATATATGTGCTAAATTCTGAACAAAATTTATTGCAGCTTGCAAATTGCATATTTTGGTCCTTAAAAAATCATTTGCCGGTTTTTTTATTTAAAGGAAAACCATAGACCTGATTTCTTTTTGTTAGAGTTTGCCTGCATTAGCTTATTATTCAATTGAAATAAAAGTTAAAGCATGGGATTCCAAATGTAAGACATTTGTATATCATTTGAGTGATATAACAATCATAAATTCATGTTTACATTATTTGCTTGAATATATTTACAAGGAATAATTCACTGATATCATTTTCAAATTACATTCTGTGCCACAGACATGCATTGTAAATATCCATGCAGCTGATTCAAAATAGTTAAGACTTGCAAGGAATCCTCATCACCATTCCTGACTCAATATATAAGACTTACAAGGCATCATCATCAGGCTATGTTTGCCCAACTATTGTGGTTGGGTATATGAATCTTATGTTTCCATTAAGCTCTATGCAAAGCAATATCACTAGTAGTATTCCAATTAATAAATTCATTTCATTTTATATAACTAATGTTTTTTTACAGCCTCCTCCTACCCCTTACACCATCCACTTTGATAAAGGTCATACCAGTTATAAAATTTTCTTTTTTTCTAGCTTAAAGAGGACACAACCACCACCCAAAATTTGACAAACACTTTCTAATTTCTATTGCCCATTCTTTTATCATATTAATTGTACCTTCATCAATATCTCCTTTTCATGCTGAGCAAAGGATTTGAGATATCTAAAACTTCTGTAGCAATTTGTGCCCATTGATCTTAACTATTTTCCATATATTCTTTAATTCTAACAGAGATTGCATTTTGTATATTCAGTTTTTGTTCAATTTATTTTAAAACCATTTAACTTCTAAATATTGTCTTCCACGATTAACCAATTAGTGTAATTACACTCTCATCAAGTAACACAATTTCCTCTGCAAACAATATACCAAGGAAATACACCAAGGAGATTGATCCTGAATATGATTGGTTAGTATATCTAATACTAATGTGAAAAGATAGGGACTTACAAATGATAATGTTATATAGGACTTACATTGAATGATGATTATAATGTTAGGGACATGAATTGTAATTCAAATTACACCCGTCTCCATGTTGATAGAAAAGAAATTATCAGAGGCGATATCTCTTTTCCTCTAGGTTAATAAGGACGGCTAGCAAAAAGCACAACCAAATCAATTCAAAGTAAAACATACAAATCCTGATAAAGAAACTTATGTACCTTCTGGTAGACGACAGATAAAGTGTTGAATTCATCAAATATTCTATCTTTAACTTCACTGCTCTGTAGATCAGCAAAGACAGAAACAGCTTGCTTGGGAGGGTTTACAACACGTTCTGCAACAGACACATCATATTGCAAAAGCCTGTAGTAGAGTAAGGCCCGGTCATGAACATCCTGAAAATAATTGGTCAAACTATTTTTGTAATTCTTTGCAGAATTTTGTGGCAAGAATAATCTTATAGCCATCAGACATCCAATAAAATTAAGCCACACCTGATGGGAATCAGCCACACCAGCAGCTAGTGCAGCTCCCAGAGCCTTCTGTGTCTCAGGTGGCCTTTTGAGGAAACATTTCATTGCTGCAGTGAGAAGATGCAAACGAACCTACAGAACAATCAGACAAAAGACTTCTCTGTATAATGAACCAAGATATAAACGACAATGGAGATATTTCACTTTCCTTCTAAAGTGAATAAGGTTTATTTGCTTTAAAGGCATAACTTAAGCAGATACAAAAAAAACTTAATGCATAATTCACTTGAGAAGTTCTCATCATGAACCATGGAATTCACGAGTTGCAACCCACCAATGAACCTATCTATTGTGCAACTTCATTGATTTTCACTTATAAGTTTCCACTTGTTTTTATAAGAGTTTCCTCTACCAAATACAAATTCATTGGGTTTATGTAGAGAATCACCTGATGACCCTTCCAATAAAAGCAAAATATATTATGGGGCATCCCATCAATTCAAACCACACCGAACTGAAACAAATTTTAAAGATGATTTTTTTGTAACTTCCTTCTAAGTTGAAGCTAATCAAACTATTTTTGTAACTAAATCAAATAAAACCTGAATGCTGAAGCCTGTGGTTGAGTTTGGTTTTTCTTTGACTGAACATACCATAAGTATTCTATCAATTAATAAAAGATTTGTGTTCTTAAAGAAAATGTAGAATAAAAACAACAATTTTGCAGAATTAATCTAAAAATAACCAAACTACAGCTTCAGCTCAGTTTGCAACTAAGAAAATCAAGTCTGACCAGATATATTCTACACTAAACAATCATTTTATAGATTAAAAAAAGAATTGGAATCAGAATCTTATAAAAGGTATTTGTGTGACAGACTTGGAGTCTAACAATCTCTATCAATGGTATTTTAGAGGAGAGAGACAAATCCAAATTCATTAAAATAGCTTAATAATTAAACACCAATACCTCTGCTGCATTCTCATCATCCCAATTCTCAATAAGACTTTCTAGAATATAAGGGGCATCAGCCATGTCCTTGGAGTATTCTCCCAACATCCATATAAGAGCTGCTTTTGCTTTTGGTTCTTGAACATTTTTGCTGCTGATATTTCCAACAACAGCAATACAGTCATGACTCCATTGTGGATATTTCCTTAGTAGATCTTTCACAAGAACCTGTGAAACATTTGTGGACATGGGTAAGAGCTATAAACCTCCAACTTATACAGTCATTTATAAACCAACAGGTTACCTATAGATGAGATAATTTATAAAGGCATATAGTTGTTTGCAGCATGTTTACAGTGCCACATGGCAGACATACTAACCAGAGTTTCAGCCGTAACATAATCTTTCTCCATCTCAAGAAATTGTAGAAGCCTGTCAACGATTGCATTGACATCATATTGTTGTAAGGCTATCTTACCAACTGCTCGAATTGACTCCCTTGCAATGGGCACATCAACATTTCCAGCATATTCACACAATTCAGTCACTGATGAATAAGAACATTCATCACTAATACAAATATCCAGCAATCATGAAGATATATGTGAAACGAAAATTGAAACAGTTGGACAGTGATTTTACCGATCTCGTAAGTGTTGCTCTCATTAGCAATGGCAGTCAACATCTCAAGTTTAAGTTTTTTAATATATGATGGATCACTGAATTGGCAATAAAAATGTTTGTAGTCAGAAGAGAAGAGCATAGGAGCACGCATCACCAACAGATGCAGGTGACTCAAAACTGCGTACGATTGTTCAGAACTTCCCGACCCCACTAAAGTGAGCAAAGGAGCTTTAATGCGCTCATAGACCTAAAAAAAAGAGAGATTGCTCGCCAGTCAAAAATATGATTGAAAAGGACATCATTTTAGCTCAGACAATGAACCATCTTAGTGATGGTATTAGGAAGCAGCTTGACTAATTGAAAACAATATTTTGAACCATACAAAATGAGAACTTAAATAGGAACCTGCTGATGAACATCGGTCATTGACATTGTCAGATGCAAAAACACTTTGATTGTTGCTAAGACAACAGCTCCATTTGCATGCTGAAGTCTGTCCTCAAGTAGATTCATTATGTCAAATATATCATTGCTATCAGAAGGTATATACTTGGAAATTAGTTCAAGGATAAGGCACTGTGCCCATTCATTGAATTCTTTAATCCTGCAAAATTATAATACTACACTTAGATATCATCCCTTGGTTGGGAAGAAGTGATTAACAAAAGATTAATGCACAGGAAAGATGATAGAGACTGTAAAAGATATTTAGAAATCATAATTATATAAACATGGAATAGATGACGGAACACCATCTGTCACCAAAGAGTTAATATATTAAAATGAATATGTTTTCCAGAATAAGCAATTAAAAGTCATATACTTCATGCGGTAGATATAACAGGAGATCCTTGTCTAAGGAACTAGCACTTCTGAGCCTCAGAAAGAATGTGCAGATCATGATATAAAGGAAGATTTTCCTTATCACAAGCCTATCTTTGGGGTGACTATTCTGGAATATTCACACAACTCGAAATATAATTAAGATATATCCATTCTGTTACTGAACTAGCAAACCAGGTTATTCAGTTTAATCACATTACTATTAGAAATATAATTAAGAATAAGAAAATAGAAAGCATCCTCATTTTTCAAAAGAGCATGGAACTGTTATGTATTGAACCTTCATTATGACAACAGAGAAGTTATTTTCTAGAAAGGAAAGAAGAACAATCAGCCATTCCAGCCAGACAAAAACCTTCTGCTGGATCCAAGCTCACGGCCATGGAGTGTGGTTACTGCAAGGTAGTCAGATATTGGTAATCTGCCAATTCGCTGCTTACCGATTCAAAAGGTAGTATATGGTCTGCTTGCTGAGAAGAGTCTCTCTTTCCCTATTGGCTTCCTCTGATTTATTGGCCTCCAAGTTCCATATCTCCTGCAATACAAACAGGCAATTTGCAACCACCTGCCAACAGAAACACATCGAAAACAGGTCTTAGTCGAACTGCAGTCCCACAAGAGGCAGATCCATGTAATAAGTAAAATTTGATACAGATCTGAATGTGCAAGGATGCATATCATACCTGGGCATCCGAATCGGTGAGCATAAGGTTCTTGAGCGAAGCAGGAAAATCCGAGTCGAAGCATGTAGTAGCGGAGATGTGATATAGCTTGAGTACACCAAGGACCGCGACCATCCGGACGTAGGGGCTGCCGTCCTCAAGCCCCGAAGCGAGGGGGGAAACAAGGTACTCGACGAGGTTGGGAACTCGGAGGGAGCAGAGACTACGGAGGGCGAGGCCACGGATCATAGGGTCCACATCACGGCAGTCTTTCTGCAGGAAGTTAATAGTAAGGAGGGCAAGATCGGGGTGGCAACGCGCATAGTTTCCGACGTAGAGATAGCACATCTTCTTGAGGACGATGTCGGAGGTGGCGGAGCACATGACCATCTCGCTGAAGGCGGCGGAGACATCGATCCCCACCGTCATGTAGGAGATCACGCGCTTGAAGAGGTCGCGCTTGGAGTCATCGGCACCAGGCGCGCGGCTACCAGCTAGCTGACGGAGCTGAAGCTTAAGATCAGAGACCTCGCTCTTCCTGGATAGGCAATACGGGATCAGGAAGCGAGTAGGTTTACGATTTGGGAGGAAAACGGGGAGTGAGGGAAGAAAGAGTACATACCCGGAAGGCTGAGACGGAGAGGAGGACTTCTGCTGAGCAGCAGGGGGCGGAGCCATGGATGGATCCTGCTGCAGACGCCGGAAAACGGATGCGACTGCCGCCGGGCTTCTGAAAGAAAAAGGCCAAAAGGATGAGAACAAGCTTGGACGAACGTGATAATCCGTGGTTATGAAAAAACAGACCGATGCAGCGGTCGAACTGAACCGTGTTGTTCTTCCGGTTCGTTTCGGTCTCGTCCCTGCATCGTATCAGAAAAAGGGAAAGAAGCGCCCTTTTTTTATTATTACATTTTATTTTCGATGAATGTTATAATAATTTTAACCAACATTATTATAAGATAAAAATAAAATAAAATAAAAATGTTCATTAAAATTGTTACATATCAAGAACTTCATTAGAGCTCCAACTTAATCAAATTCACTTTTTTTTTCAAGTACAAATCCAACAAACTATTATGATCACGATGATTTACTGCCCGCCAAGTCCTCCAGGGTTAGATTCAGTGTGTCTACTGAACCTTTCTTCACTTCCTCTCCTCGTGCAGCCAAAAAGTCTTCGACGCTTCCAGGTTTCCCGAACCAGCCAAGATGATCTGCAATTAGATGGAGATTGTTGCACCCGCTGCAGCAAGCAACCACCACTCCCTTTTCGTATGATTCGCGGCAAACTGTCTTCACCGATCGAGTCTCACAGACTTTGCAAGTAAAGATCATGGCCATATCATGTCTTGTGGATGTTTTCAGTTTGGAGAAAGCTTTATACTGAATATTGTTGTCCTCATCAACTGCACTGGTTACTTTGATCGAGTTGGGAATAGATTTGGAGTCATCATGGTGAGATTTTGAATCCTGTTCCTCTTCATTGACTGTGGTAGATGAGTCTGTCTTCGTGTTGACACTTCTGGTACCTTTCACAAACTGAGAACGTATATATCCTGCATTAGAATAAGAATTTTAGTACTACTAAAAACAACTGCAGGGAAAAATGTAAAATGCAAAGACATGGACCATTTTAGATGAAAGTAACTGTATCTTTTAATCTAAGCTAAAGAATGTTCTGCTTTTTTGCTGAGAAGTATATTCTTGATCTACTACTTGGATGCTTTCAGCGGGCATTGCATCCTCATCATCGCCATGCACTATGTAAATCATGGTATATTATGCGTTTTAGCAGCTTAGGTTGAAAAGATTTTTAAAAGAGCAAAATAAGTATCTTCTACCATCTTTGAGGCATCAAGAGCATACTCTGATCTTGCTAAACATCTGTTCCTTGTTCAATTTTCAAAGATGAGCATTGACTAATCTGGAAATTGTTGGTATTTATTACATTGAAGGCATTCAAAATTTGGAAGTGCTGCAAATGTTGTATCCATTATGGATAGTGGCCTCAACCAACAAGATGTTTCTATTGCAACAAACAAATTTACCATGCCATTTTCAGCAGCCCAACATTATAGGATATCAAAATTGTTCTACATATACCAATCTTGTTTTGCACAAACATGCATGTTCTAAAAGTTATTTGCTTCTTATTCACCAGCTAAAACATGCTGCAGAGAGAGATGGAAATCCACACGACTGTAAAGGAGTTTATCAGGCACTTTGATTCATTCTCGGTTTTGGTTGAAACTAGCAATTAACATGCATTGGTCAAATGACTTGTAACTATTTTTTTGGCCAGTTGATCCTAAGCATTTGTATTTGTTCAGAATAAAAATGTTTCATCTTAAGACACCTAATCTAATTGACTATTAAGCATATAAATACATATATAATGGCCAATGATAAACCAATTTGATCATCATTTTGTGTTTATCCCAATTATTTGAGGTCAGCTACATGCAAGGCTATACCATATTAGTTAATCAAATATTTTATACATTGATTAAAGTTTTGTTTGCCTTTCTCTATCCTTTAACCTTGCCCACTAATCCATTCAACTTGTCTACTTACAGATATTTATAGGGCACTTTTTGGTATGTACTTAGCATCCCAACACCATTATAACTTGTACTCTAATCAATTCAACTTGTCTAACTATAGATCTAGAGGCTGCCTTTGAAATGTTCTTATCATCTCAACTTACTTCCTCTTATCTTATAAACTATGGAGCTATATTACTAGTTACTAGTGAATAATAATTTTTTTTCTTACCTTTTCTAGACATAAGACAAATCCATAGTAAGGCTCTCAGTTTCACTACATTAATCTGTCTACTTGAAATTTCTTAACAATTCAACACTTTGATTCATGTGTGGTAGATTGTAGCACAATAATGACTAAAACAATCGCTAATTAGTATTTTGAGTTTGGCTTCTCCTCATTGGCATGGTCCTAGATGAGGCTTGGGTTAATGATCTATTGAAGAGGTGATGCTTCCACCAACAAACCAAACTGATCTAATGATTTACTTAGAGATTCGTTGATGTATTATTTCTCAAGGATGTGTTGAAGCTTTGAATTTCATGATTCTTGTATTATTTTGAGCACTAATCCCAGTTCAATGTTTTCCTGAGTTCAACTTTTTGTCCATCGTAGTGTTGAATCGTTACGGTCTTGTATTTATTCTACATTTGGATTTCTCCTTTCATGATCCATTCTTCAGATGCTCAAGGAGCCTCCAGGGAGAAAGATTGGGTCTCTTTCTCGATGTAGGACCTCAATGACAGGTTTTAATTTGTAAGAAACGGAAGTAATTCCAACAACCATCACAGCACATCAAAAACACAAAGAACACAATCAAGGCGTGACTTCCAATTCGATGATGCCTTCCTCACCTATTCAAAGATTTTAGAACAAACCAGGAAGACAGAATCAATAACACAACACAAACGGAAGGGCATAAGTAACTCAAGAGGACCAAAGCACCGACAGATCGATTGGATATAACCCTCAACTGGAAAACAAATATTCATCAAACGCATACGAAAGTGAACGAAACACTTTTCCTACTACCAAAATTGGAAGAACGAATACAACTTACTCCGAACAACCGAACAAAAAAAAACAGACAAAACTAGAAGCTAGATTCATGAAAGGAGAGTAGTACCTTGCTGGCCGCGGAACTGGAGAGGAAGATTTCGGCCCGAAAGAGAGGTAATCCGCCGCTGAAGCAACCGACCTGCCGCGGCCGCCATGAATGGAGAGTTTCTTCGCCGCAATCGAGTCGAGTTGCCAGAGAAAAAGGAAAAGCCGAGACCGGTCCGGCTTATCTACGACTTTTGAGCCGGTCGAGCTGGTCCTTCTACGCAATCGGTCTACAACTTCTAGAAAGGTGAAGCACAGTATGATAAATGAGAATTAAATTATTATTATTTTATCATTTTGCAGAATTAATATATTGAAAAAGTAAATATATGATAAGTAATTTGAAATGGAAAATTTTTGGATGGAAAATCCGATTCGATCCCGTAGCGGCCGAGATAACGGGTGGGCCATGCCGGTTTAATATTTTTTCCTTGTTATGTCTCTTTTCCCCTTGAAACCCCCTCGCGTCGAGATTCTCTGTGACAAAATCGGCCACGTGCGGAGAGGTTGAAGCGATAGGGCGAGATCTGAAGCGTCTCATCTTCGCATCTCTTCTTGCAATGGCCGGCGGCGGAGACAAGCGGGAGGCGGAGGTCCGAGGCATCACCTCGGAGGAGCTCCGCGCGCACAATGCCGCCTCCGATCTCTGGATCTGCATCCACGGCAAGGTCTACGACGTCACCGCCTGGGCCGACCACCATCCCGGAGGAGACCTCCCGTTACTCAGCCTCGGCGGCCGGGACGCCACCGACGCCTTCGTCGCCTACCACCCCGCCTCCGCCTGGGCTCATCTCGACCGCCAGTGCCTCGTCGGCTTCCTCGTAGATTACCATGTCTCCCCCGTCTCCCGCGACTATCGCCGTCTCCTCTCTGAGATCACCCTCTCCGGATTCTTCGACAGCAAGGGTCTCGTCGCCCCCGTCACCCTCTTGGTCATGCTCTTCCTCTTCTCCGCCTCCGTCGCTGGCGTCCTATTATCCCGTAGCACCGTCGTCCACGCCCTCTGCGGTGGGATGATGGGCTTACTCTGGATCCAGTCCGGATGGATGGGCCATGACTCTGGCCACTACCGGATCGTGTCTGATCCGCATCTCAATCGCTTTGCGCAGATCGTCACCGGGAACTGCCTCACCGGCGTCAGCATCGCCTGGTGGAAGCGAAACCACAATGCCCATCATATTGCCTGCAATAGCCTCAACTACGACCCCGATCTCCAACACATGCCATTCTTCGTTGTCTCCTCCAAACTCTTCGCCTCGTTGACCTCTTGCTACTATGACAGGAAGATGAACTTCGATGCGGTCACGAGGTTCCTAGTCAGCTATCAGCACTGGACGTTCTACCCCGTGATGTGCTTTGCAAGGATCAACCTTTTTGCCCAATCCATTCTCCTCCTCGTCTCCAAGATGAATGTACCCAACAGATGGCAGGAGATCCTCGGCATCTCTGTCTTCTGGATCTGGTACCCTTTGCTTGTCTCCTGTTTGCCGAATTGGCCCGAGAGGGTTATGTTTGTTGTCGCCAGTTTTGCTGTTACTGGAATACAGCATGTCCAATTCTGCTTAAACCATTTCTCCTCGAGCGTCTATGTCGGGCCGCCGCAGGGGAACAACTGGTTCGAGAAGCAGACGGTCGGAACTCTGGACATCTCTTGCTCTCCTTGGATGGATTGGTTCCATGGCGGGTTGCAATTCCAGACGGCGCACCATCTGTTCCCTCGGCTGCCGAGGTGCCATCTCAGGAAGATCACACCTTTTGTGAAGGAGCTCTGTAAGAATCACAAACTGCCCTACTCCAGTGCCTCGTTCTGGGAGGCAAACAAAATGACACTTCGGACTCTTAGAGCTGCAGCATTGCAGGCTCGGGACTTTGCTAAGCCCGTTCCTAAAAATTTGGTTTGGGAAGCCGTTAACACACATGGCTGAAAGATTGTACCGGACTTGATTTTGTGCTTCTAATAAGGGAAGAATGGTTGATGATGTTTTCAGCTGGATAGATCCCATATCTTGTTGAAAGTTCATACCTCTCGTCTCAGTTTTGGTTTGTATTGTATTTCTAGAATCAAGGTTTTATCATTGAATTCCGCTATCATGTTCACTGAGGAGGAAGATTAACTTAGTTCTGCAAGGGAGTTCGCTAAGTTTCAGCGTTATGTTTTTCTATATTCCTAAGTCTTGCCAACTTTTCAAACAATATGTCCCTTCTCTAGTTATGTAATAGTTCAGAAACCGTTGCCCTCAGTCTAAGAAGTCGATTTTTTTCTTCCAATTTTAGATTCAAAATTGATCTTTCCTTGTCAACGACAAGCTGCTGAAAGAAAAGATTTGTCTCCTTTTCATTTCTCTAACTCCAGCATAAAATAACTGCTTTCATTTCTGCCATTAGGAAAGTTTGCATAAACTGTTTTTCTTTCCTAATGATCAAAGCCTCATTTTGTGATCTACTAATGCAGTTAAGCTTATCAATGTCTTTGAATGAAATTGAATTATTCTCTTACCTCACTTAGTTGATACCTTGGAGTTTGAATCATAAAGATTGGTTTATTAAGCATTCTCTCAGGCACAAAAATATCTTGCTGATGATTTGAAGTTTCTCATGTGTCTGATTTCCTTGGCAGGTGGGCTGTCATAAATGTTGAGACTCTGGTCCACATCTTAGGAGAGTTTGTGAAACATGTTAAAGAGATCTTGGTAATGCTGTCCTCTCAATCTTGATTAGTATAAAGTGTACAACCTGAGCAGTTAAAATTACCTAATGACAGCAGAAGAAAAAAAGGAGCTTATAGGTTTGTAATATGTACCTAAATATTAGTTTTGATTTCTCAGAATGTTTCATGGAAATGGAATTTATTTAGTTCCGGATACTGCAGTAATAAATTCCCTCATATATTGCACAATAAAAATATAGAGATTGTTGATGACTTTTTTTGTTTTGTTTTTTGCAATTCAGAAAAGATAGGATGTGTAGAATATTCGTGATTGATTAGGTAAACTTTAGCTCTATGATCTTCTGCATTAGGTTATGATGCTGGTCTCTACTTCAGTGTGACTAATAGGACTACTTGAAAGGCTGGAAGCATGCGGATTACTGAAGAAAAAATTCTCAAACTCCTGCAAACTAACGAAGCCAGTCTGGTAAGTCTGACCCTGTTACCACTCCATAAACTAATCATCATTCTGGTTATTGAACTCTGATTTCATTTGAATCATATTTGCTTGAGCATATCCTAAGAAATCACCATTAGAAGTCACTTTCTGGATTATGCTTTGCTATACTTTGCCCTTAATTTGAATTGTGACTTTGTCTATAACCTATCTTCGATATTCTCTGTGACCAGCAAACTGTTGTACTTGATGCTGATCTCATGCATTTTGTCTATAGTCTAACTGGACAACAAAAGCAAATTTGTGAGCCAATCAATGAAAGGGCCAGTCTTCCAGCCTATGTCTGCTGGAGGACAATGACAGGTATACCAGCTTGCAATTTTCTGTGCACCGTCAGTGTGCTTGTCATATGTTTTTGTCCTTTTACAATTAGTTTTGAGAAATGCAGCAAAATCTTGACTAGGGTTCAGAATATTGAACAGGATCCAACACTGAAATTGATGTCAAGTATGAGAGTAACTGAGTAAGAGATGATTTTACCGTTATGGGGTTTTCTGATGTGGGATCATTTTGACGGTGGGACCGATCACTATAAAAAATTTATCCATTATAATTTTTTTAGTTCCCGAGGCATAATTGAGTTGGTTACTACGCAACAGAGTTGCAGAAGAAGGCAAGGGTTCGAATCATAGCGAAGTCAGGCAATACCCTCCTGTATCGTGATCAATTATAGTTTTTCGATTTACCTCCTCACAGATGGTCGTGGGACCGATTGTGTGGAGCTGTTAAGGTGGGGAATTTCACCTTTTGCAGAAGAGTAAGAGATGATTTTATTATGATGTGTAGAACAGCCTTTATTTACCCTGCTAACTGTTACAATGTGCAATAGCTTTTATTTCTGATGTTATTATAGCAGTTAGTTGTAGTTGTAACTGTTACAATAACTATTTTAAATGATTTTAATAAAATTTAAATAATTAAGATAAAATTAGTAAAGAGTATTTTCATATAAAATAGTATTTAAAATTTAGAATTCAAGAGTTTAAAATATAGTATTCAATTATAATTGTGTAACAGCTAGTTAGGTAGTTGGTATAATTATTTGAAAGTAATTTTAATTAAATTTAAGTAATTTTGATATATTGATAAAGATTATTTTAATATAATAATATTTTATATATAATAATTTTGATTAAAATAAAATAATTACTTTTAATCAGTAGCCGTTGGATGTTATAGTAATTATCCAATAGTTATTATAATAAGAGATTTTTAATATAAAATATTTGATGAGACGTCTTTGGAAAATTAAAAGTTCACGCTTTTATACCTATCTTGCTTTTATTCATATAGTTAAAAGAGTATCCCTCTTTTGAAAATTATTAAAACATCTCATCTATAATAATTTTCTGTCCAAAATACTCTTTTATACTCTACTTTGGAATTAGTCTGTATAAAATACTATAGCTAGAATTATTTTGTACAAAGCAACTTTAAGATGATATTATTTTAACGAAAACTCATCAAGATAATTCTAAGATGGACCGAATTTGATCAAAATAATTCTAAGGTTGGAATTGTTTTGCTAAAAGTAGAAGTGATTTTGGTTACAATTTTGATTAAAAGGGATCCAACATAGAGTACATAAATTATAGATGGACTATTGTTTTAATATTTTTTAAAAATATAGTACTCTTTTATTATTATTAATAATGATGATGATGATTTTCTACAAAACAATTTTTATTTCACCCTCTTATATATATTATTTTAATGATAAAGTTTGTAGATTCAAATGATAGATCTTATATTACCTTTTATATACATACAAAAGTATATGTTTTGAATAAAAAATAATAATTTAGCTAAATCTCAACGTAGCTTCTCAATTAATTAAACTTCATTCACATTCATAATCAAGCAACATTTTCGTGGGATTTTACCGTTTAGAGCAATAGTTAAATCGTGGGACTCATTGTAAACAACGTCATTTTATGGGATCGATCATGTGAAACCATTTTGCAGATGATCGAATTTTATCCTGAAATAAACATGCAACATTTCAATTTAATTTAATTACACTCCCCAGAAATTAACATGCAATTTCCCCCCTCACATTATAGGTAATGTCATTTTAGACCAAGAAAGGAAGGAGCAAGCAGAGGCCCAGAGAGGAGGCGGCGAAGGCGAAGGCGCCGCCGTGCTCCGCTCTCACAGCAGCGGCAGAGGCGGCGGCGGGGGGAATAGGCGCAGGCGCCGGGGCTTGGTTGTGGTAAGCGAGATCGACGTCGGGGTGCGGCGTGGAGGAGACGTTGATGCTCAGCTTCTGGCCGTTCTCGCAGTGCAACCCCACGCTGCACAAATAGTACTGCGGCCCGGCGGCCGTCAGCTCCAGGATCGTCGGACCCCTGAAGTGGATGTCGATCACGTTGTTGGTCGTACACCCCGCGAAGTCCTCCGCCGACGACAGCTCCACCACATTTTGCACCATCGTCGTGAACAGGAACACTTCAGAAGGAAGAGAAACCGCATTAATTTTCCAGTCAAAAACGTCAGAATGAATTATTTCACTGACTGCTTCCACAGATCGTTCACGCACCGATTTGGTCGCCCACTGCGAAGTCTCTGGCGTCGGCCCAATCCTGGTAGAAGGTGGTGGTGTTGGGGATGCGCCACCCGTAGCTTCCTCCGACGATGTGGGTCTTGTGGTGCGCCGCCGAGGTGGAAAGAAAACCCATGGCCGCCATTAGCAAGAAGGCAACAACATGGCGGCTGCGTCCTCCGACCATCTTTCCTTCCCTGCGCTCTTCTGCTTGACCTTTTCTTTCTCTGGTGGTGATGAAGGACGGGGGCTGGGGAGTGACTTGAGGAGAGGAGGAGAGGTTTTATAGACAGGGAATGAACTATTAAAGGAGGGTTAATTTTGGTTAATTAGGTTGTTGGTTAGTTTTCATAGCCTATAATTAGCTTCTAATTGGCTTCCACAAGTTTGGGAACTATCAGTCTTCAATTAGATTGCAAAAAGAATAAAGCAAAGCCCAATAAGTGAATTAACGTCGAAATCTAAATAAGAACTAAACAGTAATTAATCATCAACGTTTAGGTACGAGCAACAATTCGGTTAAACCAAATAAATTGAATCAAACTGATTTTTTTAAAAAATTCAATTTGATTATTTCAGAATTTTAATTATTTTTCTATAAAAATCGATTAATTCGGTTCGATTTCAATTTTAAAATTTTTTTATTAAACCGAATAAAAATTATTCAAATTAGGAAAAGAATTTATAAATTTTAAATAAATAAATTTATAAATCCCTAATTAATTAGTAAATTTTTTATAATATTTAAAAATTTTAATTAATTCAATTAATTTTAAAAATCAAAATTCGATAAAATATCAATCAATTTTTTTTTATTGAAAAATTTGATCAATTCAATTGGTTAAAAAAATTCAATTTATTCAATTTTTTATTCATTCGATTTAATTCAATTTTTTTAATCATACAAAGCCCAATCAGTAAATTAACAGACTAAAATTGAAATAGAAAAAAAGTAATATATCGCCAATAAAAAATATATTGTCGATAAGTAAGATTAAGTTAATATATCGTCAATAAAAAATATATTGTCGATAAGTAAGATTAGCTTTCGTGAGAATACATTAACCTCACTTGCTTTCCTGAGAATACATTTTATTCTTCGACAGTCGACGAACGTCGAATGCTTCAGTATCGACTAGGGATGAATACCATGAAGTTGGAAAAGTTTCTCCATCTTATAATTCTATGCAAAACTACACAAAAAAAGCAGTTGGAACTATATCAGTCTGATATTCTCATTTCTACTCCGAGAACATCTTTCACCACCTCATATGTTACGAATGCAATTGCGATCGACGGCACCACCTGTACAAAGATGAAGCATTTGGTTTTTGAGATGGAGTTTGAACTGGTCTAACAGAGTGAATGGCAGTTTGGATGAAAGCACAAACCTTCACAGAATTGGGGACAAGACCCTTGTATAATGCACTGAAACCTTCGTTGTGGATCGTCTTCCTGAAGGCATCGACCATTCCATTATACTCCAAGGGTGCTTTGCTCTTTCCATGACCTGTGACAACAGGGGCAGCATCCTTCCAACCCACCATTTGCATTCTTCGCCTGATTACATCGAGAGGGTAGGCAACAGTCTGGCCGACAGTTCCAGCTACCGCTCCACAGGCAAGCCGTGTGACGACGCTCAGCTCGGAATCTTTGACGAGACCATATGGGTTGGTTTTGAGCATCCAGTCCTTCAGAGATTCATAAACGGCAAAGTTGAGGCCCACATATGGGATCTGCATGTCGAAAATAAATCATCAGATGCTAGTAAATGAAAACTGAAACATCTATATGAAAACAAAAAAGGTTTTAGGTAACTTTTTCGATAGTTCAGAGGAAGAGGTGTGAAAGTATGACAAATGGCCAGTGCTTATCGACACAATTTACCACTGTATAAAAGGAAGAAGATTTTTAAATTATGAGATTCTGGCCATGTTCTTGCACATACTAATGACACCGACTGGGTTTAAATTAAGAGCAAGTACAGGAATGTTCCTTTTCCTTTTACAATCACGAGGATATTCTTCAAACAGAGATCAGTTTAATTTAATGCATAGGACAGTAATAGAGTAATTAAGTTGTAAGAACAGGTTGTCTCAGATAAGATTAGAAGAAAACAGTAACAGAGTAATTAAGTTATTAGCAATCTTTAAACCAAAAGTCAAACATCCAGAAGTAAAACATGGAATAATCAGATTAAAAGGAAAAAAGGATCAAGTTTCTTTTTTTCTTTTATCTGATTACCTGATCAAAATAACCAAACTATTGGAGTGATTGGTAAAACCATGCCTATTGTGTAGCATATGTATCATTTGTAGCTTATGTGGCATAGTAAATAGAAACATACCACTCCAATGACTGATGGAAGCCAGCCGCTGTAAAGAGCACGAAAACCTTCTTGCCTATAGACGGATCCTAAAGCATGAAACATTCCTCGGTACTGGTGGGGGGATTTTTCTGTCTGCATAAATAACATACCAAGAGGATGAGCAAGCAATATACCATTCAAACTCATTTCTGGTATCAAATCCTAAACATTTGTTAAGACTTCTTAGCAGGATTACTAGTTGAAGAAAAAGAACACCTGCACTGTAATTCTGCCACGAACCATGTCCATAGGATAAGTGGCAGACATTGCAATAATTCCAGCACAAGCTCCAGCTCCAAGCCGCATCACAGGAGTAAGCTGAGCATTTTCTGCAATAATTGCAACATGCTAAGAGACAATTTAACAAAAATTATGATGTATCATAATGAAGGATAATAATATTGCAACAGAAGAATAGAAGACCCATATATCCTTTTTCCCATGGTTGCAGGAAGAGAGTCTTGTTTTCATTTTGTTTTGTGCAGACATATCAAAGTAGCAGTGTCTTAAAACTGGACAGGACCAGCCAAATCAATCAGATAACCTTAGAAACAAAGGCCAATTGTGTCCAGATGGAACAACAGAAGATACCAGGTCGAAGTTGATGCTTGACCAGTTGAACCAGAAAACTGTGACATAGGAGTGACCGATGCAATCACTACGCTGGTTCTAAAACATGGCAAAGAAATGACCAAAATGATTTTGAAAAAGTTGGTCCCTTAGAAAATTAACATTAAAAGAGACAATGTCTTAGGGAAAGGAGATGCTAAAGGTAAACTGTGAATCTTTTCAATTTTTTGTGAGCAAGGTGAATGAATTAGTTCAGCTGAGAGGGGATTTAAAGTCCAATAAAAGAAGGTTCTACTCTTCATTTCTTCTTTTAAAAAGTTCCATGCTTAAATGGACAAGAAGCATAGTTCAGCAGTTTAGTATATAACAAATAGGAATTTGAAGATGAACATCTAAGGTTGTCAAATTGGGATTCATAACTGTTTTGGTGAATTACTTAATTGTAAATCTTATTGAACAGTGATTAAGGTAAGAAATTATAAAATATGCTAAAAATTATTCGACTTTGTTCATAATCATTTTTGTATCTAAATGCATATAAATATTTCATTAATGGCAAAATAATAGATGACATAGGTTGGTGCTAATTTATAACAAATATATATAAGTTCATATCTTCCATTAATGCCAATATAATTATTGTTTATTTCATTTTACTAAGAATTGAAATGAAATGAGCAATATGAATCCTCCAAAGCAAATGATTTTGATAAAGATACATTGTTATCAAATGAAAACAACTTAGACATGACACGACTTGTAATTCACCATTGATTTTCTAGTCATTCTAGGTAAGAATGTAACAGCATTTATCCTTTTCAATTATTTTTAAGTGTCAAGTTCATGTTGCTTATCGTCAACTCTGTGTCTCCACTTGACAATTATTTTCCTTTTAAATTATTGTTAACTTTGAGATTTCACTCTATTTGACCATTATACTTATATCGTATAATATAGGAATCTTCATTTCTTTTTCATTTTTAGTTGGACCAAATTTTTTATGAGTTTTCTTCTTTATTTTTAGAATCTATAAGATATGTTTCATACCACATTGTATTGAATCGAACTGAATCATCACGATTTGTGTCACTACTGATTCATGTGTATGATCTGTATGGTTTTATATGTGAATTGTATTGTATCGTATGATATGGATCACAAATTGTATGATTTTGACAACCATGTAAACATCTGTTATCAAATTTTTCAAAAGAGAAAAATTAAGCATATCCTAGAGACCTAAACAATAGGTAACAAACTGAGGAAGAATGCAAGGATGTAGGCAAATAATGTTACAAGATACCTTGAAGACTTAACTGCTGAAGAATGCTTTGACAAGCAAATGAAATGAAAATTCCAGTGCAGTATGTGGGACACGTATATAGGAAAATTGGCACCAAGAACCAAAAGAGAAGAATATATGGATGGGTGTCCATATAGTTCCCTCGATCTGGTTGGCTTCAGCAAACACAACAATTTGGCATGATGCTGCCATGCAATAGCAATCATATTATCCAACTGCAAAGATACAAGGATGCACGGATAGATGTGCATATTGCTCCCTCCTTGATTTGGTTGGCTTCAGCAAACAACCAATTTGGCATGATGTTGCCATGCAATAGCAATCATACTATCCAACTGCAAAGATACATGGGCATGCCATAAAAGGAAATTGATGAACAGGAGCCCTTAAATACATATCTATTACAATGTTGCAATCTTCAGAATGGTAGATCATATATATTATTACACACAGTGATGAAAGGCATATTTAATGAATCAAATAAGAACAAGAAAAAAGCGCAGCTATTTAATGGGGAAAAGCAACTGACACAAAACATGGATAATAGTGTGAAATAGAATGTTGCCACTAATTTCTGTATTAGTGTGTGACATTCCCTTCTAAAAAAGCTAAGCAGTTGCACTATTTCATTCCAAAGATAGAATGTCATCTAGATTATGAGGTGTACAATCCTAACTGAAGGAAGGAGGTTGTTCCTATTAGACATGTCTACTGATGTTTGAAGTTAACAGACATAATTGACCGAGTAGGGGTGCAACACTTTTATAAAATTGTATTAACATTCCCTTTATTACCAACTGCAGTAAACAATAGCAACTCAACAATAAGTCCTGGTCAAACCAAATACCTATTTTTCATTCTGTAGGAATCGCTTTAATGACTTTACATATTATAATTTTCAAACATAAGCAAGTAGTTCAGAAGTTCTCAGCATGGAAGTACATATATAACAAAATTAAAGGGAGGGCAAAAGACCAAAGTATAGACGTATAGTCCTGTTCAATGTACAAGCCTTCCTATCACTAATCTGGCATGCATATGATAGGAATAGCACAGTACTTTCCCAAAGGTTAAGCTGCTCGAATTTGGGAAGACAGGTAACTCAATTAAATATAACAAAGAGAACAACTTAACATGCATGAAATTCGTGAACTCGCAGAATCCAAACAAAAGCAGTTTGTTTCTTAATGTGGTATTCTCATATTAGAAGCATTGGCGACAAAAGAAAATTAAGGGGAAAAAAGAGAGAATGGCACAACAGGAAACAGAATTATACCATTGCCAGAGTGTCGCCGGTAAGCCCACAGAATTCCACTGAAACAAAATAAAAGAATTGAAGGCATACAGGATTAGAACAGCTAGATCTGCTCCTCCAGAAAACCCAACAAAAAATCAACACCAATACAAACCTAGCTTCTAAGGTCAATAATAATAAGTGTTGCTTATCTATATACAATAGCACGAATAAAAGGTAAAGGGGACAAAAAAACATGTTAACTAGAAACTTCATATGGCATAACATCATACATTTTCTCATTGAGGTATCAATTATATGGAAATGATAAAGATATAGAAATACCTTGAAGCTTGTTCATAGCTAAAGAATTTAACAGCAGAATTTGGGACAATACGTGCACAGTTGGTTCCATTGCCCTTAAATAGCCCTCTGAAACCCTCTGATCTCCATATATACTTTAGGCCTTGAATTGTTCCATTATACTGAATATTGTGAGAATTTTGGACCTGTATACAAGCAGCTTTATTCAGTTAAACACTGAATAAGTCTATTCTTCCAAGCCATTTAGATAATAACTGTTCAAAAACAGCAATATGGTCCACATGCTCAATCAACCAAAAGCAAAGAACCAAGTCAATACAAACATCTGATACAAATAAAACCCCACAACCCAATCAGGACTAGCATAATTCTTCGTGTGATAGTTAATTTGGTTTTTTATGTACGATGACTAATGAGAGGCCAAGATACACTCTACATTGAATACAATAAAAAGAAAAAGCTGGTACAGCCCCAGATATATTTGCTTCTAAGTAATTACGTAATGAAAAATATTAATGTTTCACTGGTGGCCTGGACTTATGGCTATCTTACTATGATACTTTTTTACATGTCAAGCAATCCTGGTATATCGTATTACTATGTGTTTCAACATCATATTCTGAAATGCACAATATCTATATAGTCAAGATGCTGATAATATTCATCAACAAGCATTTTAAATGATTTTAATTTGCAATCGTGACATGACAAATGGTACTTTTATGAAGATCAAGTTGGCAAAGATGCAAAAATCTTTCAAGGAGACATGCATTGTTTTACATTCCAATCAATTACAATTGATTTGTTTAAAAAGATCAAACATTTATTTCTTTCTTTGATCTCAGTTCTTCATACATCATACTTTCTAACATTCTGGTGTATTGTATCAAAACTCGATTTATTAAGTCAGTTCAAGGGTACCAAATAAGCAAATGTCTTAAAAATAAAATTAAAAAAAATCAAATTTCCAAATTAAACAAAATTTTAACAAATAGAGGAACTTCAGAAACTACACCAGAAGCAAATCCAAAATGGCTGAAACAATCTAAATCATGTCAAATTTTCAATATGCATAAACAACAAAAAACAAAGGATAACAAAGGAATAATTACCTGAAGTAAGATTTTTAGCCGTTCCAATGGAGCAACAGCAGTTCTTGATCTGCAAAATTTTGCTATCAAATGCCAGTTTGTCTTTGCATTCATAGAATAATAATAATAATAGCTCATCATAAATCCTACTTAAATGATGAGCTCATCATACTTTCTAATAATACACTGAGATGTTGGATAGACAACAATGTTGAAAAACCTGGGAAGGAATTCTATAACATAAAGCAAGGTATCAACTTCTAATTTCATTATTAATTACCACACATCTCCTCAATATTAACCAAGGCTGAATTTGTCGCATCAGATTCCAATAACAAATTGTTGTGTGACACATGTATATCATGCAAATATTACTATAATCAAGATACACTACTTTGCAAATCCCTACCTGAAAAGATATTGTTGCAAGTATAGTCTGCCTCATTGGTGGCTATCAACATTATTGGACAGAAGAACAAGGCTTCTAATCAATATTGGGACTTGCTGGAAAAAAACGGAGTCTACTGAACACTAAATTTAGTTCTGTGGTTCTCTTTCTTCTACAACAGAGGCAAAAAGGCAAAGCTGGCAAGATGATTTATATCATAGATTTATGGTAATAATGGTGAAACTATAAGTAATCTTCCTGATCAATTGCTATAAATGATTGATTTGGATGCCATAGAAGCACACTGTGCTAGGCTTGATCTGTCATAAGCCTTTCGGAATTTATATTTAATCCATGTCATACGGCTTATATTAGAGAATTCTCTGATGCTTTTGTCTATATGCTTGCGGAGTTGACACAGTTATTGTCATGGGTGTGAACAGTTGTTTATCTTTGACATATATGACATCATTGTTATCAGCAATATAATATTATTTCTTCAAGGTGGAATTTCATTTTCTCTGTAAATCTTAAGGATCTAAATAGTCTTAAAGAAATTACTCATAGAAACTCAATGCATAGTATATAATCCAAGTTATGTGCGATCCACTCAGGAAAGCTATACGTGAAGGTATTATCCAAAAAACTACTCAAAATCCAGAATATCACTAATCGCATGAGCACCAATAGGAAATTGAAAGAAAAAAAAAACAACCGCCAATGTGAGTGCTTCGAACTGACATTTTTGCAAAGAAAAAAAAACGAAACTTTTACAACAACTAACTTAAACGGAACCCATAGATGAGTCAACTCACACTCCTCCAGCCACACCTCCCGCCACGAGAGATTTGCAGATGGTAAGGATCGCGTGGCCAGGGGCCTTGACGCCCTCCCTCGCGAGCTTTGCCTCCTCGGCTAAGTTCACGATCGTGTTTACCGCCGACTCCCCTGTGCTCTTCCCGACCACATCCTCCGATGCCATAGAATGTCCCCCGGGCCAACTGGGTTCCTCAACCTGACAACGAGAAGATGAGATAACCGAATCGGATCCAAAAGGCGAAGTCAGGATGCGGATGAATCCGGTCTCCTTGAACGCCGGCGATGGCGGAGGGACGCGGCGGCTTGGACTGGGAGGGCGTCGTTTTGGTTGGCGGCCAGCGATCAGTCTACTATTTATGGAGAGTGAAGGTAGAAGGGATCGATTCGCCTCAGCCCTTTGAAACTTCCATTTTAGTGACTGGTTGGTGCTGGCGAGGCAACGGAAACGAACCCTAATTATTTTAATTAAATTACTATTATACCCTGATAATCTGGATATTTTCTCTCCTAATTTAATATTATCGAATTTCTCTCAAAAACTAACGTGATTTACCCACTGCATATAATTGTGATTGTCATGCTTCATTTATACCCTCCTGCGTCATGATCAACTGTAGTTTCTCGATTTACCTCTTCACATATGGTCATGGGGCCGACCGTTTAGGGCCGCTAAGGTGGCGGATCCACCTTTTATAGAAGAGTTATACTTCATTCATATTGAATTTTTCATTCTAAGTATCATTTCCCTTATTTAAATTTATTCAAAGATGTCACTAGCCATCAATAAATTTTAACTCAATTTTATAGATGAATCTAGTAAAATTTAAAAATTTTAATATGATTTAAACTATATGAGTTTTAGGAATTTATTGGGCTGGTGCTGATGTGATTAAGGTTGTTAGTGAATTTTATAAAATTCATTGATAATCATACAACGAATTTTAAAATTTTGAATATGGTCAATCCTAAACACATCGGTGAAAGTGTTGAGTAAATATATTATGCCTAACTCCAATAATAAATTTATGTCAAAATTATTTAAAATTGTATAAATTTAAAAAACTTATAGTAATTTGTTTTAGATGTGAAACCAAGGTTAGAAAGTATGGTAAGACTCAAGAGGGTTCTAAAGTGGATTTATTCTGATTTGAAAATATGATTAGGATTATTAATGAGTTTAGGTTCAAATGTACTAATAACCTTAAATTTATCCTATTGATCTAATGAATTTCTTAAATATAATCACGTGGTCTAACCTTTATTCATTCCCTATTTATTTTTTAAAAAATATAATCTTATATAATTTTATTATAAAATTATTTATGAACTTACACGTATCATATTTACTCAGTCACTAAAAATTGTACACATATCCTTCAACCTTAATTTTAGATCCTATTTAGTTTCGTGTGAGGTTTTAAAAATTTTAATTTTTTTTCAAAGGAGATAAATATTTTTAAAAAAAAAACCTATAAAATATGACTTATTTTAGTAAGATTTTAAATATATTTTAGTGGCTGGTCGAATAAATATGTATATAAGGAAGATATATTTTAAAAAATAGATGCATGATTTAATAAATATAAAATATGTTAATTTAAATATTAATAAAAAATCAATTATGCTATTCGATAAATTGCTAATTCTACGCACTTTTCGTACTATACGAATATATGCATATCCTCACAAATTCCGTATATACCGAATTTATACATTATTTAACTTGAATAATATTTGTACTCTCAACTATTTCATATTTGTACTCTCAATCATTTCATCTTTATTTTTTTTCTAAATATAATAAATCACTTTTTATTTGAATTTTTTTAACTCATGGAATATGATACGATAAATGATCGAATATGATAAAATTTTTTTTTCAAATAATCAGAGTTTAAAAGAACATTTAAACAATTAATTATATAACAGAGCACTTCATCAAAAAAAATAAAATTTATCATATGACAGAAAAAAATATTATCTTAACTTTATCAAAATTTAATCGTTATATATTTTAATAATTATATTCTATGGTAATTAATTCAACTAACAATTGCTTTTAATTGCTAGGCAAAATTGTCGCCATCTAGAAACAATCGCACACTTAGACAAATCACTCTGGAGACTTGGTAATTTTTTTTTTCTTTTTGATAAAAATAAAAGTCAATCATCATTTAATAAATTAATATCAAATGGATGATGCCCCATTTAAAATAAATTATTTGAAATATATTTAGATCAGATTTTGACGTAGAGTAGTTGACAGATAGCGGCTATATGCTAATAGCTACCTATTAGCTGTACATACCTACATAATTGAAATATAATGAATGCTCTGGAGTTCTTTTAGTTTGGTTTATTTATTAGAATATTATTTTAATAAAATTGTTAATTGGAAAAGGATGAGCGTGGCGTATTTGAAACCATGCACACAACCAAATGGATACAAGTCCTCTCCGACGAAACTTGCTTGCTTTTGTCGCCGGCGCTAGCAATGGAGGCAGGAAGACACCGCGGAGGCCGCATACACGTAGCCATGCTATCGAGCCCCGGCATCGGCCACCTAGCACCGCTCGCTGAGCTGGCGCGGCGCCTCGCCGTCCGCCACGGCGTCTCCGTCACTCTCATGGTCTCCGCCGCCGACTCCTCGTCCCCTTTCTATAGCGCCTTGGTCGACTCCCTCGCTCCTGGCGTCTCCGCCGTCGCCCTCCCTGAATCAGCCCTCTCTGGTCCCGCAGCTGCTGTATCCTTCACCAGCCACGTCTCGCTCCTCCCTGCGGTTCGCCGTGTCCTTGAGGGGCTAAAACAGAGCACCGCCGGCGGCCGGCTCGCTGCCCTCGTGGTGGACTTCTTAAGCACCGACTTTTTTGAAGTCGCGGCGGATGTCGGCGTGCCGTCTTTCATCTTCTTCCCCTCCAACTTATTCCTCTTGTCGTTATCTCTCCACCTGCCCGTCATGCACGACGCCATGCCGCGGCTCGACGGCCCGGTGGAATTACCCGGCTGCCTCCCTCTGTTTTCCATCGACATCCCTGAAGGGGTCAGGAGCCGAGGCACTGAACGTTACGAGATCATTCTGCACCATGTGAGGCGGTACGAGAAGGCAGAGGGCATTCTGGTGAACAGCTTTCGAGCGATGGAAGCAGAGACGGCCACGATCTTCAGCGAGAGAAAGCCAGGCCGGCCACCGGTCTACCTCGTCGGGCCGCTCGTGGCGGAGGAGCCGCCGAGAGACACGTCATCTCCATCGCTGGGCTTGGAGTGGTTGGACGAGCAACCAAATGGATCGGTTTTGTACATTTGCCTGGGAAGCCTCGGAGTTCTGAACAACGAGCAGGTAAAGGAGATGGCCTTCGGATTGGAGGAGAGCGGCCAAAGGTTCCTTTGGGTGTTACGGGGACTGGTGACGGAGGACGAGGACCCTGTCGGTTGCTTGCCGCCGGGATTCGTGGAGAGGACGAAGGGGGCCGGGCGGGTGCTGACGTCATGGGCGCCGCAGCTGCGGATCCTGAGCCACCGCGCGGTGGGGGGATTCCTGACGCACTGCGGGTGGAACTCGGTGCAGGAGTGCGTGGTGCATGGCCGCGTGCCGATGATCGCGTGGCCGCTCTACAACGAGCAGAGGATGAATGCGTTGATTCTGGTGGAGAGGCTCGGCGTGGCGATCAGGACGGAGGGGCAAGGCGAGGATGGGGTAGTCCGGCGAGAGGCGATATCGGCGGCGGTGGTGGAGTTGATGAAGGGGGAGAGAGGACGGGCTGCGCGGGAGAGGGTACGGGCGTTGCACGCGGCGGCGGCGGCGGAAGAAGACGCATCGTCCACGGCACTCGCCGACGTGGTGGCCGCATGGAAGTCAAAATGAAACTAGATTTGATCACAAAAAATATAGTTGTTTGACTTTTGCGGGTAGAGTGACGACGGAAAGGATGCCTTGTTTTGAATAATGAATAAATTATAATACATGCATCGACTTTTGTATGCGTTTCTGATGTAATTAATAATTTTAATTATTTTATATCCTCGCTATTGAATTGATTTGAAGTTTATTTTTGTTATAAAATATATTATTTATTTTTTTGAGATATAGTTGGCAACTTTTGTTATAAAATATATTATTTATTTTTTTGAGATATAGTTGGCAACTTACTTTCAACTCTCGATGTAATATAATTGAAGAAATGCATACTTTTTACTCGAAATAAATGTTTAAATACTACGCCTTTAATATTACATTAAAATTAACAAAGTTACACAGGCGATATATTTTACATATTTTTAAAAATTTTAGATATCTATAAATACAACAATCTATTTGAATATTAATAAAAATTTTAAATATTTATCATCGCCACTTCGCCACCGCCGTGATTGGTCGTCAGAGAGGAAGAAGGAAATCGGCGCGCCTCCTCCGGTGACCGGAGCTTTGCGAAAAGAGTATTCTGATTTCGAAATCCATCCGTTGTTTTTTTTTTGGTTTTTGGAAGCGACTCAGAGTATTAGGGTTGCCCCGCCGCCGCCTCTTCCTGATTGAGGGCGGCGAGGGCGCAATGGAAAAGGGGTTATGGGTTATCTTCTTTTTTACACTGATACTGATCGACCGAGGCAGAGGTCAGTGAGATTCTATGTTCTTTATCTAAGATCAAACCTTTATTAGAACCCGTCGATTGCTCCTGAGAATTTGTAATACTCTGTGATTTTTCTTCTTATGCTTTGGCTACTTAATGTACATCCTTGCATGCTTTTCGATACATCTAGCAAATGCTAAAGATAGTTGAAGCGGCTGCAATGTTGCACTGCCATTTTCTCCAAAGAAAGTCAGCTTATTTATGTTGGAATAAATATGCCCTCTCTTTTCAATTTCAAAGCTAAGTTCCACAGAATGGTTTTTGTTTCTTTATGAAGTTCCATAGAACGTTTTGCTTCCATCATGTGAGTCTAGTTCAATTTTTTAGGTGTATAAAGATCCATGTGTATTTATGTCTACTATATCTAATCCTCACTACCTACTGAATTCAGACCAATGCCAATGCGATGGACACCAACAGTCACTGTGCTAATTTTGATTTTAATAAGGCGATCTGGATAAAACATCCAAAATTAATGAGAAAGGAAATTTGAATGTGACGAGAGATGAGTCATCAGAGGAGCCAAAGTCAATGAATTATAGTGGAAACGCAAGCTTGGACAATGTTACAGATTCTAAAACACTATTACTGGAGGATTCCCATATTGAAGGCTGTGATCCATCAGATAGTTGCATCAATGAGAAGGATATGTTTGTTGCTTGCCTGAGGGTCCCTGGTGAAGGTAAGTCATGGTGTCATTTGTTGGAAGTATTACCTATTTAAGATTCTCTTTATTATGCTTTTAATAAAAAAATTAATTGGCCTATGCCATCTTTCTTATGATTTATATATCATAATGATGTTCCTCTTGCTGTCACTAACTTACAGTAGTTTCTGGCCAGTCTGTCTCTATATTTCTCATGATGTGAATTTCGTGTTCCAAATATTACTTCAACAAGCTATTCTGTACTTCTGATAACCATCTTTAGATCAGCTCATACCTTCTCTATATGTCTCCAAGTCTTCCTTCTGAAAGTAATCTAGCCTTCAGACCTTGTCCTTTGAAAATATGGATTCTGTAGACGGATATCGACCAACTAAAATCATTCACATTATGTTCAAAGCTCAAAAGTTTGATGTCACTATGTAAGCTGCACAGTGCATGGGAACAACTTGTTTCTATTGATTAGTTTTCAAATATTCAATGAATGTGGGAGTAAAAGGGGAAAAAATTTAAAACAAGTTGCATTAGGTCGATGCATGATGCATTTACTATTGAGTTAATAATCCTTTCATTGAGAGTATGCTAATTTTTATAACACTATATTTTTGTGAGTTAAGGCCTTTTCTATTGTGCAATATCACTTTGTCTTTATCTTTTTCATCACCAGATTCTCTTGATCTTTCACATCTGATACGGAACAAAGGGACAAAAGCCCTTGATGTTAAAATCGTTGCTCCTGATTTTGTCCATCCTGAGGATACCTCAGTCAGTCTCAAACCAAAACTAGACAGGGAGGTTGGTACTTTGGCATAACCATATTTCAATATCTATAATCATTGTGGCTTCATGCACATTTGAGAATTTTATAATCAACAATGAATTATTGCCTAGTTGTTAGGATGCTAAAAGAACTCCCTGATTTGATTTTGTTTTAAGATATTAACTGATCTTCTTACAGTTTTGTTCCTGTATTTTTGCATATGCAAAGTAAAGGAAAAGTCTACAGCTTTCTTGCCCTTTTTGGTTATGCAAAATTACAGATTTCAAATTTGCATGTTTTTAACAGAAAATTAAATCCTTAAATAGATGTATAATACAATTCCTATGACTAGGAGATATGGTGGTGCTATTGGTATTGAGACTGAATTTTTGTCCCAAAGGTTACTATTGTTATTTTGCAACCATGCTAACTTGTTCATTATGAAGTCTGGGCAAAACAAAGATCGGTTGTGGTTTTGAGATATTTTTTCTTGCATGTTTAAAAAGGTTCTCACTTCTCTTTCATTTTAATAACACAGGTGAAAGTTTTTCTCAAGGATGGCGACAAGCGATGCAACATCACCCTTCTTGCAAAAGATGGTGATTGCAGCCTTAGTTTGTGGAATACAATCTCCACTTCCATCAAGAATGAAACTTCTCGATTGCCCAACTACCTCAATTTCTTTTCCATCAGCATCTTTCTTGCTGCAGTTATCTTTGCGGGAGCTGCTTGGTTATCCATCAGATTCTGGCGCAACCGTGCCTCCCGGTACCAGAAGGTCAACATGGTGCTGCCTCTTTCGATTGCTGGAACTGCAGAAGCTGATGAGTCAGATGGTTGGGATGATGAGGCAGCTAAAACACCTTCAAAGCCTGTGCCAACTCCATCATTCAAGGGTACTCTTGCATCAAGGAAATTAAACAAAGATGGTTGGAATGATTAAGTTCTGCATTTCAGAATCCAGAACCCAAAATATAACTGGATTTGTTGCAATCTTCCACAGATTTTTTTTCCTTGCCAAGATGCTGAAAATCACTACCAGGAAAATTAATATGCAGCAGTTCACAGACCATTGGTAAAATATTAGTCTTTTTAAATGGAGAGGGAGTGCCTCTACTGGTTTTCTCAAGAGATGTATTCCTCTTTTGAAATTTTGGACTAGCTTCGTCTACTTTGTTAGTTAAATTTGTTTTAGATGAGTTGACTCATTGTCTCTCCAATCACCTTATATCCAAACTAGTAGATTTAGATACTTGATGACTTCTTTGAATAAAAATATAATTTTATTTTCTAGTCAAGTATTAACTCTGATCACTTGACTAAATTTATTTTTTGCAAGACACAAAGCCTCAGTTGACCATTCGATCGACTAAGTCAACTTCAATTAATCGATTTCTCATTTAGTAGACTCAATCCGGATTAAAACTCACATGAAAATTGCTAGGAAGAATATGAGGATTTACCAACAATCAAACACTTGGAATAACTTTACAAGCCATGGATGTTGTAAGTTTGCTCAAAGGACTTTTTTTGGATGATTATGATCGAAACAAAGAGACAAATTGAATGTTAATTAAATGATGGACAATAATTTTAACTATAAAAAATATATATTTTTGTGTGTGGATGTTTTGGACAATAATTAAAGGACTTTCCTTTTAGCAAAACACACATTTGGGAAAGTATTCTCTGTTTTCTTCAATTCTCATTTTTGTCCTTTTTTTCCCCTCTAATAAAGTCAACTTATTTACTTTTAATTAATCCCTTCAAAACCACTAAACTTGAACCAATTAAGTCGCAAATGTAGAGAAATTTTTTTTATATATTATTTTAATTATTTTAATTTATTATTCTGATTAGTTATAGTCGGTTTTACAATATGTGAAGAGGTAAATTGAAAAATTACAGTTGATCATAACGAAGAAAAGTATTGTCTCAAATGAATTTATTAACTATATCCATTCGAGTATATATATATATATATATTTATTATTGATCGATTAATCTGATAAATTATAATTACTGACCCCGTTAGGATGATAAAACACTTTTAATATACATTTATTTTTTCATTCCATCTTTGTTATCGTAGCTGAGTTGATAAAAAAATTAAATATTTCAATTTCGTATTAAAAAATATTATTGGAAAATGTTTTTCTTAGAAAATATTTTCTACTTTCCGAGTTAAATAATTTTTAATCAATTTATTCCTAACAAACATCAAAATTTGGAAAGTAAATTAAATGAAATTTGAAGTTTCTTTTTTCTGAACAATAAAGTTGGCAAGCTTTTACTATCGTTAACACGGGTCGGTGTGGGCACCAGTGTTCTACATAATAAACTGACGGGGCGTTCCGTTGGGTACGTTTTCGAGTACGTTAAAATTGCTACATTCAGTTACCACCGTGTCTCTTAGCGGATCCACCGCAGGGCAAAGCAGTTAAATGCAAGTTTACAAATATACCCTTACAGTTGTTTCTTTGCTACCAGGAGAGGAGAGAGAAGTTTTCGCGAAGAGCGACAAGGGAACGCGAGGGTGTTTTTGTCATAAAAGGTGTCTATTGCCCTCGCCCCCTCGACCCGAATCCCATCTGCGTGAATTCCTTGTCGCCGCCTCTTTTCACTTCTCCTCCTCGTCCTCCTCTCTCTCTCCGCCGCCGCCGCCGCCACTGCGCCCTCCTCCCCTCTATTTTTTCCTTCTCTATCGCCCGTCGCCCTAGCATCTGATTCTAGTTCTTTTCCTCTTTGATCTCTCTGCGTCGACGTCTTGGAGACCGTCGATTCTCTCGCTCGCTCGCTCGCAACCTTCGCTTTGGAAGACATCTAGGTTAATTCAGTTCCCGGTGGATATGCTGAAGAATTTCGTCCGAGGTTTTCTGTAACGTGTTTGTTTATTCTTTGTAGGTTCCCGGTCGGTCGGTCGCTCGCTCGCTCGGGCATTTTTGAGAAATTAGGGTTTCGGGTGATTCTTGAAGATGCCGAGAAGTTCACGGCACAAGTCGCACCGGTCGCGCAAGCGCTCGAGGGGTTGTTCCGACTCCGAGGAGGAGGAGAGCCTGCGGGAGAGGAGGACCAGAGAGGAGGAGACGGCGGGAGGCAGGGTTTCTAGAGATCTGATGCCGGAGAAACAGAGATCCTCGCATGAGCATGCTGGGAAAGAGATGGTGAGCAGTACCAATGGTGATGTCTCCAGTGAGAAGAAGCGTAAAACAAGAGAGGATGAGGAGGTGGTGGTTGCTGATCGGTGGAATGGTGGCATGGAAAACGACGGGAAAAGGTCAAAAAGTGAGGATTTTGGTCCCATGGAGTTGGATAAAAGTTCAAAAGCAAAGACTGATGATACCAAGAGTAGGTCAAGCAGAAGGAATGATGGTTCTAATGAAAGGAATGAGGATCGTGGGGGAAGAAATGACTCCATGAAGGGAAAGTCTGAGAAAGATTCAAACCAGAGAGAACGAAGTTATCACTACAAGGATGGAAAGGAGAGGGTCAATAATAAGGACAGGGAGGTTCAAGATTCCAGGCATGAGAAATCTGAAGACCAGTACAACAGGAAACATGGTTCTAAAACTCTCTCAAACAATGAGGAACATGGCCTGAAGAAAAATGCAAAAATCAATGGTAAGGAACCACACAGTATTTTGCTAATTAATGATACGATGATCTAATACTTTACTAATTTAATGATATAGTATTCCGATACTTTTACATTTAATTAACTATCCAGTAGAAACGTTTTTTTTTTTAAATCTTGGCAACACTGGTAGACTGGTAGTAGTAATAGTTCTAGAGCATGTTTCTTGAGGCTTTACTGATAGATCCTTTCCTGATCTTAAACAGTTATTATTACCACAACTATGAGCAGTGGAGAAGTTTTCTGACATACAATGAGAATGTCAAGCAAGTTCTGGATTTCCAATCCATATATTCCGTTGAGATTAGAAGAAACTAATGCAAGAGAATATCTATGAGATAAATTTTTCTATTTTTTCTTCTTTAGAAAAAGAAAATTTAGTTTGATTGACCAAACATTACATAGGTCGGCTAGCACATCATGTACACATTTTTTTATATACCATATCTAGTCATCTTATTGTCGATATAAGGTTTTTGGTTTGTCACACACTGTATGGAACTAGAACAGCATGTTGTTGTCTTTGGAGTGGTTTGTTTAATGGATTCACCAAATAAAAGTCATCACCAACTTAATTTAATTTGGTCCCATGGAGCCTGAAAATGTCAGTTTCATTCTCAAATGCATGCATGCCTATATATCTGGAAGATATTAAATGCATCATACATTTTGTGTCTTGCAACGGTATCTTTGTCCTAATGTTGTTGCCTAAAAGTATTAAAATCCAAATTTCGTATGTTAGAGGTTACTCAGAAATATATTTCTCAAATCAGAGGCCAATCAGCTCTGATTGGAATTTGTTATAACAGTTACATTGGTATATGATAGTGTGGCTGAAAAGAATTTTATATTACATTATCATAAAAAGATGAAAGCTTCTTGTAGTTCCAGTAAGTTTAGATGTATGGCTGATGATTATTGGAGTAGCGGTCTGTTATATCATTCACTTATCTTTCCTTGTGCATCAGTTAGTCAATGGTAAGATAATGTAAAAATTAAAGTCAAAATTTTATGAACAAAGATTCAGAGTCTGAGGTTGATTTTGTGGAGGTGGAAGTTGAACATGGTTGGTATAGAATATGCATGACAGAGGAAGAAAGAAAGTTTTGGCTGAAATGACAACTTTGCTATCCTTATTTATGAAGTTTTGTTGCTTGACATGGTGAAAATTTTGTGTACCACATTATTTTTACACCTCATAGCTATATAAAAAAAACTCAGCAATTGGATCGTTGAAATTTTATATGGTGGTGAATCCACAACAATTTCCTAATGTTTACTAACAAAATTTCTTGTATGAACAACATGATTATTTTCTTCACTATTTTCTTACGTGAAACAAAATCTGTACAGGTTAGTTTTGGCTTTGCTGTTTCATTTCAAGATTTGGTTTGATGTTTGGTAGTAGAAAAGGCAGTCAAGGATTCAAGTTTATATGAATTTTCTGCAGGCACCTACTCATCATAACGTGACAGTGACATGTTTGATTATTTACTTGAACTATGATGGCATTTGTGTGAAATATGGTTTCTTGATTATTTGTCTCCACCATATCTCCCACTAAGAATTAAGAAAAATAAGCAACTTCTGATAGATTCACTGAACTTGCTTGGCAGCTTAATTATGTTTCTGTGCCTTTGCACATTGCTTTTATACAGGTTCTATATGAAAATGATTTGAGATGTAATTTAAATAGAAAAGGTTTTCTGCAGTATTACTCTGTTTATCTAATAAGTGTAATGTCAAATAGAGTAGTTTTCATTTTTTTCTTATCTTTTGATTTTAATGCTTGCATTTGAAATGATCTTCTTCAATGGGCTTTTAACTTTTTTTATCACCTGCCTTATGCATACTTACTCCTTTTTTGATGTTTATAATAATGTTCTGTATTATGGTTTAGTACTTTTTATATGCATACTTATTCCTTTTTTGATCTTAGTGGTTTGTCATCATCGTTGTCTGATATGTTTTTTTTTTGTATTTTCAATTTATTCAGCTACGGAAAGTCAAGTTCAGGATTTGTTGTCTGGTGCTGAGACAGAGAAAGGATCGCAGAAACACACAAGAAGGGATGACACTGAAGACAAGGACAAACGGTTGGAGGATAATAGGGATGCTGATGGTAGAAGACAATCTTCACGAGATCATAGCAGAAGTAGAAGTCATAAAGATGAAAGGCATGAAAACACCAAGTATAAAGGTAAATACAGGAATGAAAATGATAGAGATCAAAATCACCATGATGACAAGAACCAAGATGAGCGACTATCTAAAGATCGCTCCAGTGATAAATCTGACAGATTCCATCTTAGAGATGAAAACAAATCTTTGGATGGTTATAGAAAAATTAAACTTCAGGACACTAATCCGGATGATACTTATGTTGATGCTCGTGACACCAAACTGAAAGATAGGAGGAGACGATATTCCAATGAAAAAGATGATCCTGGTGACCCAAAGCTGAGAGGTACAAAAGAACGACAGGAAGCTGAGAAAAATGCATCAAGTGCCAGTAGGACTACTTACAACGATAAACCTAGATCAGGATATCGAACAGAGAAGAGTGAATCAAGTCCAAAGAATAAACAATTTAAAGGCTTTTCCAGTTCCATCACACATGCTGGTAATGATATTAACAGGTATGCATTTTTTATCTAACCTCTCTTATACTTGATCTAACCTCTCTTATACTTTTTAGCTATTTCCTTGGTAATGGTAGCTAACAGTGGGTTGTCTATGTCTTCATCCATTTCCCCTGCTTTATAAACAGCAAATGTTGCACCTAAATGTTCAATGATTGCAATTAAAATTGACATATATCTGTGGTTTGAGCTGTCTTCACTGTGTTTATTTTTTTTGAATTTCTTCTTACTTGAAAGAGCATAAGTTTTATTTATAGGTTACTGGTTGTTTGGTGATAGATCTTGGGCTTACTTGGAAATTGACAATAATTGATTTGTGTATGTGTGTGTTTAATTTCATTTTTGGTTAAGATTTTGATTTGACAGTAGTTTCATAGGCTTGTTACTTCCATTTCTTACTGAGCTATGCATTATCACTGCCTATTGCCTCTTTCCCTTTGTGGACATGTAGTTGAGCAAATAGTTAAACCTTTGTTGATAGTTCTGTGTGGTGGAAAGTGATGCATATAGCCTAGTTCTGTAGTCTACAATTACATGATTTAGTATTTGAGCTTTTTTTGCTGGGAATTTGATCTTGGTCTCAGTTAACCTGTTCAATTTTTACTGATCTTTCCTCTTTGCAGGGACATGAAGTATGAAGACTCAGGTCATAGAGTATTGTCACCTGTAGAAAGACGTCCCAACACAATTGCAAAAGGAGATTCTATGACTTATTCAGGATTTCGTGACAGAAACACTGCTCCACGATCTGGGAAACTAACTACGAAGGATGACATCCATTCAGGTGAACTATTGGTTGAAACTGTTGCTTCTTCAAAGTATGATAGGGCTCCAAGATCAGATGATTGTAGTTCGCCGAATCAGTCAAAGGGAAGATCTTCTTCAATTAAAAGTACTCATCGAATTTATGAAAGATCGCCATCTAAATATGAACGAGCTTATAGACAAACCCTTGACACTGAAATTATACAAATCAATGCTAGCTATAATGGGGGAGACAGAGGAGTGTACGACTCAGAAAAGCCAATTCCAGATGATATGTCCCAGGCTGTTGGTAGTGCTAGGGAAACGACACCTCTTGGGTCATCATCTATCTACAGAAATAGTAATATTTCAGACCGTTCACCTAGTCACCTACGTCCCCCACCTTCTTCAAGGGTTGGGAAAGACAGCCCTTCCGTCTTAGGCCCATATCAAGAGGATAATAAAGCTCATAGTAATGACCGCAGATCTTATGGTCGTTACAAACACACAAGTGAACTTGGATTTGAAAGGGGACATGGAAATGCCTGGAAAGGTGCTCCTAATTGGTCTGCACCAGCAACAAATGTTTTTATACCTTTACAGCATGGGCCACCTCCTGGATTTCATCCAGGAATGTCCCACTTTCCACCTCCACCCTTGTTTGGAGTTAGACCTATGGATTTGGCACATGGTGGTGTTTCTTATCACATGCATGAGATGGCTGAGAGATTTTCTGGTCATGGACGGCCATTTGGTTGGCATAATTCTGTTGATCAATTATGTCATCCTCAAATGCAAATGTGGGATAGAACCAATGGTATATTTGGTAATGAATCCCATATATATGGGAGGCAAGAATGGGATGAGAATGGACAGCTAATGAGCAGTAGAGGTTGGGAAATGGGTTCTGAGATGTGGAGGGATCACAATGTCAACAATATGGATCCGGCATCGAGGAAAGAACAGTCTTCAACACAGTCTTTGACAGATGAACTAGTCCAATCAAAGTGTTTGCCAACTGAAAGCATTGGTGGAAAGCAATCAAGTGACACAACCACTTCTAAGAATGATATGGAGTCTCCCCATAAGGCTGTAACCAAGAAGACATTCAAGTCCTCTCACATGTTAGAGAATAAAGTGAATTATGTTGCTAATTACCTTTCCAGGATTGATATCTCATCTGATCTTGCTGGTTTGGAGTTGTATGAAAGATGCACATCTCAAGTGGGAATATTGAATACTAAAAATGTCTGCAGTTTGACTAATTCTGGATGCTTTCAGGTACCCCATATTGACAAGAAAATAGAAATATGGCTTATTTGGTTATGTTTTATACACCATAACTTGCAATATATTTATTTATTTTTTCAGATGAACAAAGATGGCAAGATAGAAAAAATGGACACAAGCTCTATTTTGAAATCATTCTATACCACTGCCAAAGATGATGTATTCAAGGTATGTTCTTATTTCATGAATTTTCGAACCATTAATTCAGTGGGACATTCTGATCTTTTTTTAATCCTTTCTTCATTTTAGAAGACATTCTGTCATGCTATTTCCTAGGATTAGGAAATATGAATTTTTATTGCTTATTACATAAATAATTGTAAACGATACATTAGGCTGATTATTACATTGGATTAATGTTTTGTATACAACTCAAACTTGTCTGATCATGCATTTAACAACTCAAATGTGATTTTACACACAACACCCTATGGTAGAGGTGTCAAATGGACCACCATGGTGCACGACTTAGCCCAGTTCAGCACTAGATGACATAGTCTATGCTAAGCACAATTCATCCCTAAACAGGCCGTGCCATGCTTGGCCTGATTCAACTCTCTCAGTCACGATGCATGCTTGATCTTGACATGAAACCAAGCCAGGCCCGGCCAACGGCCAAAGCTATATTTCAAAGTTTGCACCGGGCTGCCCTTTATATGCTTGTGACTATGATGGTTCCATTTCTGAATCGAATTATTATATATTGATGATTTTTTATTCCTTGCAGAAAGCTATGTCCCTTTATCGTAAACAAACCACAAGATATGTGAAATCTGTGGCCACAGAAACGGTTTGTTCTGAAGAAACCAAAAGATTGGTTTCAGAAGCTTCAGAAAATGAGGTAGTCCAGGATGGCTGTCATTCGGCTTCCCTGGAGAAGCCACGTCCTTTTTCTGATGATCCTACTGAAGACAAAATGCAGGTAGAGAATGATCCGGAAATTGACCTTGTTGTATCTGATGTCGTTTCTAGCGCTGTTGCTCATGATGCAGTTGAGAGTATCGCAAGTTTAAGTCGAATACCTAATTCTGATGAAAATACACATTGAACAATTATAATTCTATTTGCTAAAGCCATCTGCTCGTTTTTTTTTTTGGCAAAAAAATATTTTTACCCCTTATCTTCTTTAGGATGCAGTAAAATTATGTTTCAGAAAAATTAGGAAATCAGTGTTTTCAAAAAATGTACCAAATTGAGTTCAGTTCAGTAGAAAAAATTGGAAACTGAGGATTCATAGGTTTATCAGTTAGAATGGTTCTTAAAACACAGGAGAGAAACCAGAATAGAAACAGGAGCAAACAACATTACACCAATAGGAACTCCGATACACCCTAGTAACACTATAACTAAATAGGACTGACTAATTGAACGAAAGCTGACTAATAAACATATCTTGGCTTGTTGTGTTCGTACTAACCTTTTATCATCAACAAGCATGAACTTCTAGCATCACTCAAGGTCAAACGCATGCTTTTGGTACATATGTAAAATATAGGAAAATTCGCTGTACAAGTGCAGGGAAACTCGTCCTTCAACGTTCACTTCCCAATTTTTGAAGGCAATTAATTAGTTAAAGATCTTCTCATTAGCTTATGGTACTACAATCGAACTTGTTCGAATTTCAAAATTAAAAGAAAAATCAAAGGATTCAAAGATGAGATTTGGTATACTCCAAAGTTTCTTCATATACATGAGTCTTCTCCAAGATGACAATTTATAAGATAGACTTTTCTGATTCGTTAATGCTATGCAAGAGTGTAGTGGTCGCTGCCTTCAAGAACAATGAGTTCTTTGCTTGACCCACCCAATTCTGTTCTTTGCAGATATCATCAGTTGATTAAGCTTCTCTCTGATAGGAGAAACTGATAGCTAAGAGGTAAAGAAACAAGTATCGCATTGAAGCAACCCCGCTAGAGTTTGATCGAAACTGGCCGCTAAGGGCGTTGCTCTGTAACTTCACCGTAATCTCAAGGCTAAGAGGCCAAGGGAGTGGCTACGCATTTCCACGGCGAAATCGTCGATCCTTCAGATTCATGAGGGAGAAAGAGACCATACAGCAAGGATCAGTACAAGTATTCTGCTATAAGGATTTAAAAATCTATCACTTTCTCGTGTGGTTCAAGTATACATTGTAATACTTTGCGACTTACACTGGCAGATGGAGTCAAAATTACTATATCGAATAGCACTGTAAATCCCATATGATCCGAAGACAGTAATCAGCAGATCACTTTGGTTGGTTGTTATGCACCTCGATCGTTCTCATTCTGCAGTATCAAACCGCTCGACACGCCTCGCGGAGTCAATGCCACCTGATTCTAAGCAACTACAAATACAATCACCATTTCAGTGGGCTCATGTTGGAACTCTTTTACGACATGAATACGTGGGTGGGAGGGTTTGAAAGCCCCTGACGGGGTGGGGTTTCTTTTACCGATTGTTATTTAATCAACGAATTTATATTGGTATTTTATTAAACCCCGTAAATAAATTTTGATATTATCTAAATCAGTATTCAATTTATATAATATCTAAATCACATATCATATTTCTGAAATGTCTCCTCTCTTTCTTTATAGATTTATCAGTTAGTTTAGAATAAAAATAACTCTTAATTTTAAATTCGATAATTTAAATTAAGAACAATAAATCTACACCATTTAAAAATTTAATATTTTAAAAATAAAAAAATCCTAATAACTCATTGATTAGTGTGTATAATTATTCTAAATCTTATAATAAATTTACTATAAATTTTATCGAATCTTTATAAATTTATAAATTTATTATTCTTAATTTATATTATTTAATTGAGATCCGAGGATATAAAAGTTTTGAAAAGGGTATTAATTTTGATTTAAAATAATTTTAAAATTTTTAAATCTATCCGTTAGTTTCGGATGAAAGATGAATAAGAGAAGTAATTAAAAAATATGGTATGCGATTTAAATATTATAAAAATGATTGTTTAATAATATCAAAATTAACATCG
Source organism: Curcuma longa (assembly GCF_044706935.1). Classification (NCBI taxonomy): domain Eukaryota; kingdom Viridiplantae; phylum Streptophyta; class Magnoliopsida; order Zingiberales; family Zingiberaceae; genus Curcuma; species Curcuma longa. Next base: position 155,450 of record NC_133872.1, on the reverse strand, counting down.
AATTGAACTGAGACACTCGAGTCGAGCCGGATCCGGTCCAACGCAGCGCGCATGAAATGCGAAAGCTCGTGGATTTTTTGTACTCATAAATAGCAACCATCGCGTTACTCACTCAGCCTTTACTTACCCAGTTCATATTCTTGCATTTATTGGACGATATCTGGAAAATAGAGTGGGGCCGGAATTATACTGTGTAGCTTTTGGGTAATTTTGGCTGGTTAGAGATTACGCTATCAGCAACTTTACGTCTCTGACAATTTTTTCCTCTATAAATAGAAAAGAAAAGTCGAACCTGATGGCCAGTTCATTTATTCTCTTCGCCTGCCGAGCGATCGAAGCGCGTCGTTAGATCGGAGTCGGAGAGGAAGAGGTCAGAAGCCCTAATTTTTGTTTCTTGTTTATTTTTTCTCAGTTTGTTTTCCTTTTCCTCCTTTTTTTTTTTTTTGCGTTTTGATAGCCGCCCGGATCGTGAAGCATGAGGAATGGAGCTCTAGTTTTAGAGATATTAATCCGCCTCTCGGATTTTTCGCTGTTCCCTCTCTCTTTTTGTTGCATGTGGGTCTTGATTTCTCTCGGATACCTTCGGAATCGTTCTTTCGGGGTTTTGTGCTCTCCGTTGTGGTAGGGTAATTGGTCATCAGCGAAAATGTTGGTTCCTTTAGATGGATTTTTGGTACTTTCCTCTGCAACACTATGATTGTCTAAAAAGATTAGGGTCCTATAGTGCTGGCCTTGGTCGTTCGTGTTGTATGAATTCCGAGATTGAAGCGAAAGGGACGGATTGATATGCATTTTCAAAGAGGAAAAACTCGCATTTGTTTGAATTTTGAAAAAAAACATTGTTTTGGTAATTTGAGACTGTCCATCGAATGTATGGGTGTCATGAAGTTGTGGCATCTGTAGCATTATCTTAGTTCATGTGAAGTTACTAGGTTTGCACGGTTCTGAGTATTTTTTTAGAACAGATAGCTTTGATGAAAGCTGAGCATTATTTACCACTGTGATACGGAAATAGGATCCTCTTAAATCTGCAGATTGCAAGGTAAAAATGCATCGTGGAGTAAGCTGTGGAGGCGGTCAAAGTTCTTTGGGCTACCTATTTGGTAGTGGTGAAGCTCCTAAACCTTCTGCAGAGCCTGCCGAACCAGTTCAGAAACTAGCTCCTCCAACACAGGCTGATGACAAGAAAACACCTGCTGGTATCCATGGGAACCTGGCTAACAATTACCATCGAGCTGATGGGCAGAACTCTGGAAACTTTATCACTGTAAGCATCCTATGCTCTATTTGCTCTTATATTGAGTTATGAGATTCTTAATTCTATCTTCTTTCATATACTTAATTGGATTTTTTTTTTGTATATTTATAAGCTACGATAGCTGGTTATGTGTGCTTTCTTGTCAATATTTTACTTTCCTGTGCTTTAACCTATTGTAATTGTTACTCTTCATTTTTACCTTAGTTTAATTTAATTAACTATTTTTAAATGGAATTGTTAGTAGGCTAAAGCATCATTTGTCATAGTACTAAAATCTATGGGGTCAATCAATAAATGTAGCTTTTATATGGGCTTTTTGTATTGAATCAATTTGAGTTTAAGATATGAGAAGTAATGGTAGACCAAAGAAAGTTGAAGCTAACATGGATGGAATTTACTTGAGAATCTGAATACTAGTAGTGATATCAAGATATCAATGAAGGGAAAAGATGATTGTTATGACCTCAAATATTGGGGCTAACATGGTTTGGCTTTATGCTGGATTAGTTAACCATATGCAGCATCAATAGCAGTTAGTTACTAGTTTGACTTGCTGATATGGATTGGCTAACTGTATTTGCCACACCAGTTAGACATCCGTAACCCTGTTCCTTCAACTTGCGATGCTCAGTAGTCAGCATTTGAGTTCTGCAGGACAACACAGTAACAGATGAGTCTATTTCACATCTGTTCTTGAAATCAGAATTGACCATGGCCATTCCTGTGAGGCAAACAAGGAGTTCAAGGTGTGTCATACCATGTAGCTTGTAGACCAAGTAAGGATTGATTGAGCTCCTATTGTGGGCTTGGATGCGAGCCATTAACTATTTCACAGCATCTTCCAGGGCACCTTTACTTGGAAAAATGGGAAGGAAAAGATAACTATTTTGGACAAGTTAGTTTTTTTTTTTTTTAATCATCCATAGTTTTTTTTCTTCCCATTTCTCTCCAAGCTTGAACTTATCATGGTCAAATTCCTCAGTTCTAAATCCACCTTTGCCTAAATGGGAACTTGCTTCCATATGCAGTTTATTTACAAGAAAAAGAGAGAAGAGTGAATGTGAGAGAAAATGGTGCCAATGGAGATGGTTGCATAGATGATGCCATTGGTGATTTGGATGGAGATTGTGGTGTAGGGGTTATATTGAGGATGGTGAGAGTGGTAGATGAAGGAGGTGGATAGGTAGGTGGGGGAGTTACAAGGGAGGAGCTATAAAACTTGCTTAGCTAGTCAGTTCAGGAGGGTCTGTGGAGAATGATGCTTAATTTTATTTTTGTAACTGTATACTAGTGTTAGATGAACTTAATTTTTATGGCAAGTATCAACTTTTGACTAGGACTGTTGCTCCCTCATGCCCAGCTTCAAATAGGCTTTGCAGTATTCCATCAATAACTTAAATTCCATTGTTGTGCAATGAAGAACACAATTAATCTGTACTATATTGGTGTTCCACAATCAAACTGATAAGCATCTAGAACAATGCAAGTAAACCATATTGCAGATGGAGGGAGTGGTAGTGCAGTTAGCTGAACAATAAGCTACAACAACCTCATATTTAGCATTAAGTTTTAATGTCATGATCTTCAATAATCATAATGTAACAACCACACTTGGTTGATGTATCTACATTTTGGAGCTTTTTGTGAATTCCTACCGGTGCAGGAACGACCTTCAACAAAAGTGCAAGCTGCTCCTGGAGGAGGTTCATCCCTGGGATTTCTGTTTGGGGATGGTCACAAGTGAGCTGCTGGAAGAGCAAGTGGTATTGCTGTTTGCAGTCTGCATTTAGGCATAAAAGACATGGCTATGTATTAATACGTCCATCTTGAAAATGTCTCGGTTGATGTGTAATGGTCACTCGCTGCTTCTTGGACTATAATCACTAAACAGAATCTCCTTGGCTTTGTTGACTCCCTGGGTTTAGTTGCGATTTCTTATGCTTAAATTGAACATTGTTGATTTCTACTACTGCTTGTTTGCCTGTGTGCGGTTGTAGCCCTGCTCCTCCGCTGCTAATTGGGCTACCTTTAACTTAATTGGGTCAATAAAGGCCCAATTTGTCTTTGATTCAAATCTTGATTTAGCCTTTTGGCGGATTGAAACAAAAATTTATTTGACCTGTTGGAAATTTGTGTGATAATTTAATGGTATTTATAATTTAAACTCTAGCATATTTATTACTCGAGTAAAAAAATCTTCGGAGACCAAATTGTACAAACCAGATTATTTTATTAATGTTCTTTCTTTTTCTTTGTGGGCAGGGTGATCGACAAATAAAATAAAAATGGAAACTCTTCCGTGAGGCTAAACTAAAAGAAGAATAGGCTGCGGAATTGATATAGTAACATCATATTTTAAAAAATAAAAGAAATATCCGACCTATCGGATTCGCACCAGTGGCTTAACAATGATCTGCAATTACTACTACGAGGACATCTGCAACGTTAGCGCGTTAATAACACTAAAAAAATAAAAAAAATACATGTGGCAATGGGTCCACCCCATTGAACGTGTTTCGTTCATGTGGATCACTCCTTTATGTCATTTTAACGCTTCATTTCACTCCTTCACGTCACTCAAGATATGCTATTAACGCTCCATTAACGGAGCGTTACAGCTGCTCTGATCTACCAACTGAGCTAAGGTCGATTAACAAGACAGTATTGCTATGAGCATAATAAATATATTTAATCATAAAAAACTGCGAATGTAGTTTTCAGATTTTCATAAAAATATACGAGAAAATTCCTGAAACTATAACGACTTCTTCAAAAGGTGGAATCCGTCATCTTAGTGGTCTGACATAGTCGGTTCCACGACTATCTGTGAGAAGGTAAATCGAAAAATTATAATTAATCATGATGTAGGAGGGTATTAGGCCAGGATTAACTATAACGACGGGAAAGTTGTATCAACAAATACGATTATTTGTTTAAAAAAATGAAAACGAAAACGAAAATAAATGCTATATTTAATTTGGTCTGCTTCAGTTATTAGATGGTCAAGAAAAAAAATCAATAATAATAATAAATGCTCTTCTGCCAACATTCTCCTCTACTAATATTCGAATAAAGGTTAATCCAAAACGACCAGAATCTCTCTACCAATCCATGTTTTCAGGAGAAATTCTCGAGGATCCTCAAGTTCTTGAGACAACGATGTCAGCCATCCACCTAATCCCCGCTCTTCTATTTTATACCTCCCCCACCATCTTCCTCTCATGAACATGAGCCCTGGTTCCTAGCATTACCCAACCTCCATTCCCTTCTCCTCCTGCCTGCAACTTCCTCTCTTCCTGGATTCCGTTGCAGGTCGACTTGAATTCCCAATCCCTATTTCAATCTCTTTCCGTCATCAGAGGGGTGAGTTAGTTTTCCTTCCTCTTTACTCCAATTGGAAGGTAAAAACTAGCTCGCCTCTCTTAATTGGCATCGAAAGAGATCTGTAGCTCAATGCAGGGCACGGCATAGCTTCTCTGTAACCTGCAAGTACGTGGGTGATCATCATCTTGTGAGCTCCACCATTGTAGAAGGGGAGAATATACATACATCCTTCGCAGGTTCACATAACGTGAGACAATGTTTGACAGAATCAAGCGTAGAGCTCATAGCTTGATTCTAGACGGGGAAGACGGCAATGCTAACTTCAAAGAGGAGAATGCGCTCTTCAAGAGTCCTGGACAGAGCAAGGGACCAAGTCCAGGGCCGAGTCCAGGACCGAGTCCGCTACCGAGTCCAGGAGGACTGAGTCCTGAGCCGAAAAACCACAACGATGCCCAGCAAATCAGCACCACCTTCGAGTATGATGAAGGACCCAAGTCGAGGCACAGGGAGAGAGGCGGCCCGCCATCTGGTAAAGATTCGTTGTTCATGAATGAGATGATGATGCGCAGTTCTCTAAGATATTGATTGAATGAACCATGGCAGATATGGAGATGATGAAGGAGAAGTTTGCAAAACTTTTGTTGGGAGAAGACATGTCAGGCCATGGAACTGGAGTTTCATCGGCTCTAGCTCTCTCTAATGCCATCACCAATCTTGCAGGTTCTATCTACTATTTATCAAACAATTCATCTATCAACTAAACTATTGATGTTTTTCTCTGATGGCTACATTCACCATTTGTTCTTCAGCTTCTGTTTTCGGAGAGCAGTATCGCTTAGAGCCCATGTCGGCTGAAAGAAAGTCGAGGTGGAGAAGAGAAGTTGATTGGTTATTATGTGTCACTGATCATATTGTAGAATTTGTCCCCTCCAAACAAGTGTTAGAAGATGGAAGAACAATGGAGGTAGTACTTCAATCCTCTCAGCTAGTTCCTTGTCCAGTGATGAGCATTTTTACAATTCCCTTTATAGGTGATGACAAATCAACAACGAAAAGATCTGCGCATGAACATCCCTGCTTTAAGGAAGCTCGATGCCATGCTTATCGTAAGAAAGATCATATGGTTTGCAAGAAAAAAAAAGTTTGAATCAGTTCTGATACTATGACTAAAATGATACAGGGCTACCTAGACAACTTCAAGGAAAAGAATGAGTTCTGGTATGTATCCAGAGATGCTGATGAATCTGAGAAGGGCAATGCGAAGAGGACTGATCATAAGTGGTGGCTTCCGACCGTGAGAGTACCGGAGAATGGGTTATCAGAACAATCAAGAAAATGGATCCAGCATCAGAAAGAACTAGTGAATCAAGTGCTCAAAGCAGCCATGGCCATCAATGCTAATGTTATTATGGAAATGGAGATTCCAGAAGACTATATTGAGAACCTTCCCAAGGTAGACATTAGCATTATTTCTTTGATCACTAACTAGTTCAAGAAAGCAAATGAAATGCCACATAACAATGATTCCACACTAGTTAGCAAGTGTTCAACAATCATATTTTGCAACACTAACACTTGATGATGTTCTTATCGAAAAACTTGAAGTCTTTTGAAAGCAATATCTTTGCTTGAATTTCAAGTTCTTCTCTCTATTTGACCTTGCCATTGGCATTAATCAATCGTTCTCATGATAGAATGGAAGGTCAAGCCTTGGAGAATCCCTCTATAAAAACATCACAGATGATGATTTTGATGCTGAGGCATTCCTTTCATCCATTGATTTATCAACTGAACACAAGATTCTAGAGCTCAAAGACAGAATCGAAGCATCTGTTGTCATTTGGAAGAGAAAGATGAATAATAAAGATTCCAAATCATCATGGAGTTCAGGTATTAGCATGGAGAAACGAGAACAGTTTGAAGATAGAGCAGAGACAATATTGCTCATTATCAAGCATAGATTTCCTGGTATTCCTCAATCTACTTTGGATATCAGCAAAATCCAAGATAACAAGGTATCAATGACATAAATAAACTATGTCCAACTACTGCTTGGAAAATATATTGAAATTTCTTGTTCAGTGATGAATTTTTGATTTCTCTATTAGGATGTGGGATTTTCTATCTTGGAGAGCTACTCTAGAGTGCTAGAAAGCTTAGCTTTCACTGTCATGTCCCGGATAGAAGATGTACTCCGGGCAGATGCTCTTGCTAGAGGTCCGCCTTCGACAATAGATTCAACACAATCTGAAGTCGACAAGGGCAACACATCGGAAGCAAACAATGCCATGACACTTTCAGATTTCATGGGCTGGCAAATGGATCAAGATAAGAAGGAAGATACAAATGATGGAGAGAAAGTGTCAAAGGATGACCAAAAATTCATGAGGAAGCCTCTTAACATTATGGTCAACAAGAAATTTATCAGCATATTCAAACTCGAGACATGTGAGGCTTAAGCACCTAAGAAGGAACAAATATGGAGGACTAACAAACGAAGATATAGTAGTTATTGTTTTTGTAATTACTTGCCCATTTCATATTATTGTGACATGCAATTTTGGATTATTGAATGAACTCTAGCCAAAGCTATAGAATTTTTGTGTAACAACTAGAGCTAAGTATTCGACTAAAATCGAATCGAACCGAATTAATCAAAATCAAACCGAACCGATTTTTTTAAACTAACTGAAATAACCGAATTGTTTAAATATTATAAAAAATATATACTTAGAAATTTATAAATTATTTTTTTATTTTGATTAATTCGATTTATTCAGTTTATTTGATTTGATTAAATAAGAAATTTTAAAACCGAAACTGAATCGAATTAACTGATAAAAGACTATATTGAGAACCTTACCAAGATAGACATTAGTATTATTTTTTTTATCACTAACTAGTTCAAGAAAGCAAATGAAATACCACATAATTAAAAAATATAACAATGATTCCACACTAGCTAGCAAGTGTTCAACAACCATATTCTGCAATATTAACACTTATGATGTTCTTATGGAAAACTTAAAATCTTTTGAAAGCAACATCTTTGCTTGAATTTCAAGTTCTTCTCTCTATTTGACCTTGCCATTGGCATTAATCAATCGTTCTCATGATAGAATGGAAGGTCAAGCCTTGGAGAATCCCTCTATAAAAACATCACATATGATGATTTTGATGCTGAGGCATTCCTTTCATCCATTGATTTATCAACTGAACACAAGATTCTAGAGCTCAAAGACAGAATCGAAGCATCTGTTGTCATTTGGAAGAGAAAGATGAATAATAAAGATTCCAAATCATCATGGAGTTCAGGTATTAGCATGGAGAAACGAGAACAGTTTGAAGATAGAGCAGAGACAATATTGCTCATTATCAAGCATAGATTTCCTGGTATTCCTCAATCTACTTTGGATATCAGCAAAATCCAAGAAAACAAGGTATCAATGACATAAATAAACTATGTCCAACTACTGCTTGGAAAATATATTGAAATTTCTTATTCAGTGATGAATTTTTGATTTCTCTATTAGGATGTGGGATTTTCTATCTTGGAGAGCTACTCTAGAGTGCTAGAAAGCTTAGCTTTCACTGTCATGTCCCGGATAGAAGATGTACTCCGTGCAGATGCTCTTGCTAGAGGTCCGCCTTCGACAATAGATTCAACACAATCTGAAGTCGACAAGGGCAACACATTGGAAGCAAACAATGCCATGACACTTTCAGATTTCATGGGCTGGCAAATGGATCAAGATAAGAAGGAAGATACAAATGATGGAGAGAAAGTGTCAAAGGATGACCAAAAATTCATGAGGAAGCCTCTTAACATTATGGTCAACAAGAAATTTATCAGCATATTCAAACTCGAGACATGTGAGGCTTAAGCACCTAAGAAGGAACAAATATGGAAGACTAACAAACGAAGATATAGTAGTTGTTTTGTAATTACTTACACATTTCATATTATTGTGACATGCAATTTTGGATTATTGAATGAACTCTAGCCAAAGCTATAGAATTTTGTGCAAGGACTAGGGCTGACATTGAGTATTCGATTAAAATCGAATTATACCGAACTAAACCGAATTAATCAAAATCGAACCGAATCGAATTTTTTTAAACTAACCGAACCAACCAAATTTTTAAATAAAAATCGAACAAACTGAATCAATAAAAGACTTATTACTTCGATTTTCGACCAAATTAACCAAAATAACTAAATTATTTAAATATTATAAAAAATTTATCAATTAGTTAAGGATTTATAAATTTACTTACTTAGGAATTTATAAATTATTTTTTATTTTAGTTAATTCGATTTAACTGAATAAGAAATTTTAAAACCGAATTAATCGATTTTTTAAAAAATAACTAAAATTTTAAAATAACCAAATTAAATTTTTAAATTAATCGATTCGATCAATTTATTTAATTTAATTAAATTTTTACTCACCCTTACCATAATGACTGACAATGAGAATACAAACATCAATTCCTTATTTCATAAAGATCACTTTATGTGTGTTTTCCTTTCTCATATAATTTCTTATGCATTGAAAAACTCCATCGAATTTGCATGTCATATGTGTGTGTGTGAACATTTGCTCAGAGAATGTTATAAGATTGTGGAATGATGGATAATCTTCTTATGATGAACTTAACTATTTGAACCTTTGTCTCACTGAGGAACTTATTATAGAAGTAAGCAAAAACCGATTAATCAGATCAAACTGCTTTGTTAAATTAAATTTGAGAGATATCAAACAAGTTCATAAACCAAAGAGGCAATTCAGGATTACTTACCTTAACTAATGTGGCTATATTTTTTGCATTGACACAGTAACAACTAAAAGATTCTCGAGACTACTGCAACTGTGATATGAATTGCTCAAACGTGAAACATTTTGTTAAGATAGATTGAATAAAACAGTCGACACTTGGAACTTGAATCACCAATGATAGTTTCTTAAATAAAAAAGGAGAAACAGTAGAGGTAATCAGAGTATAATAGGAACTGAACAAAAAAAGAACTCGTCGTTTCAGATCAACTTCAATTCTATGCATCATACTTGTATAATCACACATGCCAATAGATTACAGAGATAATTAAGTAGATATCTGCAATAGAGACGAGAAAATAACTAAACTTGATTTATGTTTACAGCGACCGGCCACTTATATCTTGTCACGAGGGCCTTTTGTTGGTGGTAGCTGAGGGCCTTTCTTGATGGGAAGCAGGTCGCCCGAGGCAGTGGAACTCACGTACGCGACCGCGGAGGCACCACCTAGAAGCAAGAACTTTAGCAACAAATCTCTCTTGGTGAAAGGAGCCGCAAACGTCTCGAAGAACTTGCTCTGCAATTTATCAAACACTTTGCCGGCATCAATCGAAGAGCAAACGAGCGAGCAAACGGTCAAGCACAATATCCAGCTCGCTTCAGACCTACCTGAAGAGGGTTGTAAGGCGAGGAGGCATCGGATCCGTAGACGTCCCACTGCCCGGTGGTGTTGCCGATGTCATCGAGGTCAAAGTACACGCTGTTCTCGCCGTACTTAGCTACCACCGCGCCGGACCTACGAAGAACGGCACTCGATCACACCCTGTTCGTACGCAAGAGGCGGATTCGACACGAAAAGGAGAGAATTTGCAGTCACCTGAGGTTGGCGCGAGAGGGGCCGAGGCGGGAGGGCTTGACGGCGAGCCGCTTGCCGCTGAAGGAGCTCCCAGCGAGGCCCTTCACGGTCGCCGGTTGCACGGCTGCCACGGCAGTGAGGGAGGCCATTGCTGCTGCGAGCCTTGCCTCCCTTCACGCTGCCGCGAGAATCTTTATCACAAGCTGTGTGGCGTCCACGTGTCCTGGATGGACCGCAGCGACCGAACAAGCCACTGACGAAGTGCCATGTGTTCCGGCTTACGATTGGCTTATCCATTGTGGATTTTGATTAAAATATTTTGGATAAAAGGATGCTTTTGAGAATTTAAAAAGTCGGAGGAGGTGAATGTTGCGAAAGTTTTTGAGTGGCTGATTTAGAAAAAGACATTTTGAAACTTTATACAGGAAAGGAGCATGATTTATTTCTAAAAAGTATCAGCGCCGATTAGTAAAAGTGCCACCCGCAGCCCGCAGGCCCATTTGGCCCATGAATTCGAATTGCCTTTTTCGGTTCTTCTCTTCTCACTCTTCACTGCTGCTTCTCGATCCGCGGGAACCCTACCAAGAACCAGAACCCAACCTGACGTGACGAACACGCGGCGCGTGGAGAAAGGTCGCCGCTCGTTTTTGTTTTTCTCGATTTCTTTACGTCGTCTGTCATGCTCTTCGTCACGTCCGTTTGAATTCAACGGCGGAGTGGCCTTCGTTGGACGGGACTGTTTGTTTTGCTGATTTCGGTGAACAAACCATAAATGGGTGGAAAAGTAGGTGGATGGACGATTACTGCACCTGCTTCGATAGGATGCCTTTTGAGCTTGGCTTCCAACCGTACCTCTCCTCTCCCGTTTCACCGGGCCATCTCGCTCTGCTTGCGATCTAGAATCTCTTCGCCTTGCCTCTCCCGGCCTCGCCTCTTCTCCGGTGCGCATTCACACTCGATCAGGTTTTTTCCTTAGGGTTGCGAGCTTCTTAATTCTGATTGGGGATTGTGTTATTGGATGTTTCGTCTTTCCCTGCTTTGTTCGAGATGGAGTTAATGATATATTGGCGTTTTAGAAATTTGAGATTTTTGTTCGAGAAGCATTTGGATTGGTCTTTTTGTGTGATCGCTTATTGATTTTATGCCACAATGCAGTAAAAGAACACATTTTTAAGACCAAGAAAGCGAACTTCTCGACTGATCAGATATTTACTCGTTTCTGAAATATACGATAGGATTCTCGATTATGCAAATTGAGAAAAGAAGTTAAGATTTTAATCTTGTAGAGGAACTTCCTTATCATAGGCTTACGGTGTCGCATTTACTAGACAATTGAGGTGAATAAATGAGCGGAAAAAAAAGTGGTGGGTGATTACTGCCAGCTGTTGCTGCAATTTCCCAGTTGCCATTAAGCTGTTACTGAAGCTTCTTTGTTGTAGGGTTACACCATTTAGTCAGAAGACAATTTTGGTGAAAAAAGTGAGCGGAACAGTACAAAGCTTCCAGCCACATCTCTCTTCTTTCTCTTCACTCACTTCCATTGCAATCTAGACACCTCTTGCCGTTGCTCTCCACTCTTGTTGTTCCCTGGTGATCTCTCTGTCTCTGAGCTTCTTTGTTCTTGATTAGGTTAGTGCTTCATTTTGCCCAGTTTGCATGATCCTGTCGAGCTGGAGATGGAGCTTTTAAAATAATTTTTATTCATTACAATTGTTGTTGGAGCTTTATATCTAATAGACAGAGTTTGAGCGGCTAAAGAAATATGTATACAATTAGTCGTTTTATAGGTCAATTTATATCATAAACAGTAAAAAGAAGCACCATGTTTTACACATAAAGAGTGAAATCCTCATCTTCCCTGAAATTTACTCAATTGGTCCAGTTTTATTTTAGTTTTCTTCTACACCAGAGTACAATATTTGTCATATTTTTTTTTTTCTTTTCTTTTTGTAAATCCCCACCTAGTGGGATAAGGCTTGGTTGTTGTTGTTCTTTTCTTTTTGTAAAAAGGACAATATTTCTATATCTGATATATTACTCTTAATTTCGTAGAAGGTAATTTGGAGCTGATTAATCATCAACTTTACTAACCATATGATATTATATCCTCTTAAATGCCATAACTTCTAAGGTTTATAATGTCTTTGTGTAGTTCAAACTACTAAACCATCTTGTACACTCATGGAGGCTGTTAAAGCAGTTCTTACCTATGTCTCTGCAACTCAAGAACGTGCTGCTATAAGGGCCGAGCAGAAAAACTATAGTCATGTTCAACTCATTGCTTCTGCTTTAAACATCTCAAACTTATTGCTTGGTGCAGATGCCATAAATGTAAGTGTCATGTTATGAATTGTACCTATGCTTGTATAAATCATTAAGGTTTCTATTTCATCTCCTGACACGGATGAAAGCCTATGGATACTGAATCCTTTTAAATGAGATCAAATGTATTTTGAAATGCTGGTTCTTGATCTGCAAAATCTTTACTAAAGTTTAGCCATTGATATAGGGGAAAGAAGAGCTTGGAAAAACAATTGGACTTGTTAATGGTCCAAAATGCCTTCATGGTGCTCGGGTGGGGATTGTGGCTAAACCTTCTGCCGAATTTGTTGCAGCAATCTTTGGTACATGGCTTAGTGGAGGAGTTGCAGTTCCTCTTGCACTCAGCTATCCAGAATCAGAGATTTTGCATGTGATGAATGATTCAGTATGTTTCATACCCTTCTTTTAGTACATATGTATTAGTACCTGGTTAAAAAGTTTCATTTTTCTGTCAGTCAAAAGTTGGAAGAAACAATAAGTTTAGTGAAAGTTCATTTATCCATTATTTTAATTTGGTTTGAGATGGGACTACTATTCATGTTACAAGAGAAGCCATCATATCATTTTCTTTTCTCCCTTTATCCTGTATTTGAGTCTGTTTTTCTGTTATATGTCAATCACTTTTATTCTAGAAATGTTTTACATTAATTCTGTGAGTGGCTTTTAAACTAGAAACCAATAATATTTAATTTGTATTTATGTGTCTCTGAAAGTCTGAGATGGACATCTTGGTTGCCTGACCTCTGACGTCCAACCTGTAGTGCTGTGAATCTGTGATGTTTGTGCAGTAGCTAGATATTAATAACCGTAGTGAAGAAGAATTGTCTGCTAAAAGTAGACCTACTTATGCTCAAAACCTCAAGTGAGCTAAAATCATGGAGTACATATTATTTTTGAATGACTTCATGCAAATTTCTCCTTATGTAGGTGAACTATGTGAATCTCACATTCTCTTCTCTCTCTTACTCAACCTCTCTCCTTTTTTTGTATGCCTTGTTGCATATTGATGGCGCCATAATAGATTTAACTTGTTCTTGTTTTCAGGACATATCCATGATACTTAGCACTCAAGACCATCAAGAAATCATGGAGAATGTGGCTGCTAAATGCTCTGCTAAGCTTTCCCTACTTCCGACACTTACTAGTATGCCATTAAGAGATAATTTGAATGAACATTCAGGGGAAAGGGCTGCTGATTTGGTTGCTGAGGTGATCAGGAAAATTGAGAATTCAAACAAGCTGAAAGGTAATAAATTTCTTCCTGTCCATCCTTTTCTTTTATTTGTCTTCACCATGATGTAGTCATCTGAAGATTCTGTTTATGTTTTTGTTTTTTGGGGTATATTTTGTTAAAAATATCTAATATATTTTATCTAGATGATTATATATTTTTGCTGCTGTTTTTTTTCATAGTCTTTTGGACAATTTCTAATATGCTTTCTAATAATTTTTATCAATCCCACATCTATAGATCTTATTAAACATCTGTTGTAGATAACTTCTGAGACTTTTCCCCCTTAATTCTCCATGTTCACTTGACTCTTATTGCACAGGAGATGATCCTGCTCTGATTCTTTATACAAGTGGCACAACTGGTAAACCTAAAGGTGTTGTCCACACTCACAACAGCATAAATTCTCAAGTAAGGATTTTGTTTTATATATAACTGTTTTCTGAGAAGTTTAGTTGGCCTGATTTTTAAGGAACCCAACTGTTAGATATAAATGTGGCATATGGAAGTCATGAGGCAGAATAATTGATTTTATTTTGTCAGAAGTAATAGAGAGCATGTTTTTACTAACTAGAGAGTTTAGTTAAGTTCCACAGTTCTGACTTCTTTAGCTCCATTGCCTGTTAATATTATTTATTGATGTGCTATTTGTGATCTTAATTCATTTTTGTGGCTTCAAAAATTCTAATTTGTGAGCTAAATATGTTTATGATTTTTAAAATTATTTTTTAAACCAAAGTTTAGTGGTTAAATTTGTTTTTTACCAACATTTTTTTGCCTTGTTTTTTTTGGTCTCTGTTCCCCCTTCTTTGGTTGACTCCCAACTTCCATGAGCATACATTTTTAAGCTCCTCACCACAACAATAGTAGCAGGACATGTTTGTGATGGCCCATCTGAAATATTAGAAAAAAAATCCATTTTTTTCCTTCACTAAATGAAGCCACAATTTTGTTTGTAGGGGCTAAATTTTACTCTACATGCCATAGCATTGGTATTGGCTCACCCTTCAAAACTTTGCTTCTTGTCAATTATTAAATGATTTTTTTCCATTTAAAAAAAAACATCGATGCTTTTACTACCCATTATTTAATTCTGTGATTTATTTTTCTGTTGTTGACAGTTCTCTTTCTAGAAGTTTTTTCTCTCACACAATTTTCTGAACTAGTTTAATGATGTGATCATTATATGGTCAATTATGACCTATCTTTCCATTTCTATTACATGACAAAATGAATTGCTGCCTTTTGGCTTTTTTCAGGTTCAAATTCTGACTGAAGCTTGGGAGTACACATGTCATGATCACTTTCTGCATTGTCTGCCATTACACCATATCCAAATTTGTCTACTTGCTGTTGATATAATATGAAACTTGGTTTGAAATTTTGTTCATCAAATTCCAGCTTAGTCTTGTCTACAGAAGCATCAAGCATGCCCTTTCTTTATTATTTCTTAATATCCATGAAGCATCAAATTACAAGTAGACCATGTTGATTCATTACTTTATGCACTATTTCTTCCTTAACCTGTAGTTTACATGTGCATGGCCTCTTCAATGCTTTATTTGCTCCTCTTTATGCAGGATCAGTGGTAGGTGTCTACTTGATAATCCTTTCTGTCATTACAATCGTCTCTAGATTCTGCATTTCATTATGTTAGGTTGATGTTCAAATCCAACATTTCTGTAGTTTAAACTGTAGTCTTAAACAATTTCATCTGTTAATAGTAGTGTCATAACTTGCACAATATAATCAAGACACTAGATTCAGTGACAGAGATTGGTAAGGATTCTTTGTAATGGATGCTATCTTTTTTCTTTGGATATGTAGGTTCAAAAATGCATGTTGATCATCTTATCTCGTTGAAATGCTTTTCTTATTAATATCCTATTTACAGGTTGAGTTTATGCCAAAATTTAGCGTCCGAGGTGTGTGGCAAAGATGGTGTGATTCATACAATTGGATTCTAAAAGAAACAATAGACTGTGGATGTTAGAACAATTTAGTTCATTTTGTGCTTGCAGTACATTGTATGATTGCCTTATTTTTTGTTTTTTAAAATTTGGATGTATTTCAGGTAGGCTTGCTTTTTGAAGATACATGCACTCCAAGATCAAGTTTTCTATAAATTTTTCTCATTTCTGTGTCCGCATGTTTATTTTAAATCAGAATAAAAACATTAAATCTATTAATGGAGAATTTACACAAGTTTTCATACAGATGTGCGGTTCTTCAGCTCTTCCATATCCTGTTATGAAGCAATGGGAAGATATTACAGGTCATCGTCTGCTAGAACGCTACGGAATGACTGAGGTTTTCTCCATATTCATTCTCCCTTTGTGTTTTCCAGCCTACTATTTGACAACTTAAAAGATGGTTTAATCTATATCAGCTGCACTAACCTTATCAATGCCAACAAGTGTAAGCTATTAGTTTGTACTGATTATTATGGTGCTTTATAGTTTGTTATGGCACTATCCAATCCTTTGCATGGTGCACGAAAGGCAGGCACTGTTGGGAAACCCCTTCCACGAGTTGAGGTATGTGAAGTATTAGGTTGGACATGAAAGTATTCATGTTTCTCTATATTACAAGAATGCCATGCATGTTTTATTACGGTGATGATGTTACTTATTGTTGAGCCAGAATTGGAATTCTTGCTTACTGCAATGGAAAAAATGATCTAACTTAATTTGATGTAAACTTGTATGAGTGCTATCTTTGGCACAAAGTTTGAGCAGAATTCTAATTTTTAAAGTTGTTCAAAGTTATAACCCTCTAGCAGTTGAAGATATTGCTTTACATGTACATTTTTGTCTTATCTTTCAATCCAATCTCTTTTATGTGATTGTCCGGATTATGCTCCCGTCTAGCTTTTTCAGTTGGCTCCTGGTTGTGGTCTCCTAGGAAAACCACAAACATATGTAATACTTTGTTGCTTAATTAGTTTTTGCCTAACTGCTGAGTACATATTGCTTAATTACGGTAGCATTGTAACATTTTTAGAAAAATGTATATCAAACAAGTTGAACATAACTCTGCCTGCTCCTGTCTAGGTCAACATTCTTGCAGAAGATGGTAGTCCTGTTGGTGCAAATGGAGTGGGAGAGCTTTGTGTAAGAAGTCCCTCTCTGTTCAAGGAATACTGGAAAAAACCTGAGGTATAATCAGTTTTAGCTCTTCTTTTGTTCACAGTAATATATTGGTTCTTCATGCTTGCTGATATAGATGCAGTTCCACTATAAGCAATTTGCTAGTTATTTCCTTTGTTCATACTCTGATAATTAATATAGTTATCATGGAGTATTCCACAATTGCCTATTCTCAAATGAGCTGGTGGTACAACTCAAATTATTAGGAATACCATATTTTAAGTCATTGAATTTGCTCTTTTCCTGCATTTCGGTTTTGTATTCATTACCAGAAAGTATTATGAGCTGCTTAATGTCTTCACTCTAAATCTTATTATCTATTTCAACATGAATAATCAAATAGTATTAACACCATGAAACTGTTTGCTTTCACTAACCATAGTTTGAGGATATTCCATACAGCTTTCTGTGGTTGTTTTCTTTTTCCTTGGAGTCACTCTATTCTGTCTTCTATCCTCTATATTTCCATAGGGACACTCGTCAGAGTTTATCTTCCATTGATGGCTGTGCTAAAATCTCTCCTCTGTTTAACATACACTATGACCATGTTAAGCCAAGGAGATTTTTGACGTGTAGACTGAGTTTACCTAAAAATGTATTGACTAATCATGTTATCTTGTAGGAATTTTGAATGAAGCAGGTAATAAGCTTGACTAAGAGTTTTTAGATACTTTGCCTATAATTGACTTTACCCTTTTTTCTCGTCATCTTTTGATTCTTCCATTTTGATTTAGGCAAATAAGGATGCATTTATTGGTGATGGATTCTTCAAAACTGGAGATACAGTCACAGTGGATGAAGATGGATATTACATAATTTTGGGACGTAAGAAGTTATTGTTAGTTTATACATTTAATTGTATTTGTCACCTTCTTAATTCTTGAGTGATCATTGCTTAACCATTGCTTTACACAAGAAAGGAGTGACAAAGCAGCTAGATATTCCATGATGTGAATGAGTTTATCTTGGCCTTTTGTTATGTGGCCATGCTACACTAGCAGCATAAGTTGAGAAAAAGCCTAGTCAAAATTTAGCAGTGCACTGTTTGCATTTCATCATCAATGCAATTCAGCTGTGATTTTTCTTCATTTCCGCTATATTTCTTGGATCCAAGGATCATGATGCCACACTTTGTCAAATGCCAAATGAAATTGTCTCACTGTATTTTAATTGAGAATAATCCATATCAAGAAACACTATTTTATACCAAGCATAAAACAATTTTGCTAGTACCTATCTTAATTGCACATTCCAAATTCACTGTGCATGAAAAGAAAGTTGAAATAATTCTGAATTGCATTCTAAATGCTGCATTTGTCAATATGCAATTACTACATGCTTGACACATATACCATAAAAAAATCCTTGGACGTCACCTCATGAATGGTGATAGTTTCAAGTATACCTGATATTTTCATCCTGTTTCCACCTGTTAATTTGCTTTATTCTCATTAAGATTTTAGATGTGTGTCGTATTCAAAAGAAGATTTTCCTGTCAAGCTTTGAGCAATGCAAAACAATAACTTTTGTTAGTCTTGACAAAAATGTTGTTATAGGAAAAACTTTTTTTTTTTCCTTCTCCATATTGATAACAATGACATGCAAGTCAAGTCATAAGTGTTATAGCATATTTCTAAGAGATTCTAAGCCTACTCTGCAAAGATCATGATGGGCATCCATTTTTTCTCTTTCCAGGTACTAATGCTGATATTATGAAAGTTGGTGGTTACAAGTTATCAGCACTAGAAATCGAAGCGGTCCTCTTAGAGGCAAGTAAATTGCACATATCTTGAATAACAATAGTTTGTTTCATCTGGAACATACATAAACCACCTTCCAGTTAGTGCATTGCACAACTCCAATCATCTTGTTCTTTTTGTACTTCAAATCATCAAAATGTTACCTTGCTATTCTGTTTATATGATTGGTTATGGATGAGAGGGATAAAATTATATCATTGCAATCAGAGAAGAACATAACACTCATATATATGGCTTTCACATAGAACCAAATACCATAATAATATAATATGAGGCTCAGCACTGAAAATCTTGGTATGTGGTTGAATGGTTCTTAAACATTGGCATTTCCGGTTATTCTTCATTCAAATGTCTTTCCAGTACCCTCCTGCCTCCTTTGCCTTCTCTCATCTTTTGTCACTGTTATCACTGTGCTAACAGGTCAGTCCCTTGTCCTCTTTTTCTTCTCCATAGCTGCCATTGCTGCTCTGTTTCGATCAGTCCCTCCTTTTATCCTGGATTACATGCTTGATGAGTGCCATATGTGACAGTATCAACAAAATCATTCTTTGCCGGACAAAACTGTTTCTGGTGCTGAGACTATAAACCTGAGATGATAGATGATATATTAACACTAAAAACCGCATACTATTAATTTTAACACTCCCCTTAAGATGTAACATGGATCGACACTACACTTAAAAAAAATATCAATATAGAAAATAAGAGTGACTAAAACACTTGATGCAGATAACGAAGACGCAACATGCCATAGTTGAGAAACTTTGATGATGCTATTATCTGGACTGAGGTTGGTGATGATCTTTGAAGGATGACCTCAACTGACTTGGTATATCGTGAAAGAGTTGACACAATCTTCTTCTTAACACCCCTCAAACTAAAGATGCCATAAGATATTTTAGTTTATAAAAAATTTCAAATTGTGAAGGGTTGCTGAGAAAACGAGTTATATAGTTCTAGTATTTAGCCTTGTGACAAGGAGTTAATATTGAGAGATATTGACTAATATCCAATATTATTTCAAGAGATGAAATATCAAAGAGGAGACTGAGAAATATTCTCTAGAGAGTAGAAAGAGGATATTGGGAGAGAGAAGATGAAAAATCTATCTTTTAAAATTTCATTCAAAGAAGAGTGATAAAAGTATCACAAAAAAAAAAAGAGTATAATCATGTTCAGCATCTACTCTAAGAACAGAGAAATCTAGGTAGAAGACTGAATTGTTGATATTTTACTCTAAGGCATAGAAGATATTAGGAGAGAATAGAAGTTTGACATCCACAGAGAGATATTGAATTGCAAACATTAACTAACTTCATTTTAAATCATGCATATAATTTACCAAAAGGTGCCTAGGAGACCAAAAATGATTTCAGAATGAGGAATCTAGCAGCACATCAACTTGAGAGTTGAACAGAGAGTGCTATTTCAAAACTTTGGCTTCCAAAATTTGCAAATTTCACTCTAGCGACTTCTCCTTCTTGAGGGAGTTGTTTTTTTTTTTTGAATCTGATTCATCCTATTTTGTACTTTCTTTGTAAAAAAAATTCCTGTTCATCCAAATATGTATTTCTTGGATAAATGCTTATCTAGCTGTCATGAATTTGTATTGTTGCTCTGACATTAATGATTGGCTTTGTCTCCAGCATGAGGCTGTGTTAGAGTGTTGTGTTCTGGGCTTACCTGATGAGGATTATGGGGAAGTTGTGAGTGTGGTTATTGTGCCTCACACAGATGCAAAGAGAAGCACAGAGCTAGAACTAAAGCCAATTATTACACTAGAAGATCTACGTAATTGGGCCAAGGAGAAACTAGCTCCATATAAGGTACTTGTTCTTCAGTAATGCATCGTTTAGGATTTTTTTTTCATCTTTCTATTCTGTCATAAGCTTTGAGCAGGTTGCTTAGAGAAGATATTTTGAATACATATATGCTGTAAAAATCATTTTCACCATCATTTGTTCCTCTGCCCAAATATTATTTTGTAAGCTTTGCATAGCACCAAACACGGCCAATCTTGTTTTCTTTTTGGTGTAGTCATATAAAGATTAGCCGACGCCACCTAGTAGGATAAGACATGATTGTTGCTGTTGTTGTTGTTGTTAGTCATATAAAGATTAATTGATAATACTTAGTCGATTATACTTAATCATCTCTGTCAATAAAATATAATCCAATGTTAGCATAGATCCATTGTACAACAGTAGGATTAGTGTTTGAGCTTATGATTTTAAACAGTGCAGCCTATTTCTTATTGGTTTATATTCTTTGCATTCATTCAGCTACCGACAAAGCTGTTCTTATGGGATTCTCTTCCGCGAAATGCTATGGGAAAGGTTAGCATTCTCTCTATTGAGTTCATTGTGTGCGTGTGTTTTGCGTGAATATCCACAATAAGCTCTACGCTTGTGTTCTTTTGCTTTTTGGTTCCTCCAAAATTCTCCAGGTAAACAAGAAGGAGATGAGGAAATTACTAGAACAACGACTGTGATCAGACTGACTCATCAGCGGTGGCTGATGCTGGAGCATATCACAAGTATACTCAAGAATACTTATTCCCAGGGGGTCATTTTCTTTAATAAATCTTGTTAAGCTTCTCCTAGTTAGACAATTGAAGAGAACCATCTATTCTTTTATATCTATTCTAGTAATTTTGGTTTGTACTTGTCGAAATAAAGGAAAGATTGCTAAAACGGGTGTTGTTTTCCCTTACATGTAAATTGACTTCCAGATTTTTGTGAATGTCAAAAGCCTACATAACCTTCAGATGTGTTGATGTTACAAAGCTGTAAATGTTACAAACCTTACAAGCTTCTTTATGCCACCAGCAACATGAAAAGGAAACACATATCCTACTTGTGTGATGTGCAACCATATTATCAACCATTTTCAAATTGCTAGATTTGTGATCTATATAATCTGTTTCAACAATTGGAATTGGAACTTTTGGCTGGGCAAGTGGACATAGGGCCTTGGAATTGAAGAGACAACTAATGGTGGGCATGCATGTCGTCCCATCACTCTCACATATTTGTCCGTGACTTACTGATTCGTCCTCCGTTTGTGTGTGTTTTTGTTTGATTTAACCTGAAATACATACATACATAGAATCTTTGCTGACTTTATTCTGCGAGTGTTGCAGAACAGCAAAACAATAGGAAGAGAACCAATAGAACTGTAGCTGAAGCCTGAAGGGCATCGCCAGACCACGCTCTGCTACCTGAAACCAGGACAAACCTCATCGATGACTTGACTAAAAACAGGTCAAGTAAGGATGTAGACTGCTCTTTCACCACCTGGATTGGATTTATTGGTTGACTCAGTAAACTGCCATAGCCTGTGCTCAAAGACAAGTTGATGAACGCCTGCAGCATCTATTTTTTTAATCCCTCGATGCCCACAAGCGACTCGGTCCTTCTTCTTGTTCATGCCCATAGAGATTAATCTGTGGATTGGAGGGAGAAAAAAAACAATGTATCTGTCGTAGATTCTGAACGAGGGGAAGAAAAGCAGCGGAGAGATATTTAGTTGGGAGCTGTCTGGTTGCCTGTCGGGAAATTAGATTCCTTGTCGGTAGGTGTGCGTGCTCTCTTTTTCCAACACTCAACTGCTCTCAACATTTCATCTGAATTTCACAAATATATGCATTCATAATATGTAGTGTACCTGCCTCTGGTTTCCTCCTCCTACTCGATTCGTTCGCCATTATTCTGCATCTCTGTCTCAGGCAGCTGTCTCTAATCTCCCCCTTGTACAGTTTCATTCGATGACGCCGCCAGTGGAGCACGACTACATGGGCGCCGACGATACTGAGCTCCGCCTCGGCCTGCCCGGCTCCGACGGCCGGGTGGTCGACGGAGGCGCCACTGCGGGCCTCACACTGGGCGGCGCGAAAAGGGCTTTCTCCGACGTCGTCCACGGGGATTCTTTCTCGGAAGCAGGGGAGGGCGACGGTGGAGCAACCAAAATGGCGCCGCCACTGCCTGCGGCGAAGTAAGTCTGTTTCCCTTATTTTCTACTAGTTTTGACTGCAAACCTGCAATATTCTTTTCATTGTTTGGAAAACTCACGTATTGTTAATTCTATTACGATTCTTGATTTGATTTTTCATCTCTTTGAGGATTTGTTCATGCTTTTATTTCTATGAAGACATCAATCCTTGAACTGTATCATATGTCTATGGATTTCAAAATATGGAATCAGTGCTCACTTGTTCATAAATTAGCTTCTGAAATTAATTTATATGATAGGACACAGATTGTTGGTTGGCCACCGATCCATAGTTACCGAAAAAATACAATCGCATCAAATACTTCAAAGAACAATGATGATGATGATGCCGATATGAAGCAAGGGAATGAATGCCACTATGTGAAGGTCAGCATGGATGGAGCTCCCTATCTGAGAAAAGTTAACCTTAATACTTACTCCAACTACAAAGAGCTGTCACTAGCACTAGGGGAGATGTTTACTAGTTTCACCATTGGTGAGCTCTCTTTTATCGACATTTCATTCAGCGATTGCTTGTATTTTCTGTGAGATTTATGATTTTAGGAAAAAAGATCGAGATTAGGACACACTAATGTTGCATGACATTCTTTCTTTGTGATTTTCAGGCCAGTGTGGTTCAAATGGAGCGAGTGCTAGAGAGACGATCACTGAGGGCCGGGTGTTGGACCTTCTTCAAGGATCCGAACATGTTCTTACCTACGAGGACAAGGATGGGGATTGGATGCTCGTCGGCGATGTTCCGTGGCTGTAAGTGAAGATCTCAGAGTAGCTCTTTCTCTGTTTGCTCCTGATCATGAATGACTAACTAGTTTGCCTACATCGCTCTCTCTTTTGGATTGTTTCTATGATTCTTTTCCATTGCAGTATGTTTGCTGACTCTTGTAGGAGGCTGAGGATTATGAAGGGTGCAGATACAATTGGAATTGGTAAAGGTCGTCAGTCAGAAGTTCTTTGAAGAACATTCTGATATATTTTATTTGTATGCTAATGTGTTTGTAAATGTGTTGCAGCTCCAAAGCCCATGGGGTCCAAGATCAGGAACTGAGAGCAAGATGATGAACCCTGAAAGAAGAATCAAAGCCACAATTTGTAGTGTTCTTCCAGTCGAAGATAATCGACTGTGAACTTGTTATTAATGCACTAGCGTGTTCATTGTATTTCCTATGCTACTGGTCCTGTTCAAGATTTGATCTCTGCTCCGATTTGTATAGAAAGACTAAATTTGGTCATGTTTGCGTTTATAGAATATTTAGTGAATCTATGTTGTTTCCCATATTTAAGGAAATTCTATTTTAAGCTCGACGACGATCGTAGCTGACAACAGCTCGATCCTCTAAATTTAGCATGCGTTGCAAAAATAGCCATTCCGCGGCGCCATGAATAGGAGGAGGAGAGGAATCGGCGAGAGCAAGCAAGTTAGTTTTCTACGAGGAGGGGAGAAGGCAGGAGGCATCGCGTCGAGCATCTCCCCATCGCCATGGCGAAGGCTCGCCACCTTGTCCTTCACCTCGCCTTCCTCCTCTCCCTCGCAGCCTCCTCCGCCGCCGGCCAGTCGATGTTCGGCGACTTGCTATGGCAGAAACCGGACTTCGAGACCGACTACGGCGGCGAGTGGAAGCTGGTGGCCTCCAACGCGGGAGTGTCGGCCATGCACCTCGCCATCACCCGCAACAACAAGGCCATCATGTTCGACTCGGCCATCATGAATGTTCCCCCGCTCAAGTTCCCCGCCGGCAACTGCCGCGCTGCTCCGGCCAAGAACAACCCCAACGCCCTCGACTGCAACGTCCACGCCGTCGAATTCGATTTCGGAACCGCGAAGAGCCGCCCTCTCAAGGTACTCTGTTCTACCATTTCATTCGATCGTCCTTTCTCTTAATTCTCCGATGCCGTCACGTAGGTGCTGACGGACACGTGGTGTTCGTCGGGGAGCTTCGACGCCGACGGCAATCTTGTCCAATCCGGTGGATTCAAGGATGGAGCTCGCGCCGTGAGATTCTACAAGTCGTGCGATACCTGCGAGTGGGAAGAGCACCCCAAGAGTTTCGCCGTCGATCGATGGTACGCTACTCAGGCGGCGCTACCGGACGGAGGGTTTGTTACCGTGGGTGGCCGCCACCAGTTCAGCTATGAATTCATCCCCAAACCAGGGACGACCAACCCGAAGGCCTTCCACCTCCAGTTCCTCGTCGAGACCACTGACGACGTTGAGAACAATCTCTACCCCTTCGTCCACCTCTCCACCGACGGCAACCTCTTCATCTTCGCCAACAACCGCGCCATCCTTATCGACTACAAGAACGACAAAGTCGTCCGCAAGTTCCCTGTTCTCGCCGGAGGCGGCCGGAACTACCCCGCCTCCGGCATGTCCGCACTGCTCCCCATTGCTTCGCCGGCGGTGGGCAGCAAAGGGCCCGTCCCCGCGGAGGTCATCGTCTGCGGCGGTAGCACTAGGGACGCCTTCTCGAAGGCAGAGAAGGGCGTGTTCCCGCCCGCAGAGGCAAACTGCGGACGCCTGGTCATCACCGATCCCAACGCCCAGTGGAAGATGGAGAAGATGCCGATTCCGCGCACCATGGGCGACATGCTCATCCTACCCACCGCCGACTTGCTCATGATCAACGGCGCCAGGAAGGGGTGCTCCGGGTGGTTTTTCGCCCGCGAGCCGATACTGGAGCCGGTGCTCTACCGCCTCAACGCACCGAAGGAGAGCAGGTTCCAGGTGCTGGCGAGCAGCAACACGCCGCGAATGTACCACTCCACCAGCGCCGTGCTCCCCGACACCAGCATCCTCGTCTCCGGCAGTAACCCCAACGACGGTTACAAGTACACCAAGGTCATGTTCCAGACGGAGGTGAGCGTCGAGAAGTTCTACCCGCCCTACTTCGACCCTGCTCTGGTGATGCACCGCCCGCAGATCGTCGAAGACTCGGTGCTCGGAATCAACTACGGCCAGCCGTTCGACTTGGAATTCTCCCTCTTCGACATGCTGGTGGTCGAGTCGGACGTCAGGGTGACCCTGTACGCGCCTCCCTTCACGACGCACGGCTTCTCCATGAACCAGAGGATGCTGGTGCTCAACGTCGAGCACTTCTTCCGCAGAGGTTTCGGAAGGTACCGCTTGGTGGTGGCTGCGCCGCCGTCGGGTGCGTTTGCTCCCCGGGTACTACTTGTTGTTCGTGGTGAACCGCGGCGTGCCCAGCCATGGCGTCTGGGTGCAGGTCAACTAGCCCGGCCGCCGGCGTCCAACATCAAACAAACTTGTTTCAGATGAAAGATCAATCTAATTGCAGTAACTTCTACACTAAAACTAACTTGTTTCACTGGCCACTACTTTCTTCAGACAAGCATTTCTTCAAACAAGAATAACAAGATAAAAATGACTGATGAAAAGTTTAAATTTTGATCTCGAATCATGCATGGAATATCAAGAAGAATCCAACCAACTGAACTAATTGACAGTTGACATCTTGTCTTAATCTGAACACTCGAACAAGAACAACTGAGAATCTGACTTGAGTCTAATATACGATATTGCCAAATGAAGAATTAAATGGCCATTGTTCCTCTGGATGCAGTCCATGCCGACTAAGACAGCGCGCAGGGGCAGAGAGGAGTTGGCCGAGCCGGACTTGCTCCGCTCTGTCCTCTCCGAGCTACTCCTCACCTTCCTCTTTGTCTTCGTCGGCGTTTCGGCCGCCGCGACTGCGGATGAGTGACTGATTAGTAGTTAACAGCAGTTGCTTCCGATTTTAAAAGCTAGATACTTAGATTCGATCGGTGATGGTGGCAGAGAAGGCGGCAAGCGAGAAGGAGTCGATCACGGGGCTGGCGGCGACGGCGGCGGTGATGACGGCCGTCGGCTTGACGTATCGTCCGGGCACATGAACCCGGCCGTGACGATTGGGCTTGCAGTCGGAGGGTACGTGACGGTGGTTCGGTGCGTCCTTTACGTTATCGTGCAGCTGCTGGGTTCCTCCGCGGCTTGCCTCCGCCTCCGGTACATCGCCGGTGGACTAGTGAGTATGAATCAATAATCCGATTTATTAAGATTCGAGTTAATAAATCATAGTCGAATCGAAATATCGGATGCAGAATGCTCCTGTCCATGCTCTTGCTCCGGGGATGGATCCTCTGCGGGGCGTGATCATGGAGGCCGTCTTCACCTTTTCCATGGTCTTCTCCGTCTACGCTCTCATCGTGGACCCCCAAAAAGCGCTCCGCGTCCAGCGTCGCGCCGCTCCTCGTCGGCCTCGTCGTAGGCGCCAACTCGCTGGCCGGCGGGGCCTTCTCTGGCGCTTCAATGAACCCAGCCAGGTCCTTCGGGCCGGCGCTGGCGAGCTGGGACTGGTCCAATCACTGGGTCTACTGGTTTGGCCCCATTCTCGCCAGCGGCCACGCCGGCTTCGTCTATGACCACCTCTACCTCGCCACCTCCTACTTTGCTCTCCCCTGCGCCGGAGATCATGACGAAGGCTTCTAGGATCGCTGTTTCTTCTATAGGAGACGATATCGCAGCTATGTATTTACTGGCTACGAATTACTGCAATAAAAAGAACAATTTTTATTGGACAAACAGAAAATGTACGAGTACAATTCGCAGGACTTCTCTGTCGTGTTCGATTTTCCAACAAAGATCAAACAAAGAAAGATTTTTACTTTGTAGAAGAAAAACCACCGACTCAAATGCTCCAGTTGATGGACGGATGTTGGACTTGCAAGCCCAGTAGCCTTTCGAATGGACGGCCCAGATCATCGTAGTCCCACCGCCATCTTTATTCAAGTTCTACTCGTGCACTTGGAACGGAGGTTGCTTCCTTTTACGGCGACGCTGCTGCTTCCAGCATCCACCCGATCGCCGCTTCCTATTATATCTCCCTGATACATTGATCTGAAAAATCTGACCGGGGGAGAGCCATGGATAGCTTGATCTCCCTCGTCAACAAACTCCAGAGAGCTTGCACCGCTCTGGGAGACCACGGGGAGGAGAACGCTCTACCCACCTTGTGGGATTCGCTACCTGCGATCGCCGTCGTTGGTGGACAGGTAATTGGTTTCTTCGTTGATGTTCTGTGCCTGCCTTTGGTTACTGCCTTTTTTCTTTTCTTCTCATCATCCTTTGATTATGGTGTTCTTACCCTAGTTGGGTGTTTCAATTCAACATTGGAGGGTTTAGTTCTTTGGGAGATTTCGTCTTAAGGACAGAGTTTTTTCTGTCATGATCGGTGCTTCTTTTTGTCCTATTCAAAACTTTCTTTTGGTTCCCCCGTTTTCTTGATTGTTGTAATTTGGATTCATGTCAACATGTTTGATACTCACCACTAGTTTCTTTGGTATGCACCGAAGTATCGAATATTGGGTTGCTGCAGATTTTCTCATTTAAACGTCTAGGAAATTACCATTTGCCGCCTCATTCAATCAAGTCAAAGTAATTTGACAATAATTGTGTCCATTTTATCTTTCGAGCGTAAGAAAATGAAATGACAAGATCCTGGCTTATTCAATCTAATTTATTTCTTGTTCCATAGGTAGTTGTGGTGAATTTTACCAGACTCTCTTTTAGCCAAATTAGAATCATATTATAGGATATGTAATAATTTGTTTTTTAAATTGTTTATTCTGCTCCCTTTTGCTATCTTTTCAAACTTAAGAGGATGCTCTTCTTTTGTAATAAACTAGTTAGTCATGTGCATGTTCTCTTTATGATCAAAAGCTATAGTTGTTTGCTCATGCTTTTTCCACATCTAATTGTGTACTTTCCACTCTATATTCATGGCATGGTTCTGTATTTTAGAGCTCTGGCAAATCTTCTGTACTCGAAAGCATAGTTGGGAAGGACTTTCTACCAAGGGGTTCAGGTGACCTCTAAGATGTCCATAATTCTCTTACTAGACATTCTTTTGTCAAGTTTGAGGCGGTGGTCAGTTTTTGATAAGCAACGTCATTACCTTTTGTAGGAATTGTCACTAGACGCCCCCTAGTTCTTCAGCTGCATAAAATTGATGGACAGAGAGAGTATGCTGAATTCATGCACCTTCCAAGAAAGAGGTTCACAGATTTTGGTAATTTTCTTGGCTACTATATTTGTGTTTTAGCCATTTCTATGAACTCATAAGATTGAAATGCTCACCCTGCTTGTTTCAATACAGCCCTTGTTAGGAAGGAGATCCAAGATGAAACAGATAGAGAAACTGGACGTAACAAGCAAATTTCACCTGTTCCAATTCACCTTAGTATTTATTCTCCCAATGGTGAGAAATTGATGGTTTTGTAACATTTTGTAATCATCTTCCATACTAACTTCGAATGCCTGTCCCTACACCAGATGAAAAGGTTAAGGACATGGTTTAAAAAGTGGCTGCCTAGGCATTTGCATTAGGAGAATGAAGCATATATAGCATATGTAGTTCTCTATATGCAGTTGGCTTCAATATGCAGGACCATAAATAAATTAACAATCTTATGGTTTTAGTTATATAGAGTATTTGTGTGTTATCATATTGCATGAAGTAGGTCACTTGATGTCTTTAGCTGTGGATTGTTAGAATTTAATTTTGTTGCAGCAAGCAAGTTTTTTGTATGAATATTAGTAAATACTTTGATGGTAACACAAAAGTTGATGACTTATCCAGGTCACGAAAAACTTGGATCTGGACAATTTTTGGTTGAGTCAAGTAGTAGACCCACATTCACCCAACCATGTATTATGTGCAAGAGAAACATGTACAGTGTTCTTTATAAACCCCTTTATGCCTCTTGTACTTCTTGATGTGGGACTAAACAAAAAGCAATGTAGCGTGCTTTTTAGTTGGCATCTTCTTCTTGAATCCAGTAATACTGTTTGGAGTTAAATTTTGGACAAGAAGCTTATGATCTTTTGAAAGAGTTCTTGATTTGCTTGAACTTGAATAGATATTGGATTGGATAGATAAATGTTGTTGAAGCTACAGAATATGACCACACCCTAAGGTTTTGATGTCTGTCGGCGTTGGCTGCTTCTTTTGTCAGATGTTTGAGCCCCCGGAAAAAGACTGGTTAGACCATCTCCTGGTTCTTTATTCACCCTTGATGAACTTGAAACAACATTGCTTGTGTATAATCCACCATTTAACTTATTTTAAAATATTTTATGTTAATAATTTAATTTTAATTGGCACATCTATCTGCTCATAGACTCACTGTAGGTTGTAAAGAAGTGATGCGATAGAATTGGTATTTTTGGATGCTATAACTATGGCTTCATCTATATATCCAAATTGGATTATCATGTGTCATGTGATGATTTGGAGAAACTGATGCTATAGAGTATGTGTATTTCGGTGCTTCAACTGTATATCCAAGATGATTACTATTGGCCAAGTGAGGGTTTAGAAAAAACTAGGTCAGGAATGCAATATGAGTTACCCCATACCCTCAGTAGTAAGGTGATCTTGCTGACTGTGAATCAAATATTGTTGTGTCTGGGAAACAAGAAAATGATCTTGATACTTAGTTAGTGCAGTGAATGCCTCCTATTATATTTTACTGAAATAAATTATTACCCAGTTGCCCAATTATCTCAGTTCAGGCTTTTGAATTCTTTGAATTTTACTTAGTTTATCACTCATCATCGTGATCTGTTAAAAGGGATGTCTCTGATACATCAATGCATATACAACATTTTGAATTTCTTTCAATATATCTCCTATAAATTTGCCACTCTTTCACCATGTATCCCTGATTTTAGAGTAGAATTTTGCTGCAATAATTCTAATACTCTCATCTCTGGCAGTTGTGAATTTGACATTAATTGATCTTCCTGGACTGACAAAGGTTGCAGTTGGTAATTCACTAGCTATGTTTATTAAATTTTACTACCCTTATGTTGTCATAGATGTATTTAATCGTCTTAAACTTTCTTTACTGTGTGTATATTGTAGAGGGACAACCTGATAGTATCGTAGCTGATATTGAGAATATGGTCCGTTCATATATTGAGAAGGTGATACTTATGAAGCTATATTATGTTATCAGTCTGTTTCTCTATGTATTTTGTTTATTGTTGAATTTCATTATTTTTCATTGCATACTGTGTTCTTTCATTTCTACTACTATGGATATCCTTTGTTGACTTGTCAATGTTCTAATGAATATTTGACTCCTATTTGATGTGCAGCCCAATTGTATAATTCTTGCTATTTCACCAGCCAATCAAGATCTTGCCACATCTGATGCAATTAAGATATCCCGTGAAGTTGATCCTAAGGGTGTGTCTTGCTATTTCTGAAAAAAAAATTATACAAGTGTTGTTTTTGTTCTTTATACATTCAAGAAGTTATTGCCCATTTTTTATTCTAGCAGTAGCACTTTCTACTTCAAGAAAAATGGAGCATCTATTTGAAAGGAGTAAAACATTATAGTGGTTAACAGGAGATCTTGGGAACTTTCACAATAACATTGTCAATGTGCCAGAAAATTTTAATTACATGATCTCTTCTTCTTCTTTTTGTACCTTGCAAGTTATCAAAATTGATATCTTAAGTTCATCTCATCATTTTATTTTAGGTAGTTCTCCTAACTACATCTGGGATTTGAATAATATTTTTTTTATTGGAGTTTAACTATTTGATGTAGTTTTTTAACTCAGGCATTAATAAATAAATCACTTTACCAGATGAATAGTGGGGCTAGTGAAAAAAGATAAAGGAGGTTGTATTGATGGATTGATGGCACCTACTAAAAATGGCACATATGGTTTACATTTTCAAAGAAAAAAATAATGCATTTAGGGAGATTCATGTGTCATATAGGAGATCTATTTATTATATAATCATTCTCTGTTAGTGAATATGTTAAATTTTGACTTTTTTTCCCTTTGTCATTCTAGGTGAGAGAACACTTGGTGTGCTTACTAAGATTGATTTAATGGACAAGGGTACTGATGCTGTTGAAGTAAGCTGATTTCTTTGCAGCTCTTTTTGCAGCATAGCTATTGTAAATTGTTGAATACAAAATAATCTATTATCTACTTAATTCTTTCAGTGAGGCAATTTTCTTTCTATTCTCAGACAATCTAGAGGTTTAGATTTGTTGTGACATTTAGCTTCTTACTTCTGCATTGTATGGCAGAAATAAAGTACTTTCTTCACTTGGAACAAACTCCTCCTGTGTTCACACGTAACTTTGCGTCTACAATGTTTCTTGCGGATGTGCTCGCCTTACTCACAGCATAACCTAGAAAGAACCTATGTGATTACCCTAATTAATTTCCTTGCAGAACATACAAGATGGAGGTTCACAGAGTTATTTGGTTGCCTTATTCATATGCTTTATGACTAGAGGCCATTAGTAGGTATTTAGTTCTCTCGAAGTCCCCTTCAAGCTATATAGTTTCATTGGCAACAGTAAGGTTTCCATACTTATGATGACTAATATCATTACTCCAATGGGCTTGCAGAACTTGGTTGCTTCTAGTATAAGTGTCTTTCCACTTGCTATAATGAATTTATAATTGTACTTGTATCATGCCCATGAGTTTTAAATTTAGTGGGTTTTCTTTCTCTGACAATTTAGATTAGCCATATATTTCGATTTTTCTCCGTGACAGATTGCTGCTATTGCTTTTTTTTTTCTTTGTGATTGAAATTCATACTCCATTTGAATAACACATGTTCATATTTTTTATCGTCATGATTTGGTTGATGCTTAAAACCTCATCGTGTTAATTTTGTGCATTTATATCTTTACTCTGTATGATAAACTCTCTTAGATACTGGAAGGGAAATCATATCGTCTACAATTCCCTTGGATCGGTGTTGTTAATCGTTCTCAAGCTGATATTAACAAGAATGTGGACATGATTGCTGCTAGAAGAAGAGAGAGAGAATATTTTGCAAATTCACCAGAATACAAGCATCTAGCTCACAGGATGGGGTCTGAGCATTTGGGGAAGGTTCTCTCAAAGGTATCAGATTTTTCTGCAAGCATAGTTACTTTGATTGGTATTTTGAAAGAGACACAACGTGAATGGTAACTTTGGATCTTGAATTAACAATTTCTTTTACCAAAATTATGGAAAATCATATTTCTATATGCAGCATTTGGAGCAAGTAATTAAATCTCGAATTCCAGGCATCCAATCTCTTATAAGTAAAACACTTGCTGAACTAGAAGGTGAATTAACTCGTCTAGGAAAACCAGTTGCTGCAGATGCTGGCGTAAGTTTCATTTACTCTCTTTATGATTGATATTCCAATCTTCATTGGTAGATTGTAGAGTTAATGGGGAGTGGTTTTAATCTGTTCTTCAACTTGAGTCTTGAGATATCTAAGGGTCTGATCCTTTTAACATGTTCAAATTTCTTAAACGTAGTTATTTGTTTCTCTTCTGTTGCACGTATCAACTGAAGCTGACAATACTATTTTTTTTGTGCCTAGCTCATTGAGATGTAGATGAATGTTGACACATTAATACTCTTTTTTTCTTTTTGTCAAGTTTCTTATACAATTTGTGCCTCTAACTGGTCAGTATGTTTTGGTATTGATACTTTGGTTATCATGGTTTGTTGAGATTAATTACTTGTTACGTGATAATTACCAGCTTTAATGGATATAATGTTCTGTCTTTCTCTAGTGCAAATTTTCTATAGTATTTTCTATATTCATCCCATAAATCAGGAGTTAATCATGGAAGCTATCCATCTATTAGCTCTCTTTCTTCGATATGTGCATCTAATTTGCTGCAAGGTTCTGAGAATTATTTTGCTGTTATGTTCAGGGTAAGTTGTATGCAATAATGGAAATTTGCAGAATCTTTGATCAAATTTACAAGGAACACCTTGATGGCGTGTATGTATTCGTACCACACTGTTTTTCAAGAACTAATTATTTTGTAGCATATTCACTTTTGAATTTTTTACAAACAGCTTCACTCATGCTTCTTTTGAATGAAGATGCTTGTACATGCATCCACATAATCTGAATTGATATGTAACTTACAGATGTCACAACTTATTGGCAATTGATTGAGATTCCAACTTGTCTATGTCTCAAGTACAATTTTTCTTCTGAATTATTTTTTTCAAGATGTTTTGGTGGCACTGAAGAATGATTAGATATCAATGCAGTTATGCAGATATTGCAGAATGTTGCCATTTGTTCAATCAACCAGAATCGTGGAAGTGCTTTAGTTCAGTGTTGAGGAGCTTGGGGTCCATTGTTGGGTGAATAATGTAGATCAAAGGAATATATTGAGAGCACTCTAGTCCAAGCATGTTTATAGAGTACATGTGATGTCTGTAGATTATGCTTCTATATTTTATGATACCAAGTCATTGCACTGTGGAGCTATATCAGTAACATGTGGCAACAATGGTTTGGTTACCAACATGGTTAGGATAGGAACTTGATCCACAGAACTATAACTGTGACAACTTGCAACATCATGGAGAATGGTAGTAGCATTCCATGAAATTGTATCCGTAATAAGTTACATAGTTGTAGTGGTAACATTATCCCTGGACAAAATTATCGCTGTCGAACTTATAGCAATGTTACAAAGATATGTTTTCTTTGGTATTTTAACCTAAGAATGAATTTAGTTTGATCACTGGTAGTTGCTCTGCATTATACTAGTCTCTTTATCTCTGAATGGCAAGATGTTATAGTTTTATTCATAAAGTCATCGACTCAAGTGTTTACCACCTTGTTCAGATTTATAGTTACCTTTAATGTGCATTATTTATGCTATCATATACTTTCCATTAACATAGAATGTGTTACCAACTGCAGGCGACCTGGTGGTGAAAAAATTTATAATGTTTTTGATGCACAGCTCCCTGCGGCTCTTAAGAGATTACAATTTGACAAGCAACTCTCAATGGCTAATGTCAAGAAACTTATCACTGAAGCTGATGGTTATCAACCTCACTTGATAGCTCCTGAGCAAGGATACCGACGCCTCATTGAATCTTCATTGGTTTCTATAAGAGGTCCTGCTGAGGCAGCTGTTGACGCGGTATCAATTTCTCTTTACATTGAACTAATGTTTTGGCTCTTCGAATCCGGGAATACACTTTTCTTCTAATTGCCCTGTTGTTTACTCCCATTGTAGTTGGATGTTGCTACATACATGTTTTTATTTCATTTACCTGCACTTGGTGTTAGATCTGTTAACTTCTAGTATATCTCCTATTTCTTGAATTTGTGATGCAAATGGCTTCTAATTCTCCTGCAATATGTTTGCAGGTTCATGCTTTACTG
Organism: Curcuma longa; assembly: GCF_044706935.1. Taxonomy (NCBI): domain Eukaryota; kingdom Viridiplantae; phylum Streptophyta; class Magnoliopsida; order Zingiberales; family Zingiberaceae; genus Curcuma; species Curcuma longa. Next base: position 120,522 of record NC_133872.1, on the reverse strand, counting down.
AAGGAGCTAGTTCATAAAGCTGTTAGTGAGACTCCAGTAGGTTTTAGTTGCCTTGCTGTTTACTTTATATTCTCATCATGCCTTTTCTTTATTTGCTTCAAAATAATTCACTAAGAAAATGTAATTAAAGAAATGCATTGCATATGTTGATCCTTTTATTTGTTATAGTTGGAATTAATTAAAGTCTGGTATCTTTCCTCTCTCTCTCTTCTTCAGTTGTTAGTCATTTGTTAGTTTTGTATTAGTCATGCATTAATCATGTGTTAGCTTGTTATTCGCTAGTAAGAACCTGAAAACTCAAGTTTTTCTAGTTCTTTGTTAAAAATTTCAAGTCTACCTGACTATTTGTTTAGTTTCTCTGGGAGCCGTAATCTTTTTCCATGTCTCTGCATATTTTGATGTTTTTCAGAGACATACCTGAAATGTGCCTAGTATTCCAGTTGCACTGAATTAATAGTTGTGTAGGGTCATTATTCTGCAATGCAGATTAGTAGTAGCCTTGTATTGTGACCAAATATGCTATGGTCTATTGCTTGACAAGCAGGTTGGTTTGCATGGTCATGATTATGAAAGAAGCTGAAGTATGACATGAATCACTTACAATTGTCCAAAATTCCTTTAGGAATATGGTTTTCCAATATTTTAGAATCTGGAAAAGAAATAAAGGATCAGTCAAAAGAAAAAAAATTCTGTTACTTTTATATGCAATTTGTTGTGACAAGGGACAAATTCCAGAATTTGATTATGCTGTGAGGCTGTGACACATTCATGATAGCTTAGGTCCAGTGAAACGTCTTATAGATATATTCTCAATTATATTTTGTTTCTCTTATCCAATGCTTCACTTAAAATTAATCAAGTAGTCAAGTTAAAAATTTAGCATCAGATAGTTTGAAACTTTCAAATCCATAGTTTTAGAAGTACAAAAAGTGTTGTGCATTAATTAATTCTTAATAACTTTTCAACGTATAAAATTGTTACGAAATCATGCTAATTGCATGAAATTTTATTTCACTGCTCATAGTCAAGAATTTTGTCATTTCGTTGACCATACTTTTGTTTTCAGATTTCATTAAAAGCACAAAATTGATTAATCCTTCATGATCTATTTTGGTAGGAGCTCAAACAATATCCTACGCTGAGAATAGAAGTTGGGAATGCAGCTTTTGAATCATTGGAGAGAATGAGGGAAGAAAGCAGAAAAGCAACTCTTAAGCTAGTGGATATGGAGTGCAGTTATCTCACAGTAGATTTCTTCCGAAAGCTTCCTCAAGATGTTGAGAAAGGCGGAAATCCAACACTTTCTATTTTTGATAGATACAATGATTCGTACCTAAGACGTATAGGTGAGTTAGGATTCTGAATTTGTTAAACCATATGGATTAAATCATAAAATAAAAATATTTCTTCCTTTATATATTCTAGATCTGATTTGTTTTGGTTTGAAAATATAGGAAGATATGGGATCAACATTCTATCTGTATGATGTCTTCTATACAAGTATTCTATGTTTGTATAGATCTAGGTGTCTGAGTTTCACAGCTCATTTCCTGAAATTTTAATTTGTGATCAATTGAGGTGTAGGTATCCAACTCGTAGTATCAATGTTAGTTTTAGATGTCTGACATGGGTAAATTAGGGGAAGAAGTGTCCTGAGTGTTATAATGATGTTCACTATTCAATTATATGCTCGATGTCATTTATATTGGTGTTTGACAGGAACTACTGTTCTGGCATATGTCAACATGGTGTGTGCAAGCTTGCGAAACTCTATTCCTAAGTCTATTGTTTACTGTCAAGTGCGGGAGGCAAAGCGCTCCTTGCTTGATCATTTTTTTACAGAGTTGGGCAAAAAGGAGGTAAGATTGTGAAGTACTTATCATTTTGACCTTTTATAATAACTAGATACTGATGTTAGGCAATTGTCTACATGCCTGTTCTTCTGATACATCCTTTCTCTTAGAAGTAGAATATGTCACCTAATATTTGATGTCTCTAAATGAATTTCAAACTATCTTCTGTATTTCCCTATTTTCAGCTGTCATCATGTTTTACTCCGATTACAAAGAAGTTTATACATATGAGTTGCAACTGTGTGTTTGTAAAGCAGATGTAAACTTTTTGATTCATTTTGGAGTGGAGCTATCCTTATCATTTAGTGCATATTGATCTTGATTTCAATTTTTACTCTATTAGCCCCATTATGTTTTCCTTTTTTCTGTTTACTCTATTTGCTTCCATGTGTTTAACTTTCTTACCTCTCTAATCCTGTCTTGCACTTTTTTTTATATATTTCTTGCTCAGCATGTCATTTTACGTTTAGTGGGAACTTGTGTTATGCAGTCTAAGCAGTTGGGATCATTATTGGATGAAGATCCAGCAATTATGGAGCGTCGAGCTGCCCTTGCAAAAAGAGTGGAACTCTACAGAAGCGCCCAAGCTGAGATCGATGCAGTGGCATGGGCAAAGTAGGCAGGCACCAGCTGGATGAACTATAAATTTTTCTCTCATTCATTTTTTTACTGGGAAAATATAGTTAGTTTGATGCACAGGCTGATCTGCTGCCTGTTGGGTTGATTATTGTATTGATAAAAAAGTGTCTTTTAGCTAACACAATCTTCTTCAGTTGCAAATCATATCGACCAACGATAATGATGTTCAACAAGTTTCCGAACGTTCACAGAAATAAGCAAAGCTGTGACGGAAAACAAGAAACTATGCTACCTCCAGACCTTCATCCAGTGCTTACAATTTAAATGCACCTGCAAGTTAGGATAAAGCAAACAGAGAGATTTGGAATGGCGTACAATAATTAATCAATCATCAGGGAACTTTCTCCAAGAAAATATTTGGGGAATCTAATAGATACAACTTTAATAATTTCTCCAAGAAAGTTGTAATCCAGTAGAGATGCATTCAAGCAGAAACCGAGTTTTAATATAATTTCTTTTACAGAGAAGATGGTTGCTTTTCCTCAACAACAAAAAAAATAGAAAACAATTAACTATTAACGTAACAACTAACATCATCCAATAGGTCACTTACCTTCATTAAAATCTTTTGTAAAACTACTTGTGATTAGTAAACCTTTAGTAAAACAGGAAAAGGGACAACAAGCATATGCAAGCAACTAGACATGGCAACTCAGCAATGCAATAAAAGAATATCACAAAGTGTAGGTCACTTTTACTCCGTGTTTTACAATTCCTTCTTTAAATTCACGTTGATCTCCTGGATAAAATAATTTGACTTTTAACTGTGGCCACTTTTCCGACTTGGCAAAATCTGACATGCTTGGCAAATTAACTTGACTCCTCAAATACATCTTGGATGACACTTGCTTCTTAAAAACACAGTTAGACGTTCAAATACACTAGGGCGAAAGAATTTTAGGAACGACTTTCATCATGAGGTATGATAGTATCCAGAATAGATTGAATCAGCTCAAAGTCAGCTGCAGATGCTTGGCATGCAAACTCCAGCATCATTGTTCTGTTGCTCCTTCCATATCCGGCCAGTGACCCTCAGTTTCAATTCTTTCCTATCACCGCCAGAAAAGAAGAGAGCCATGTTTCTCTGAATGATAAGGCCGTCATGACTGTCCCGGACTTTGCGGTGACTATCACGAATACTTCGAGGTGTACCTTCCCATATTAGCTTCCTTCCATTGGCCCCAACCTCAACACTATAGCTGAAATTTCGTGCTTCATTCTCATCTCCCATGAAACGCAGAAATGCCATATACACAGGAGCCATTCCTAGCTGGAAGGCCTCAAAGTGCAAGCAGAAGTAATGACCAAAACAGTTAAATACCTGAATAAGGACAAAAGAAGAAAAAAAAAGTTTAGCAAGGTGACCCATAAAAGTGGCAAATAACTATGAGACAACTTAGGTAAAACCCAATAATTTTTCTCATAATTGATCTATTCATCTCAAAAGACTGAAATGACAACTCTAATATGGTTTAGGACGACAAGAAATTACATTCTTCAATTGTCATGTTGGCAACTGTAATTTTTTGTTTCAACTATATATTGCTGATAGTGAATTTAACTTGTAGCATAATTGAGACTACGTTGGAGTATATAAGCACCACATTTCACATTTACACAGTTAGTCCGTTGGATTAATTTAAACAGACTTTTAGAATCACAAAAATCACTAAAAAAAACATGAAGTCTATTTAGTAGCACAGGAGTGAGTAGGCTTACAGTCAGCATCCATGTAGCATTTTCAACCTCTCTAGGGTTAGATTTGACATATCGATGATTAAATGTGCACCCACTGTGCATGTCTACCTTGTGGTCATCTCTTAAATGTGTAACCAGAAAAGGGATATCCCCCACGACTGAGCATTCAGATCCAGCATACGGGCAATTGTAAGGCCTATAGCTGCACTGGGCTTCATGCTTCAATTTGCTGTAGTATGGAAAGATTTCTGGACAACCAAGTGAATTATATTTGCAAGGAAGTTCAAGTGACTCAGCTACTTTTTCCAACGCTAAACACCTAATGTCTCCAAGCTCCTGTCGACAAGTAGGGCATCGGTTGTGCACCCTTGCTTTGCATGTGGAACAAATTGTATGCCCATTTTGACACTGAAAAAGTAAACTGATGAGACTGGAGAAACAATTTTAGCATGAACGCAAAGAACCAAGTGCATGCTCATGGAAAAAATAAGAATACTGAATTAGCAAATAAACTTTACTCAAAACATATTCAATCTGCAAACCAGTCAATTGGTCAGAAATAAAAATAACTACCAACCAAAATTACCATTAAAAAAAATACCATAATGCTATGTAGGTTCGCCTAAGTAGTATAAGTTGATTGTTAATAAACTATATGCATATAAATTGGGTGTATATTCTAATATCTAAGATTGTTGAAGCTAGTGGACCTGTCCAACTAGAGATATGTTACTTACTTTCACTCTGACTTAAAATCTTTTCCTGTCACAAGATGCAATATCCAAAGATGAGAATTTGTTAGAGGATTTCGGAGCATGAATGATGCACCACAGATTGCATGCATTATGAGTTGTTTGTTCAAACTGAATTTTCTAGTCACCATGCTCAGTCTATTATGAAAGAGTGCAAGTTATATCCTAAATGCTGCCAAAATGAGCGCAGAGAGTTGCATATTAGCAAAATGATTCAGCTCCAGTAGATTCTAGGTGATTTAAATTTGGTTTTATTTCAAAAAAGAAAAGCATTTTATCATTCATAGAGCTTGATGAAAGTATACTTAGCAATAGTTTTTATTATAATATAACATATTATAATATAAAGAATGAATTAATAATTTTGATAATATAATTATAATGTATATACAATACAAATTATATGTTCACATCTCAACTTTTTATTTTTTTTGTTAATATGTTTACATTTATTAATATTCTGAAATTTAGATGACTTGATAAGATTATTGTATCATCTTTTACTTAGCCTACAGAATTTTACTCTCAAGATCCAAAAAGAAAAGTTTTACCCTATAATCCTATACTTGTCAATAACTAGTAAAATATTAACTTATTGCCCAAATGTTATTAGTTTTATATGATATAGTGATTCTAGGTCTATTATTTGCCTACAGTAATAACTAAATCTTTTAATGTTATTAGTTTTAATATAATTATTTAATTAATTTTGATATATATTTTAGTGACTAAATGTTTTAATCTCTTTAATTATTAAAATAATTAACAAATTAAAGATATGATTTATTCTTTTAAGACGATGTTGATTATCATCTTATATTTTGATGTTATTATTTATCAATAGAAATTTAATTATTTTATAAACAATGTAACTGCTCACTATCCAAATATATATTACCTCATTTCTGAAATGCTACATCAATTTTTTTAATAATTTAAAAAATTCCTTTGAGAAAGCAACTTTCCTATTGTAAGCCATCATTGTCATTGGAAGATTGGTTTAGGAAATGGATGCAGGGGAAAGAAACAACAGGAAAACACTAGGCAGTGTTTCATTTGAGAGGAAAAGAGAGGAGGGCAAAGAAAGTAAAGAAAAGAAAAGGGAAAAGTAACTTCATTGCTAGAGGGAAGGAAGAGGGGAGAACAAAGATATCTTTTCCTTTAATTTTGTTCTACTCAAATAGGGAGGACATAAATGTTGCAACCTTCCAACTCTTTACTTCCGTCTTTTGTATTTTTGAAGCAACTTTCCTATTGTAAGCCATGATTGTCATTGGAAAATTGGTTTAGGAAAGTGATGCAGGGGAAAGAAACAACAGGAAAACACTACAAACCCATCTTTGGCAGTGGTTCATTTGAAAGGAAAAGAGAGGAGAGCGAAGAAAGTAAAGAAAAGAAAAGGGAAAAGTAACTTCATTGCTAGAGGGAAGGAAGAAGGGAGGACAAAGATATCTTTTCCTTTGATTTGGACCATTTGGTTCTACTCAAATAGGGAGGAGAATCATAAATGTTGCAACCTTCCAATTCTTTACTTCCATCTTTTGTATTTTTGAAGCGGCCTCCAAGCCCTTGCACATGGAGCAGGATATGGAGGAGATCCTGCACATGCCGGATAAGGTCTAAGGCATGGGGATAGTACTCTCACACACCCAAGGCATAGCTATAGACCATAGAGGCGAAGGAGATCTAGCAGTCCTAAGAGAGGTGGTGACTGTGTCTGGTGATTCACTAGCGAGAAATGTTTCAAGGAAGATGGGGGCATTTTTATCTTTTTTGCTTGCTTGCCTGTTTTCCCTTCAAGGAAACAACTCGATTTTCTTTTCTCTTTTCTTCATTTTCTGCTCCTACATTTCTTCCCTCATCTCCCATTTGTGATTTCTCCAAGGAAACTCAACCTTAGGTAACGCTGAAACTCACCCTTAGGCATTGCTTGCCAGCACCCAGGAAAACGCTTAGGTTATTGATACCTACTGATAGCACTAAAAAATTGCTCTTGTTTCAAAATATTTTTAAAATAAGATTTATTTTGTAGATGAAGATCTGCTACTTACACTCTGAGCAATATTTTATTGAGCAAACAAATAAAAATGCAGTCAATCCTATTGAACTGAAATTATTGATGCTCCTTTTTTTTTTTTTTTGCTTTTGGCAAAGAGATGTAGATTAAGCCTCAATGAATTGGAAAAGCAACATAATGTCACACAAAGTTATCTCTTATTATTACTTATTATTATAACAAGAACGGTCATAATTGCAACATGGTATATAACTCCATTGGGCCCAGAAACTATGAATTAAGATATCTTTACAAATAAAAATTAAAAAATAATCAAGTAATAGATACTGTGCAACCTATGCAAAAACAAAGAAAGAGAGAAAGAAAGAAATATGCATGCCATTACTGAAAATTTAATATTGGGATCCCAGTTAAACTATCCACGCAACAAGAAATAATGGATTCATTTACAAGAAACAAAATATCATTGTGCCTTCTTTCATCTGTAAGTAAATTTAGAATTGTAAAGGAGCAGAGGAATCATGATACCAGGTTATGTGACGTGGATTATTTGTTTTGATATTGTTTGAACTTAGCCAAGGTCTAAAGGCTAAGGCAAGACTAGCTATCAATAAAAAGTATAAATCATAATTTCTTATCAGTTGAAATCCAAGCAACCAATCAAAATCATGATGTGTGACGATGATTATGCACAATTTGTACATGAACGAAAGACCATAAAGAATTAGAAGTCAGTTACGAATAAAGAAGCATAGTTCTAGAGCAAAGAGAACCGAAACTGGACAATGAAATCTTACAAGCACACAGCGACTTCTTATTACCATCGGCTCATAATTGAGCAACCAATTCCATCATATAATTAATTTTTCTAGCACCCGCCCTCGAAATGCGAAACGAAGCACAAAATGTTAAAAACAAAAAAATGCGCATAGAAGGTGCTATCTTTACCCTAGTTATCCCATAAAAAATAGAAGAAAAACATAAACAAAGATCCAAATATAATCGAAGAAAAAAACCTAAAAAGCGTGTCATCGCCAATAAACTATACCTAATAAAGGGCAAGAATCGACCTGGTGGATTGGGGGATACATGGAGTTCGTGCAGACAGGGCACTCAAGAAGCTCGTGGACGCTGGTCGCCGCGGGCATCCCAGCGGGGGTAGCGGCGCCGGCGTGGATCTTTGAGGAAGCGGGGTGGCGAGGGGAGGTCTCATCCTCGTCCATTCCGTCGATCGACGAGACGCATTCCACGCTATCCGACTCCATTGCGCTCGACGGCGGCGAGGGGATTCGGGCCCCTCCCTCCCTCTCCCCTCCCCTCTTCTTCTCTGCTAGGGAACAGAAGAAACCGAAGCCAAAGAAACAGGAGCGACCGAGACAGAGAGGCACGGAGGCGAGAGAAAGAGAGGGCGACCCCACCCTTTTCCAACTCTCTGAGTGGTCAGCATTACCGTGCGGCGTCTGGATTACCGTTTTATTCTCGGAACAAAACATATCGATCACCCATTTTATACCAGCCGTGTGATTGGATAACAGGATTGGGCCCGACAATTTCTACCCAATCCGCCAACCCGGTCAATTTAACCAAATCGGACCCAAACTGAGCCGATCAGCAATTGGACCGGAAGCTTATCCTGATTTCGCCACTCCGTGCCTGTCTATTTGCAGTTCCTGCCTTATCCCCTCTTCCATCCTCATCCCTCTCCCGGTCGCCGGAGGAGCAACAGATGGCGGCCGCGCTCACCTCCGCTCTCTCCCTCGTTGCCTGCTACTCCGCCCCTTCCTCCTCCTCGCCCGAATCCCCTTCCAAGGTCCTAAAGTTCGCTGCCCAGCCCTTCCCCCGTCGCCGCTGCCGCGGCGCCACCTTCGTCCGCCCGCCTGCCGCGGTCTCTCCAAAGATCGAAGAGATCGGCACCATCATCTCCAACCTCACACTGGAGGAAGCCCGCAGCCTCGTCGACCACCTCCAGGACCGTCTCGGCGTCTCTGCCGCCGCCTTCGCGCCCGCCGCTATCGCCGTTGCTCCCGGAGCCGCCGCTGACGCGGCCGCCGGAGGAGAGGCGGCGGTAGAGGAAAAGACCGAGTTCGATGTGGTGATCGAGGAGGTCCCGAGCAACGCCAGGATCGCCACCATCAAGGTGGTTCGGGCGCTGACGAACCTGCCCCTCAAGGAGGCCAAGGACTTGATCGAGGGGCTTCCGAAGAAGTTCAAGGAGGGCGCAGCAAAGGAGGAGGCAGAAGAGGCCAAGAAGCAGCTCGAGGAAGTTGGGGCAAAGGTCTCGATCGTATGAGTTCGGAGGAATCAAAGCGAACAAGTTTCATGGTTAGATTTGCAAATTTACGCTTTTCCGATCCTCTTTTTTCTTTGTTCGAATTTTCATTTAAATTAACCTGGCTATCAATCCGTGAACTCTGTCTTGGTGAATTATTGGCCACATTCTTGTGTTTATCCCTTCGGAATTCGTGTGTAGGCTACAATTTTCAGAGCTAAAAGAAGGTCAAACCTGGTGTATCAACCTGAGAGCTCGATAAGGGTGCCCGGGAATTTTCCAATGATCTTGGGAGTTCTGCAAAATTATGATTTCAAGTTCCCCAATATTCTAGCTTTCTTTGTGATGCTCTTATTGTTTTACGTCCTCCTATTTATTGTTTATAATATTTGTGGGAAATTTATTTTGCATCCGACATTAAAGCCATTCGATAAGCTCACCTGTTGATATACTTATAATACCAGTAGATTTTTGATGAACTAAAGAGAACTAAAGACTTTCATGGTTTATCCATGGGCAATCGGATGAGTCTCAGAAAATGTTCAGATTTATCTAAATGAAGCAGGATGAATTCAAATGAAGTTGGATTTGCTCCACATTAAATCGAAATATTCATAGGGGACTAATTTGATCTTCGGAGTACCAGATGTATTTTGACTCCTAACCTTATGTTAATCTCCATCAGTCGACTTGTTCTCCTCTATATTGTCCTGAGTTAGAATCTCGACTTGCTCTCCTCTACATTTTTATCCATAGAATGGTGCAAGGTAGGAGGTGACTGTGACAAGGGATCCGCAACAAAGGTCAACGGTTATGGAAGTTAGTTGGATTTTCTTCTAAATGGGGAACGCAATCAATATGTAAAGGACGCGTTAGTTTCTTGCATACAAAGAGTCATAACTGTCGAAGTGTCGTACATCTGAAGAGTCTTAGCCATCGAAATTAACTGTACATCTGAAGAGTTTATCTTTTTTTTTTTATCGACATACGAGGAGTCACAACTGTTAGAAATTAACTCATCATAAGTCGACTCAATTTAAAAGATAGCAGCTGATTCAGCAAAGAAGATATCAGAAATAACTTCTCGATTTAAAAGACAGTAGCTGATTCAGCAAAGAAGATATCAGAAATAACTTCTCAAGGAGCTGACCCACCCTTGATAGGAAGAACTCTCATTTGAATCTATTTTTATTAATTAAGAGTGATTGCAGTTCAGTATATTTTTTTTAAATAAAAAAATGAAGACGAACAGTCTGGGGACATTAAAATACAAGAGAAAGAATAATAATAATAATATATAAAAAGAACAACGTGAAAATAAGACAAATACAAAATTCAAGGTGACTAACGAGCTGTAGCGAATCATACGAATGCCCACTCCATTACGCCGCTTCATTGATCCGCGCGCAGATATGTTCATTAATTTCAAATATTGTATTTGCACATGCATTCCTTTAATTTGTTACAAAGATTCCAAGTCAATTATTTCTAGAGCAAAGGATATGTCTCCAACTAACGACTAGGAAAATAACTTCTAGAACATAATTTTTTTATCCAAAGAAAATAAAATTTAATTCTCCAGATGATAAGCTTAGAGAAAATGGCTTCCAGTCCAGCAGCCGTTGGACGTCCTCCATTACCAAACTGAAGGGGCCCAAACTAGCACTAAAGCTACTACATTACCTACCCACTAGACACCCTTCCCTTCCCTTTCCTTTATTAACGACGCCCAACTCTGTTCTGGCCTTCGTTCTGTTCTCTGCCGCTTTTGCACAAACAGATAGCAGACAAACAAACAGACGATGCGACGAGAAGAAAGAAGAAGAAGAAGAACTGCAGTTGCAGCCATGGAAGAAGAGGAGGAAAACGAACCTTTCTTCTTGGCTTCGCCCAGCTTCCGGGCGCCCTTCCCTGCCCTGTACGAGTCGTCGCCGGCGGCCGACGACGGTGGATCGGACTTCGTCTTCGACGACGACTTCGAGTTCGTGGCCAAGGACCCGGAGACCCGCACGGGCCTCACCGCCGAGGAGATTTTCTCCACCCGCCAGATTTGCCCCGTCTACCCCGTCTTCGGCCGTGTCCTCCCCCTCGCCGCAGAGAAACCCTGTGAATCGCCGGTGGATGAGGAAACCGAAGCGGGCCAAGGAACTCTTCTGCAGCTCTTGATGGAGGACCGGGCGGAGAATCCCGGCCCCACGTTGTCGTCGTCGTCGTCTTCCGCTTCTTCGGGGACGGATGAGCTGGAGGGGATCCCGCCTGCGAGCTACTGTGTGTGGACCCCGAGCCCGTCGGCGTCTCCATCGCCGACGCGCTGCAAGAAAAGCGGCTCCACGGGGTCGTCACTGAGGTGGCGGCTGCGGGATCTGGTGGTCGGACGGAGCCAGAGCGACGGGAAGGAGAAGTTTGTGTTCCTCGCCGCGGAGGAAAAGAAGGGCAAGGAAAGCCCTAGCCGCGAGACCAAGCGCGGCGATTCGGCGAACAAGAAGGAGAGAGCCGATGCGGGAGCGAAAGTTGTAAAGGCAGCGGCGGGGATGGACCTCGTCACAGCTCATCGGGTTTTTTACGGGAAAGGACTGCCGGCAGAGGGCGGCGCCGGCCGGCGATCGTTCCTTCCATACAAGCGGGATTTGCTCGGCTTCTTCGCGAGCGTTAACGGTATAACCCGGACGCACCACCCGTTTTAATTCTTCAGTTTTTCGGTTAATTATTTTTCTAATTTTATTCGGTAAAAAAAATAAAGGAAAATAATTAAGCAAAACGAGGATTGTTTGTTTGATATTATTATTATTATTTGAAATATCAAATCATCAGTGCCCTTCCTTTACTCTTCACACGCGAGTTGCGTAGGTATATTCAATAGATGGACAACGCACGTGATTTGAGGCCCATACGCCACATTCAGTTGGCACTTATGACGTGGATTCACGTGATTTGAGGCCCAATTTATTTGAATTAATTTAGACATTATTTACATCTGTTACATGCGGTTTAACTTGTTTATTAGGAGTGGAATTTCATTGAAGTTGATGAGGTACTAAATATATTATTTTCTTCAAGGTAGGTGATATCTCCAATGATTATAAGAGAAAGTTAATGTTAAAAGAGAGATTAAGTAAACCATGCATTATGGTAGCACCTATTGAAGTTGGCTTTGGCTCGAACACCGCTTTCTTCCAAATAATAAATATGATTATTCAAAAACCTCCATCTTCACCTTCCTGAAACATAATTGAGTTGGCACAATATGAACATTAGTTGGCATAAAGAGGATAAGAGTTCGAACTACGTTGTTGCTCAACTGTACGCTTTTTGATTTATCTCTTCATATTCATGGAGATCGTGAAGTTATGGAAAAGCTAAGATGACGAATTTCATCTTTTTCACGAGAATGTTCCTAAAGTTGGTATGGCTAAAAATTGTCATGAAGCTCTGTGCTAATGAAATATATATAATGAACAGAACTGTCTAACTCCTGACTGCACAATAATGCCCTGATCAGAAACTAGTAAATCCTATTCAATGGCACAGGCTGACAAAAGCAACACAAACTTTACCTAATTTACTAATGATATTATGTACTAACCTGAGCAAAACGGGCTGCTCCTGTGGTCATTGCCATAGAGCTGACTGTTGCGAGCAGTGGCTGCTTGTCTTTCTCTCCACTACTGCCACTGAATGAATCGAAAGGATTGGCCTTGAGTGACCTGCAGTGTGTCACTCAACAAAGGATATACACAGCATTCTGTTCAATATACACATTCTTCGAGTAAACTGAACATGGCCCTAAAAGGTTTTTGAGGCCCAAAGCCACTTAAGTAAACTTACTTTGCAGATATCCGCCAGAGCAAATATTACTTGGATATTGATATTGTTGAGTACATGGTGTTTTACAATTAAGTTTAAATGCAAAATTGATACGAATAAATTAGACAAGCATAACTTACTTGAAAAGCCTTTGCTTCTTAAGAAAATTATTCTCAATTAATTTTGGTGAGCTTCTCAATTAATTGGAGGATGAGGCAGCAATGCTGAGCTGAGGATCGTCAATGAAGGCGAGGAAGGAGAGTGTTGGCGAGCAAAGCGAGCCGCAATCACGAGTGAGATCGATCTCGATATAGGTCGTCGGACCCGAGCTCGTTCGCACCTCCTGAAGAAGCCCCAATTTCAGCCGAGGGTTTCTTCAATGCCCTGGATCAGGGTCAGCTCACGCTCACTGAGGTGAAGAAGCTCGAGCCGCCGACGAGAAATGCCCAAATCACGCCGCTCCAGGGGAATAGGTTCGTCTGCGATAATTTCTTCCGGGGAGACAAAGAGGTCGGGGGAGCACTACGGCGAAATCGAGAGACGGCTGAGAATGCGAGGGCTCAACGAGCCGGTGAAGGACTTGGAGGCTCTGAAGGAGGCGTTCCAGTTCCAGGGGCTCCTCCATTCCAAGCTGGCGAACCACCGGACAATCTGCCGCGATAACCTGATGCACGATTCCGAAGTGCGCCTTCAGTAGAACTCCCCAGTCGTCAACATCAAGAAGGTCTCCAAGGCCCAACGAGATACGCGCTGCCGCCGAGAAGCAACACCCTTGGCCAAACCGATAATGCTACCTGCCGGCGATGCGACACGGCGAGACATCAGAGCGTTAATCGGCGAAGCGAGATGTTGATCCGTGCGCCATCGAGGTCACCTGTGAACCGGCGACCGTCAAGCGCGGCTTCGCAGAGCGTCGCTTCCACAAAGTCTAATCCGATCGAAGAGGACGGGGCAGGATCCGACGGCCACCGGATCGCCAGCAAGCCACATGCGGAAGGCGGTTGACAAAAATAGGGTGGTTCAGAGACCGGCGGAGGACGACGTCGTGACCACCTTCCACATAAATAGCATCGTCTTCTCCTCCCCATCCGTTTCAGAGGACTCGTCGCCGTTCACGAGCGATGCATCGATTTTAAAGGTAAATTAAATACAATTCTTTTGATTTATTTTAATCTGCTAGCTAAAAGACGCGTTCATTCATAAATATACAATAATATTTTTCTCTCACCTTTTTTTTCTTCATGGAAACGATTACGTAAGATACAATTCTAGAAAATAAATAATACAATCATGCGAAATGATGAGCAGATCAATCGGCGTAGGAGTGGGAAGAGCCATGCGCTGCAGTGGTACGGACCGATAATGGAAATTGCACCGATAGTCCCGACTCTGACGTGCGCGACGCCCTCCTCCTCGCTTCCCTCCGCGCGTCGTCCGACGCCGGCAAAAACGCCGCGTGCAGATCCCTGACGAAATGCATCGCCGCTGGGCGCGCGGTTCCTGCCCGCTGCCGAGATATCCGACGCCGTCGTCCAGATTGATCGGATGATCTTTATAGGGATCTCGTCAGAGAAACGATTCGCCACCTCGCTAGGTAGCGCTGCCGCCGGCGAGTGTGACGTTTGCTGATGGAGCAGAGATAGCAAAGGCCGCTGCATACTCCGCTGTGCAAATTTGGGTCTGTGTCCTAGCTAGGTCAAACATGACGACGAAAGAGGACAATTTTATGCAAAGCCTCGATCTGATGTTCTGCAGTTACCTTAACCTTAATACTTTGTGCAGAAACATGTTAGCCAGCCAGTAAAGAGTAGAGCAGTTGACTATGAGACAGTGAGCAACATAATTGTCCTATATATGCCAGTAGCTGTTAAGGTCATGATAGCCTGCTCATTTGATCATCTTATATAAAAGTTTATCAGTTTTACCAAATGTTTGGAATTAGTTGAGTCCTATCTTGCTCATTTGATCACCTTAAAATATGACTTCGGCCCTGGTCATGTGGTGAGCCCAAATGAAGGATTTATGTTAGGTAAAATTGGGCTTAGACTGCAATACTGAACTAATTAGAGTGTTTATAGGGCTTTTCTTATTCTTCTTCCTTTTATTTGAGCTGAAGAAAATTTTCCCACACCAGGCTTACTGCTTACATAAAGTACATAACTCTTGTATGGGAATAATTTTTGTCCCAAGAGAATACGAATTCCTACATATAGTCATTCCAATTCTTTTATTTGATTTTATTTGAGAAAAATAGAATAGAATTATTATTTATTATTATCAGTTCTAGTCTGGCTTGAATAAAATTTTAACTATATACCAAATTTGATGGTTTCAAGAAAGCTTTGTTTGTAGATTTGTTCCTGTTGTAGTAATCAAACTTTGCTTGTAAAACTTTTCCTATAGTAAGAATCAAGCTTTGTCTAGCTTTAAAATTGTTCCTGTTGTAGCATGTTCGAGCTTTAATTGTCTGTAGAATTTTTCCTATTATATCAATCAATTCCCACGGCTGTCAGTGATGAAGAACACTTGGCTTTTAACCCACTTGATCAATAATTTGTGTGTTGAATTCCTCAGAATTTTAGTGGAGCATGTAAGTCATTTCAGATCGATACAACTTGCTCATTTATTTCAACTAGACGTAGACCTTAGCCAACGTTCCATTATGCTTCCACTAAGAATCATCTGGTTGAACAAGTGACCTCATGTTACTCTGAAAAAAAGAAAAATCATCCGACACTGCTGTAGTCCCTATCATTTATGTTTTTTTTTTAATAACTTCTTGTTACTAATCTTGAAACATCAATATAGATGTTTTGACTTGAATTACCCCCATTATATGCCTGTCATGTCATTTAGTAAGGGAGTCAAATAAGGCTGGTTGTTGAATCACTAGATTCCATGTTGTGATTCTTCAAAAGCTAACAATCATCATAACTTCTCACTAGAAATTTTAGATAGAAGAACCAAGACCAACACATTTCATTTTTCACCACACAATTGCTAAATGGAACAGCAGATCACATTGACTTTACTGATACGGATCAGGAAATAGAAGCACTGTTCCTGCAGGGGAGAGTTCCAAATGAACTACATACTAAAAGCTTTGAAATCCCTCTGGTATGTCGAAGACCTTAGATTTCAAAACTCTTTACGCTGTCATCATCCACTAGGAACAGTTCACTCCATGTGTCTGCTTTGCTATGCCTGCAAAAAAGAGAGAAAACAATAAATAGCTAGAAATTAAGGATGCTTCTTGATTCTTGGATTAAGGTTATTACAGGATTTGTGATAGCATGGTTGTTTCAGTGAGGGATCATCAGTTGGTGCTTGCTGACCAAAGATCATCTCACAACTCATGTCTTCAAAATCTGGAATTAAGCATCATTAGAATATGGGCCATTACTAGCTGATAAGCGTCTACAAGATAACTATTGCAATATCTAGAAAGTTTTCATATTTCTTATGACTATAGTAAAGCGTGCATCATTAGGAATCAGATGCTCTTTGGATCATTTAAACTTGATTGATTTGAATCTTTGGTGAACTATTGGTCATTTTCCATGGTTGGTCATATAGATATCATGATGCCTGAACCTACGATATTTAACATGAATACTGAATTTTTGACCGTGTAGTGCTTGTTACTGATGAGGAATGAGATTTGACGTTACTGGTGTTCTGTCCACTTCATTTGGAAATGGGCGTCATTGAAGCAGCCATTTGAAAAGAAATGATGGAATATGAATGTTTCTTCTCTGATGCCAAATTGAATGGATGAATAGCACAACTATGGTCTATGAGATCCAGCTTACTCATTGCATGGAGGACTCCAGGAACGTAGGCTCCTCGACGTGAAGAATTTAATACTCCTTTTGTGGATCTCAGTTCCTTGGTCTTGTTCCCCAAATGGTTGCCCTGTGGCCCTTGTTCTTTCATTTTTTTCTACTCTCTTTTCTTCTTTCTGAAATGAATTCGTGCATCGACAGTGTTTGGTGCTGTCCCACTTCCCCTTCTATAGCAAACAAAAGTTTCTAAGCCCTCCCTACATTCTTCTTTATGAAATTGTTGGTGAAATTTGGGTTAGAAATTCTCGAATCATAATTGGCTTGTGTGAAAGTATTTCTCCATTCTAACATAGATCCAATAACTCAGCCATACATGATGTTCTGATAGAAAATGGGTTTGTAAGAAATATACTTGGATTCATATAGACTGGCATTCCAAGTGAATCCTGGATGAAGCTTTGACTTGGGATCTTGCATAAGTTTGTGCACATCCCCACACAGTTGGTGCTCTCAAGAAACCTACAAGACATAATGAACAGGTATACACAGTATGTGACTTTTGCGCATCTTTATGGATAACAGTGGAAGTGTACCTGCATTTAGGGATGTATACCACATTCTTCTCTGTTTTCCCTTTGACTTCTGATTCCCTGACCTTGCTCAGACAAGAATCACACTCATTTTAGTTCTGGGGGATTCAAAGTTACTGCATATTTGAGTAATTTAATAATCCATGTACCTCGCAGAGGCCAATTAGCCATGGGAAGAACAATGTAGTGAAAGCTGCAAAGAATTCTCTTGTAAATGTGGACGGAGGCAATAAAATCTTTATCTGCCGTGCCAAGAGACAAGAGTACAAACTTCCCATTAGCAATCAGGTAACGCAGAAGGAATAGATTTATATTCCTTTTGATTTTAGTTCATATGTTTTTTATCAATAAACAAAACAAGAGTATAAATTTTTTATTCCAAGAATCCATTAAATTGCCAAGATCTATATTTTAAGTATTCCCTGCATTTTCGGAACCTCAAGTTTCTTGAATGTTATGTTTATTTGGAGGAGAGAAAAAAATAAAATAGTTATGTGAAGAAAAACAATGAATTGTAGTGTTTCAATTCGTATTTATTTTGTTTACTTAGCCTGATTTGGGTGAGAATAAAATAACAAGATCTTAATTTCTCTTGATAAGCAAGAGAAATTAATTATTTTATTTTAAAATTTTCTATTTCTCTTATTTTTGCTTAAGTAATTAATTAAGCATGGCATAATGGATCAAAATAGTGTGTAACTTTTTGTATTTTGTTCTAACAGCTAGCTATTTACTGATTGACTTTGTATATTCTCCAATTGACATCCATTGCATCACCATCTCTGTCAAAGTTTTCTTTTAAGCACTTAATATTATTTATATCATTTTGTGTATTACCTGCATGGCATGTATAATAATACATAATTTCTCTTGCTTAATTCACAGGATACAGATGAAAAAAATGTTTAAGATGGTGATTATAAATAATCTTGATACAAAAAAGTAAAATTTTGCATAATTGTTCTCTTTAAAACTGAATAGTATTTTTTTATGACACAGTGAAATATATAACTAGCTAGCTAGATCTTGTGCTTTTGATGAAAACCATTTTTTCTCCTTAGAAAACCACGACAAAGAAATTAATTAATGTTATAAGCTCACTTGCCATTGTCAGTATGGCGACTGGGAAGGCCTTCTGCAGAGCTTGGATCACTAGATTCTGCTGCGCTTTTGTTCCATGCTTCTTGGAGATCATGACTGCTGCCTCAACCAGTCCCTCGTACCCTTGCTTCTCGTTGCTTGTCCCTGTAACTCAAACCATCAATCTCCAAGGTTTTTCTTCTCTCCATATATATATAATAAAGCCTAGCTACTAGAAAAAATTAGTTTGTTAATTTAGAGGAAGAACAGGACCCTCTTTAATTAATCTGTTGTTGAATCCAAATAACAACAAACCTGTGGTTGCTTGGATGGCTTTTGTCAGGTAATGGATGGCCAGGAGGTCGAACCAGTTATCTTTGTACTTACTCTCTTTGTTCTCTCCCTTTATCGGCACTAGCAACGCCCTCATCTCCTCTGTCGTCGATAAAGTTGTGTGCATGGCCTTCCCCAGCACCATCTTGGTTGGTCTGTCTTGTATCTGCACGGCGGCTGATACCATCATCAGTCGACTCGTTCTCCGATTGTCTGACTCTGCTCCTCTTCTGGGAAGGTATAATTTAGTCCCTCCACCCCCAAGAAAACTAACTTTCATTTGTGTTTGTGCGTATGTAAAGAGTCGTATGCAAGTATGCAAGAGCTAGCTAGCAATGAGGAGCATCTTGGTAGAGAGGTCATGGGACTATATATAATACTTCTTAATTTTGTTGGTGGAATGATATTTATTCTATATATTAGTCCGAGTAATTGACTTGTAGAGATCCAGTGGTGGGACCTTGTGTTGCCTTGTGGGGATGTATGTTCGTGTAGCCATTCATTTGGTAGGAGCACTCCTATCATCACTTTGCCCATGAGAAAAAACATTTTATCATTTCCTCAAACAATTGCGGGTTTTATATATATATAAAACACAAAAATTAATGCATTTTGCAATAATGAGTTGCCTTTAATTTCCTGAGGTTTGTAATCGAGTGAATGGCACAAATTCATTTTTGATTAGCTCCAAAAATAAGTTTTTTCTTCTAGTGTTGGCCTTGAGCAACCTTAATTTCTTGGAAATTCTGGGTTAGAAACACGAAATACGATAGAATGAAGCGTGAAAGTGTTGAGAAACAACTTGGATACTACTTTCAGCACAAGTCAAATGCACTGCTACTATTAAACAAGAGAATTCCTGTCTCTTCTTTAATTGTCAATTGCTTAGTGTTGAAGGATCTTCATGGATCTCACAGCTGAGTACAAGGAGGTGTTCTCCTTCTTCGACAAAAATGGAGATGGTTTGATTAGTTCCTTACACTTTGCTCCGTTTCTTTCTTGCAGTTTGATTTTTTCTCTCTCAATTTTTGGTATATTGCTTGCTTGACTTTATGACATGAATTCGTTTTTAGTCATTTTAGATATATCATTAAGAAATTAAATGATGAATCTTTGCCCTTTTTACCTTGGAAATAAATCAGGTCGCATCACAATTGAAGAACTGGCCAGGGTCATTCGGTCCATGGGGCACGTCGACCCAACTAAACAAGAACTGCAGAGTATGATCATGGAGGTCGATGTGAATGGCAATGGGACCATAGAGTTCAATGAGTTCCTCAGCGTAATGGATAGGAAAATGACGGTGAGGCCAACAAAACACACACACATTTACTTGTTTCCTGCCATCGTCCTAATCGTTGTTTTAATTTGTAGGAGGAAGAAGCAGAAGAGGAACTGAGAGAAGCCTTCAGGGTTTTTGATATCGACCAGAATGGTTTCATCTCAGCTAGTGAGGTACAAAACTGCTGTTTCTTGCTTCTAAACCTTTCTCTGTAAGTAAAAACATCACGATGCCAAGCAACAAATTAAAAGAATTCAGAAGGTAGGAGTTGTTAGGATGGTTGCCTGATTATGATTTCGCTGAATGCAGCTCATGAGTGTGATGATCGACCTTGGAAATAATGTTACAAAAGAGCAAGTTTTAGAGATGATCGGAGAAGCTGATACTGATGGTGATGGACAGGTGAACTTTGAAGAATTCTCCAGGACGATGATGTTTCTGAAGAAGTCTTGAACTATCTCAGTGAGAAATACAAATCTAAAGAACACTTTAGCCAATCTTCAATCCACAGACATTTATCATATCATAGATAATCAACGACAGAAGTTAAAACCTGTACATTTTTTTCTAACGGTTGAATTAGTCAGAATTTAATTTTTAACTGTTCGATATTGTACGGCTGTGATCAAATCTCATTAATCCAACGGAGGAAAGGTGGGGAATGAATGAACGAATGAGGCTGTTTCAGCCTTTCAGGTGCCAATCGGAGCGTCCAGCTGTGGCCGATTCT
Organism: Curcuma longa; assembly: GCF_044706935.1. NCBI lineage: Eukaryota > Viridiplantae > Streptophyta > Magnoliopsida > Zingiberales > Zingiberaceae > Curcuma > Curcuma longa. The sequence goes on along the minus strand of NC_133872.1, from coordinate 99,690 downwards.
CATTGGTCGGTAATCGACTCTCACGGATCGCCAGTGTGGATTTCCTCGACCGTCCATCGAAACCTATCCAACGGCAGCAGAGCGCGATCTGAGGACCACAACGGTTCTCGAAAACCAACCCATGGCTATAAAAGGGTTTCGGTTCGCTTCGGCTTGGTATCGATTTCAAATATCCGAACCGCCGCCTCCGCTTCAGCTTCTCTCGCCCACGACTCGAGATCTCGCCGGAAGGGGATGGACGCCAGTGGAGCAGTCGCCGGCAAGGCGAAGAAGGGAGCAGCTGGGCGCCGAGGTGGAGGGCCCAAGAAGAAGCCGGTCTCTCGGTCCGTCAAGGCCGGCCTCCAGTTCCCCGTCGGTCGCATTGGCCGCTTCCTCAAGAAAGGGCGGTATGCCCAGCGCGTGGGCACGGGCGCCCCCGTCTACCTCGCCGCCGTCCTAGAGTACCTGGCGGCGGAGGTCCTGGAGCTGGCCGGGAACGCTGCGCGCGACAACAAGAAGAACCGGATCATCCCGCGCCACGTGCTGCTGGCGATACGGAACGACGAGGAGCTAGGGAAGCTGCTGGCCGGCGTGACGATCGCCCACGGCGGCGTGCTGCCTAACATCAATCCGGTGCTGCTGCCGAAGAAGACGGCTGCCAAGGAGCCCAAATCGCCGTCCAAGGCGACCAAATCGCCCAAGAAGGCTGCTTGATTAGCGTATACCTTTTTTACATCTTTGTAATCTCGTGTAGTTGTGTGGTAGTATCAGGATGTAGGAAATGTTAAATCTTGAAGGCGATGCATTTTGGTAATCTAAAATTTCCTACGATCTTATGAATTGTCTCTTCAAAAGTCTTGCTTGCCTCGTTCTTGTGAACAAATCATTTCCTCACCATACATTAACAAGTTGATTTTTCACATCAACAAAATCATGCCTTTGAAAGCAGGGAAAAACGAAGCGAAAGATCTGAAAAGAAAAACCAGAAGCAACGAAGTGTGCTATCATGTATTTGATCTTGCTTCAAGGAATTCTTGCATCGCCAAATTGATATTCTATGCTCCCCTTCTGCTTCAAACATCTCCTGGCAGTGGCAATGTGGCAGTAGAATTTCCTTCTATGCTCTAAGATTGACAGAGTATAAGGATGATTATTCTACGAAATGACATCTCCTCAAAGCAATTGAGCGATTCAACGTCCTTCAGAAAAAAAAAAGAACCTTTATTTTTCTTTCCTCTAAAAGGAGATTAGATAACAAACCTGTCCATGAAAATCTCCTCCCCTGTGTCAGTTATCTTTCTGCAACCGTTGGAGAAGCTGGAAAGATCATTCACAGGACTGCTGAATCCTTCGCCACAAGAACAGTTCCAATTCTCATGATCAGCAGATGCACTGCTGCCGCTTTCAATGATGCAGTCTTCAAAAATATGAGTAGTCTTCGGATTTGGCCCGTGCAAGATGACACGAGTGTAATCCTCCGACTGGGCCATCTCCGACCGAGGAATCAACGTTCTCTGAGCAGGGGACGAGGGGTACAAGGCCATCAGTGAATTCCTAGTTTTGATGCCAAATTCTATAGGTGAATGCCGGGACTCCGCATGGCCGACACTCGAAATGAAGATTGATTCAGTGGCCGGAGAAGGTATTTGAATCTTAAGCTTAGACCCAAACACCACGACTCTCTTCTCTTGCTTGGAAACAGCCGTAACAGAGTCTTCATTCGTGAGTACATCAAGAAGGCCAAGTCCAATGCCCCTTGTCTCTTCTTCATACTCCTTGGAGACCTTTCTGCTGCTGTTCCTAATGGACGAGAAGGCCATGGTTTCCAGTATAGAAGTGGGAAAGGCAGCAGCTGAGGGAGGATCACACATCAGGCCTTGCTTGCTGGTCACTGTACTCGACCTGTTCTTCAGCATGAACTCCTGAAATTTTGATCTGAGAAACATAGGAAGACAACTGCAAAGAGAAGAGCAGTTCCACATAAAGATCACTGCCAGCAAAGCAGAAGAAGATGTATAGCTTACTCTTGTACAGGGAAACAATCAAACAAGCGGCCTGAACTCATCAAGGCTCGAGGTGGAGCAAAGCAAATGGAGAATGGTGGCGAGGAAGAAACTGAAAGGTAATCATGGTCTTATGTCTGTTCATTGGCTAAAAAAAGAGGTGCAACTCATCATGGAAGGCAGGCCAGAATCATTGGCTATCACGAGCAATCACTGCTTAATTTTGATGCTCCATAGCATTTATTGGCAGATAATATGCACACATATAGTCAACCTATTCAATAATGTCATCACTAATCAAAGTATCACATTAATGTAAATTGAACACAGTTTAACAGATAAAGATTAGTGTTTGAGTTTGGATAGAGATCTACTTGTGATGGCATTGGGACAGTGTTCACGTAAAGGGGTTACAAGATAACAAGGATAAAGTAGTCACGAGAAGACTTTTTTCCTTGTGTTTTTGTTCACTTCTCAGGAATGGGACCTTCAACTTTTATCTGCAAGTGGTGAAAGCTTTAGCATGGGATTGGGATGGTGGCTAGATGAATGGATCAGAAAGTGACTTCAGGGAGTGTATTGTGCTATTGAAATTGAGATTTGGATATTATATATATAATATATAAATTTATCTTATCTCTGAGGGAATATGTCTAGAAGTGGATATCTGAGTACTTGGCTATATCTCTAATTAAGAGAGGTCAGTGGTAATACCCTGATCAGACAACGAAGGATGCTGCTAAGGTCATGAACACCACAAATTCTTGTACAAATGAGAGGCAATGTCGCATCTAATGAAAGATATTTGAAAACAAGTCATCCCCACTACTGCACATATTGGAAAACACATTTGACAAAACTTCAAGTTGATAGGGAGATTTGGCTAGATAACAGATATATGGGATATCTGTGCCAAAAGCTCATTTGCAACTATGTTTGTTCAATTTATTTTGCATTGCAAAGCCTAAGAATTCAGATAGGCATATATACCACATACCTTTAGCAGTAAATAAAGATCAAAACTTCAAAGCCACTTAATATTTTGACAGATTGATACAGAATATTGAAAAGAAGAGAGTAGCAATCTCTGACCTTTGCTGAACATCACAACACAGTGCAGTAAAGAATTTATATGCTCATTTTTCTCACAGCAAAACCTTGCCTTGTTTTTTTTTTCTCTCATTAACTAGCAATCAACACCATGGGAAAATTCATTACTTGAGCAGCACTATTTACCATAGCTAGGACACTAGCAATGACTCTTCCTCATCAGAATCCCTTCTTTTTCTCTCTTTTCCATAAATCAGGCGCAAGCCACTCCAGAGCTCTTTTAACTTTATCCTACTCGACCAAAAACCCTTTTGATGCTTTGCCACAGGCATTTCACTTGATTGAGTATGTCGTGTGGGGTATCAGCTATCATCAACATTTTGACCAAGACAAATCTGATCGGTCTATTTCCTTGAATTGCTCCATGTTCTAACGTAAGGTATCAAAGACACAAAGTCCCTGCCAAAATAGACGTCTCTTTCAGAGTAGTGATAGTGCAGGCCTTGAGAATGTGCCTGGTCTCATCCTTAAGGACCATATTCTTGGCACAAGAAGGCTTCAATTAATTAGTCTCCAGTTACTGGATAGAATTGGCCAGAGTAAACGATTGCTTCATGATTAAAATGAAGCCGTAAATTTTCACAGATATGGTGCAAATCACCTAATTAAGTGCATTCACTAGGTTTAGGGACTGCTAAAATCCCTACTTTAAATTCAAATTATAGGCTCCCTAAGGATCTCTTTTATCTACTAGTCAAGATACAGCAGAAAATATGTGATTCAAATAGTCCACTTGCGTTGATCAAGCACTGCATTATCTATTAGGTAGACAGGAATGTTTTGAAGGGGCACTGCCTACCTTATCCTGTAGTCACAAAAATAGATGAACCAAAAACTTCATGTGAGATTGATGGATAGCTATCAGCCTTTGAAGATAAACTGATCGCTTATTTTGGTTTGACCATAAACTTATGAAGTGAAGGAATGAGAAAGTCGCTTTCTTGGCCTTCAAAATGAATACACTGTGACAAATTTGCAAGGAAAAAAAAGATTCTCAACCATTGATTAATCAACTAACCTTACTTAAAAATATCAATTCGCTTAAAATTATAAGAATAGTTTCATTTTTCCCTTGCATATAAACTTAGCCGATGCCAACAAAATCCAGTTGCCAACTGTGGTAACTATCCAGGAGTTTGAGTAATAAAATTTAAGCAAAATCAATACGAACGGTGGTGCATTAAACAGAAATATCAGTTTGCTTGTTTATATGATTAGCATATTCTCCTCGAATTACAAGGAAAATCAATGACATTTCACAAATAGCATGCATGTACAGAATCTCATAAGCAAGTAAACAAATACACAAGTTTTTGTAACTTTTACAATTATGATCATCATCACTAAAGATTCGGATGATCTCTCTCACATTGGACCATTTATGTTCCCCAACTTACAGGGTGTTTCCACAGGATACGGCCGGCTTCCAACTGGCAACGCATGATGGGTTAAAAAAAAATACAACCACACATTTTTTTATAATAAATGCTATAAACATAATCAAGTATTGTACATTCACTGCAAAAAATAAACCACTTGTATGGGTGCAAGACAGGTACAAGAGTCGGCCGGTTATGGCTAAATCCAACCCGTCAAGTATAGTTTGACTCGTCGTTTGATGTGCTTATGGTGTTGAGTTCACTGATATTTGTTGTGGCGTTGGAGGGTTTTGCGACCCCTGAGGCGAAGGAACGATGAGCCTTTGCAGGGACTTCATAGCAGTTGTCAGTTGTGCAAACGAGGGACGCAAGCTTGGGTCCCTGATAAGACAAATCATTCGGACCAAAGTAAAAAACAGTGTGTGACCGAATAAAATGAGTATACTTCAAAGTAGATAAGCTACATGAGAGATCAGAGTCAGCATCCAAGTCAAGGTGTATTTATTTATATCTAACTGCATTTCACCAGCTCAATTTTAGAATGCGAATATATATAGGCAATTACTGGTAGTTTGAACTGAAGGGAAGAAATAACAGCTAGATGGTCCTCGGCATGATCAACCAATATGACTAGTTAGCAAACTTAGCATATGAGTATAACTTTGAAGCTTACATTTGCCAGCATTCCCATATGATCCTAGCAACCAAGGGATCAACTTCTTTTGGGATTTCAAGTCGTTGATTCTGGAATCCAACAGCACCAACCACTTGCATCGGGTTCATTCCACTCCATGGCATCCTCAGAGTTGCAAGTTCCCAGAGGATCACTTCAAAGCTATAGACATCACTTCTGGAAAAATGTATGTGTTCATAATTGGGAGGATGTTGGAAGAAGAATGCAAGAACAAATTGCTTATCATATAGATACAATATACATTTCCTTGCCTAAGGTATATACTTATAAGAAGCAAATAACGGCTCTTTCTATGTAATTGGCTTGGGTATGTAAAAATCTCGAGTCGACAAACTCTTTGCTTAAGATTCTCTTGGTAGATGCATCCATGGGATCAGAAGGTAAGATTTGAACTTGCGCATCAGCATTCCCTGCTCCTCATGTCAGGCATGAAGATAGTGTGCTTATTGCAGTTGCAAATTTACAGGTAAATTTGCACTACTCTAGTAGTTTGAAAGCAAACAGATTGTGGGGAAGTACCCATATAAAAGAATTTGACTAAAGTGGAAAAGCATATATATATATATATATATATATATATATATATATATATATATTCACACGATCAGTCAGGGAAACTCACTTTTCGTTGGAATTTTCATTGCGCAACACCTCTGGAGCCATCCACTCAGGCTGTCAGATAAAAGAAACATAAATTAGCAACCTCATTGAAGGGGAATGGTTTCAACTAAGTTGTTTACATGTATGTAGTGTGCCCATATTTTCAATAATTCAATGCCACCATGAACTCATGAGATTCATCTACCGTGAGTCACAGGTCCGTAAGATTCAATAAGAGTTTGTGGAACGTGGAATGAAGTCAAATCAGCCTTTTATGCACATTTATTATATGAACAAATATATCGTGATATTTCTTCATTCTAATAACAAATATTAGGTCAATGTTTTAACAAATGAGCCATTAACTTTTACTTTTAACAAATATATCACATGCTTTCAATTTTGTAATAAATCTATAATGAAAAATGCTCTATAACCAAAATTTTAATTAATTCTTGATAAAATTATTTTCACATGATCAAATAGTCATATATTAGCATTTTTAATCAATTTAAAATATTTCAACTTTTTTTTTTTTGAATTTCTTCAACAAATTGTGTTAAAATTGTTTAATTAACGTATGCCATGATAGCCACAGAAAAAGTGGAATTCAATTTGTTAAGTCAAGAACATGATAGATCTCTTTTTACAAAGGCAAAAGAATGTGACTATTAAATAAAATTCCTGATACATTTATTAAAACCTAAAAATTTTGTGATAGATTTAGTAATTAACCTCCAAACTGTTGAAGCCATAAGCAAAGCATCAAAAGCAATAATATCTTACGGTTCCGGCTGTAGATTTTGATGACAGAAACGTACTATGCTTCAAGCGTGACAGGCCAAAATCACAAACCTGAAAATTTGGAATTGAAGGCATTATCTGACAGGATATATGGCACAACTAATTTCCATAGGCATCACAATTCAAATGAAAAAGATACTCATGCAGCAATATATATCATACAACCATGCCATCCAAATTGTCTCTAGCTCAGTTGATAATTGAAATGTAATGATGAAGTTATGACTGAAAGATAAAAACTAATATGTTAATGAAGCAATGCAATGAACAAATAAAAAGCATAACTATACCACAACAGCTCAAGTTCCTCATTAGTATTTGTCAAACAACTTGGATAAGGATGTTGTGTATTTTTAGTTCTTACTGTAGAGGCACCATAACTAACGTATGCCAAATTGATTACTATAGTCAACAGATTAGTGTTCATAACTCATAAGGCCAACTACATACCTTAACAGTCCAATTCTCATTTACCAATAAATTACGTGATTTAAGATCACGGTGGACAATGGTAGGTACACTTGAGTGCAAGCAATTCATTCCCTTAGCCTGAGAAACAAAACCATCAGAGAAACTACTAAACTAGCAAAACACAAGGAATCAGATTGAAAAATTCAGAAAATTGCTCATACCACATCAAGAGCCATCTTTATCCTACGCTTCTCATCAATTTGACAATTTGGGCGATGAAGAATCCGGTACAAGCTTCCTCTGAAGTTTCAATCCAAATCAGTCAAATATTTGTACAATCAAGGGGAATAAAATTAGCTTAAAGAATATAAATTGAAAAAAGGACACTAAGTGACTAATCAATGCCATTCTGATCATTAAAACATTGAGCCAATATATACAGTGTAATATGAAACTCAATTTATACATAGAACCTTGTGTGTGTGTGTGTGTGTGTAAAATAATTTTAAGAACTATTTAGCTATCTTGCAAAGTAGATTTAAAGTTTCTAAATATCAGCTATGCTTAGCAGATCACTTTAAAACTAAAGCAAGTCTACAGGCAGTATGAGTTTTCAAAAGTTTCGTTGTTGTGTGCATTGACACTCAGGGTTGATGGCTGCTCAAAGAAGGCAATGGCATGCACAACACTTTAATGAGGCATTTTTGATGAATTTATTTGGTAAAATGATCGAGAATATGCTAATAATTCAGGAATACCAACTCAACAATTTTGTGTTGTTCATGACAATGATTAATAATCCGAGCAAATAAGACAAATATACAAGTGAAGCCTACACCATATCGGCCCTGTATAGATGGTCGCTGTTAGTATGCCATTAAGTATGATGTTTGCTCAAATTTGTGTATACTGTATACTCCATTACATCATGTACCCAGTTGATGTAGCAAAATACATTCAATGCAGACTGAAAGCAGAACCATTAAAAATCATTGTGAAATGTTTAGATATTGTCTCCAAATCAAGCATGTGAATGTTCATGTAATGCACCACCTGATGCGATCTAGTTCCAATTTAAGTCAGCTTACTCCCACCATCCAAATGGAACCAATTTGGAACCACAAAGTATAAAAAAAAATTGGACCTAGGCCAAGGAATTTAACTTGGGAGGTTTCTGTCAATGCAGACTGGAAGCAGATCCATTGGAGATGATCTGATGTGGGGAAAATATCTTTAGCCATTATCACATTTAACTCAGCTCCAAATCAAGAATATGTAATATTCAAGTAAAGAAAATCCATATGTAAGAAATATTTCTATAATTTATTTGTGAATCAATTTTAAATTCCTTGCCCACCAATACCATAAATTTTATTGGTCCTTTCTAAGATTTATATAATCTAATTGTGCATTACTAGTCTAGTTTACATATGTATCATCCATGCAATACACTAGCCACACCACACATCTATACAAGGCCAAAATTATACAAGACGTAGCTAATCAGGACAATTTTCTGTCAAACACATAAAAAGAAAGGACCAATATGTCACACCTTGGAAGAAACTCTGAAACAATACATAGATTAGGAGGACGAGTTACTGCACCCATAAAAAGAACAACATTCGGATGACGCAACCTCCGCATTATCCGAATCTAGACAAACATATGGGTAAATTAGTAAAAGTACTTGTTCTACTTTATATTCATAAGTAATTATAAATTGAGAAAACAATATTTATGTACCTCACTACGGAATTCATCCAAAGCATCACCATAAAAATCCTGGTCTAGGAATTTCTTCACAGCTACTTCCTGTATTAAACACATGAAGTTGACCTAATAATCAAAACTCATCCATTCAAATTGCTCATGTTTGGTGTTTGTGACTTAAAACCAGTAAGTACCATTATCAAAGAAAACTAAGGTCATTCATGGCTTAACGGTTAATCTATAACAAGAGCTCTGAAACATAATAACTGGCACTGACAAATATTGTTCAGCCAGCTAATCGAAACATGGAGCTGTTTGAGACAAATGCCAATCTTTTTCCTCTGCAAGACATTTAGCTCAAGGAAAAAGCCAAGAAAGTTGCCAACACCCCATTTCTATCTTCTTTCTGATGGGTTTCAAACCATCTCACGGAGGAAGGAAATAAAACAACTCGTTCAAGTACACCAGACCTTGCTGTTATTAATTCAAAAGTTTGAAGCAATGACCGATAGACACAGATTTGGCACACAAAGAGATTTTTAAACCTTACATAAAAGTCTGTTTACTTAAGATAAAGAGGGCAAATTGAGCATCGTTCAAGGCCAACAACAATGGAAATTAGTTGCATAATTTGAGATAGACAACACCTATTTTAATATTTTTTAAAATTTTAATTTAAAATGCTGAAGAGTACTAAGTTGTTGTTTTCACTTCCAAAGCTGGTTCATTTACTCTATCCATTGTTCACATAGAGTAAGCTTTGGTCAACAACCAATCTAATAGGAAAGGCACCCAAGTCACACCAACTAAATTCTTTTCACCAATTTAAATTATGCACCATCATTAGCTGTAAAATCAGAAACAAGATCTGAAAAATATTTTGCAAAGTTAAAACGGATAAAGGAATTGTAAGAATACCACAAATGAACTGTTATGGGTGGTTATAGGATCAAAGAGATATGAGCGTGGTTAAACAAGTCCTAACGAAGTAAGGGGGGTCCATCGTACTATCGGAGGAGATATGAGCGTGGTTAAACAAGTCCTAACGAAGTAAGGGGGGCTCATCGTACGATCAGAGGCACGTGACGCCTCACTTAACCCCCTCCTCCTATTCGCGGGGGGATATTCGCGCCTCGGGGGGATAAACCGAAATGCGCTTCGGTTCGGGCACGCCCCCTCCTCCGTACTTGCGCCCCTGATGGCCGAATTGTAGTCCACTTCGGTTCAAGCACCCTAGCCTTCCCCCCGCTCACCCTTACTGAAAACGAATTAAAATGCCCTGAAGGTAGATCGTCCCTCTCCCTTTCTGTCTCCGCGTGCAGCAGGACGGAGGGGAGGTGATCCGAAATCCATTTCGAAACAGCTGTCCCTTTCCTCCATCCACTAGTCTGCCAAGAATACTCCTTCTTTTGATCCCACGTGTCTTTTCTCCTATACTATTCTGACACGTGTCTGAAGAGACTACTCCTTCCTGGCCAGTCAATAGGGCCACGTGTTTACTGAACAAACCATGCTTTGTAACATGCCGCTAGACATCTCTATGAAGTCCTAGCTTTGACTGAACCCTCCGTGTCACGTCTAAGACAAGACATTTCAAGATCTCCTCACTTCTTTAAAAGGAGGAGGGGGAAGCACGAAGAGGAGGGGGATTTTTCGAGGTTTTCTGGCTTCTTAAAAGAGAGCACTGCTCCTTCCCTCGGCCGGCTGAAGCATCGGAGTTGTGACGCTAGGAGAAGGCCCGATTCCTCCATCTCACGGATCCTTCATCACAGGCCAATAACATACCCCTAAGCAGATCTTGGGACGAGGTGCTGTAGAGGGAGTTAGTCGTCTGGTCCGAAGGTGCATCTCAACAGGAACATATTTTGGCGCCGTCTGTGGGAATCGAATTATCCTGCCTTGAGACATGCCGACGGATAACCAGCAACCTTCTCCCGACCCTCCTCGCCCAACTAACCTGACGCAAGCCGACCTGAACTTGGTGGTGGCTACTGTCCTACAGGCCTTGGAAAGGCATCAAACGGGAGCTCTAGTTTCTCCCCAGGCAGACCCCGCTGGGCCTGCTGTGACTCCCCCTGCCCCACTACGAGGAACCACTCGTAGGCCATACACACCGGTAGAAGATCCATATGCGCCCACAGGGTTGATCCCGGGGGGGGGTAGAGCCTCTAGGCACCTCTTCGGAGTCAGCGGCAGAGTCAATCCTTCGGGACCCCCTTAAGGGAAAAGCTCCTATGGCCGGAAGGAACGCGGGCGTCGTACCATTGAAGTCCCCTTTCACCCCTCGAATCTTAGATGAAGAGGTACCTCGTCGCTTCCGTACCCATCAATTCGCTGATTACACTGGGATCACGGACCCCGAAGATCATGTGGGCCGGTTCGAAAACGCCGCCTCCCTTCATCAGTATACAGACGCCATTAGATGTCGAGTTTTCTCAACGACCCTTTCCGGATCTGCGCTACGATGGTTCAGCCGATTACCCCCTGCTTCCATAGATTCCTTCGAAGAATTCAAAGATCTATTCCTGCAACACTTCTCCACTAGTCGTACTTATTGCAAGACGACAACGGATCTCTTTGCTACCAAGCAGGGGCCCAAGGAGTCCTTGAAAGACTTCGTGCGGCGCTTCAATCGCATAGCGCAGGATGTGCCAGACGCAACCTCCCCGGTTCTGGTAAGTGCCTTCTCGCAAGGTATTTTAGAGGGGGACTTTTTCCGGTCCTTAATCAAGAAGCCACCCGTCAATTATGATGTCCTTCAAAGCCGGGCAGTCAAATACATCCATGTGGAGGAAGCCCAGTCCTCCCGTCGCAAGGAAACTAACATCTGCCCTAGTGGGCCTGGTCGAGAGCCAGCTGGCCCGTACAGGCCAGAAAAGCGACCGCTTCCCCAGCTCCAAAGAAGACCGCAAGTGGAGCATCAATCTGCACCGATGCAAGCCAACCTTCGGGCCATAAATGCGGTGACAGGGCGTGCAGGGGAAGTAGGGGGGAGTCGTCGGTGCCTCCCCCGGTTTTGCACCTTTCATAACACACAAAGCCATGACCTTAGCGAGTGCCATCAATATGCCCGTAAGCTGAGACAAGAAGCCGATCAGCGTGCTTCAGGAAGACCGACACACAGGGCAGGGCAAACGCCTCCAAGACAGGCGCTTCAGGAGACACGACCTCCCTCTCCTAGACCTGATCGCCCGCGAGACCGATCCCCTCAGAGGCCTATCCCTCCTCTGCGGCCGCCCGTGCCTGTCAGCCCCGAGACCCGTGGTCAGAGGGAAGCCCCTGAGGATGATCAAAATAACGCCCCCCTGAGGCGCATTAATATGATTGTGGGTGGAGCTATTGAAGAGGATTCCTACCGGACCCGTAAAGCCGGGGTCCGTCATCTGGATGTTTGCGAAGTAAGCCATAGTACTTCCTCGGCAAGTCCCGTTATCTGTTTTGGGCCGCAGGATTTAGACGGCATCGAAGCACCTCATGATGATGCCCTGGTTATCAGAGCAACAGTAGCCAATTATGATATTGGTCGAGTCTTCGTGGACACCGGCAGTTCTGTCAACGTTTTGTTTGCCAATACCTTCCAACAGATGGATATTGGTGAAGACCGCCTGATACCGCTGACCACGCCTCTTTACGGGTTCACAGGCAATGAGGTCCAACCTCTAGGACAAATCATTCTCCCCATCTCCCTCGGTGGACTCCCTCTGGTACAGACCCGGCGCGTCTCCTTCATCATTGTGGATGCCCCTTCCTCGTACAACATCATCTTGGGGAGACCAACTCTTAGTGCCTTTTCGGCTGTAGTTTCCACATACCACCAGAAGATGAAGTTTCCAGTAAGAGATAAGGTGGGCGAAGTCAGGGGAGATCAGATGATGTCTCGCCGTTGTTACGTGGACATGATCCGCACTGATTCCCGGAAAAAGCAAAAGGATTCAGGAGGAGAAGTTCATGTTATCCAAGAGGCGACCTCTGACTTAAGTTTTGAAGAAAAAGAAGCTTTGCAGGTACATCCGGGCCGAACTGAGACTATAGTCCAGGTGGCGGCCGGGCTCTCACCTGAGTTAAAGGAAGAGCTTCGCACCTGCCTTCTCCGGAATCAAGATATATTTGCCTGGACGCCAGAAAACATTACTAGCATTTCTCCGTCCATAGCAGTACATCGCCTCAACGTGGTACCTGGAGTTACCCCCGTCAAGCAGAAAAGGCGACATTTTGGGCCAGAACAGAATAAGGCCATTCGAGCAGAAATTCAGAAACTCTTGGCGGCCGGCTACATCAGAGAGATTCAGTTCCCTACTTGGCTATCTAATGTGGTGCTCGTGCCGAAGCCGGGCAACAAATGGAGAGTTTGCATTGATTTCAGGGACCTCAACAAGGCTTGCCCCAAAGATTGCTACCCCTTGCCGCGAATTGACCAGATGGTGGACTCCACGGCCGGTTACGAATACCTCTGTATGTTGGACGCTTATCAGGGCTACCACCAAATACCTCTTGATGTAAACGACCAAGACAAGGTTAGTTTTATAACCGCTGAGGGGACTTTTTGCTATACTGTGATGCCGTTCGGGCTCAAGAATGCCGGAGCCACCTATCAGCGGCTGATGGATCAAGTATTTCACGACCAAAAGGGGAGGAATGTTGAAGTATATGTGGATGATATCTTGATCAAGAGCATCAGCCAAGAAACTCTCATAACGGATATTGAAGAGACTTGCAGCACTCTGCGGCATTACGGCCTTAAACTGAATCCGGCCAAATGCCTATTCGGGGGTCGGGTGGGGCGATTCTTAGGATACATCGTCACGGAAAAGGGAATTGAAGCTAATCCCGCTAAAGTACAGGCGTTAGCCCATATGGTCCCACCTCGAACCCTCAAAGAAACTCAATGTTTGGTAGGTCGCATCAACGCCCTTTCCCGATTTATTTCTCGCGCAGCGGAACGGGGTTTACCTTTCTTTAAAGTACTGAAAAAGGCTCAGCGGTTCCAATGGACCACGGAGTGCAATAATGCTTTCACTGAACTCAAGGAATATCTTAGTCGATTGCCCAGATTAGCCAAAGCCTTGCCTGGGGAGCCATTATGGATGTATCTGTCGGCCACCGATGTAGCTGTTAGTTCGGTTCTGGTAAAAGAAGAGGACAAGAATCAACGACCCATCTACTTCTTCAGTCATCTACTGAAAGGTGCAGAAACGAGATACACTAACCTGGAAAAGATAGCATGGGCTTTAATTCTGACGGTTCGCCGTCTGCGGCCTTATTTCCTCTCGCACCCAGTCACAGTGCTTACCAACAGCAACTTGGGTAAAGTCCTTACTCAACCCGAAGTTTCAGGAAGGCTCATTAAGTGGACCGTCGAGTTGGGGGAATACGACCTAAAGTACGAACCGCGTACCGCCATCAAAGCACAGGCCTTAGCAGATTTTCTGTCCGAAGTATCACGGGAGGAAACGGATGCCGAGTGGAGGGTATATGTTGACGGTGCTTCCAATAAGCAGGGAAGTGGGGTGGGCGTGCTTTTGATTTCCCCTAGTGGGGAGGAAGTCCAACTCGCTATTCGTCTCGGTTTTAAAGCTTCAAATAACGAAGCTGAATACGAGGCTGTACTAGCTGGCCTTCAAGTCGCCAAACGATTGGGAGCTACTCAGGTACTCATATGCTCCGATTCGCAGCTGGTATCACAACAGATAGAGGGAAAATATGAAATCAAGAACGACCGATTGCGGAAATATGTGAAGGGGTTTAGTCAGCTAAAACAGGAATTCCAGGCGGTCATGTTGCAAAAAATCCCCCGCTCAGAGAACAGCAAGGCGGATGAGCTGGCCAAGATGGCTAGCTCTCTGATCGAATGGACAGATGAACTAGTGGTCGCTCCGGCGGCCGAGGTAGCTCAAATAAGCCCCTCCTCGGTTGACATCCTTAAAGATTGGAGGGCCCCTTTCTTGGCTTTTCTGCGGAATGGAACCGTGCCCGCCGAGATGCATCAAGCCAGACTGTTGAAAAAGAAAGCTGCTCGGTTTACTTTGATAGAGGATCAGCTATATCGAAGGTCTTTTTCCCAGCCCTTTTTAAAATGCCTGGGTCCCGAGGATGCCGATTATACCTTGCGAGAGGCTCATCTAGGTTGTTGCGGGAACCACCCTGGGGGTAAGACGTTAGCTAGGAAGATACTAATGGCTGGCTACTTTTGGCCAACATTACAGAAAGATGCCGCCAAGCTTGTGGCTACATGTATTCCCTGTCAGAAATATCAACCATTCAGCAAACGGCCCGCAGAACACCTTAAAGCGGCCACTACTTCCTGCCCGTTTGATCAGTGGGGAATGGACATCGTGGGACCGTTTCCTCCAGGACCTCAACAGAAAAAGTTCCTCTTGGTAGCCGTGGACTATTTTTCTAAATGGGTAGAGGCCGAAGCCTTATCCCGTATCACCGAAGAAGCGGTTATGAAGTTTTTATGGGGAAATATTATTTGTCGGTTTGGTATTCCTTGCCGCCTTGTCTCCGACAACGGCAGACAGTTCACAGGGAAGAAGCTCCAGGGGTGGTGCCAAGGCCTTGGTATTCAACAAGCCTTCACTTCTGTGGCCTATCCCCAAGCTAATGGTCAAACTGAGGTCATCAACAGGGAGCTCATCAAAGGACTTGAGAGGAAATTAGATCATGAAAAAGGCAGTTGGGTCGGAGAACTTCCTTCCATTTTGTGGTCTTATCGTACAACACCCAAGGAAAGCACCGGTATGTCTCCTTTTCACTTAGTGTACGGAGGAGAAGCAGTGGTCCCTGTAGAAGTGGGTATCCAGTCAGATAGAAGGCGTTTTTATGATGAAGATAACGGCGATAAAAGACGTATGGAGCTAGATCTGGTTTCCGAAGTCCGAGATCAGGCAGCTACGCAGCTAGCTGCATATCGGGTACGAATGTGCCGAACTTACAACAAGAAGGTCATTTCGCGTACTTTTCAGGTGGGTGATCTTGTGTGGAAGAGAGCCAGACCGGTAGGAGACGTCAGCAAACTGGCTCCTCCCTGGGAGGGACCCTACAAAATCACTAAGAAGACTGATTCTGGGGCTTACTATCTTTCCAACACCGACAACAAGAAGCTGAAAAGACCCTGGAACGCCCTATATCTACGCCCCTACCGAACCTGAAAACTCCTACCAAGCTTACAATCACTCTTATGCTTTTTGTGGTAAATACTATTGATGACGAAAATTTTCTTTCAGGATCCCTGATTCTTGGAGCTTTCTGGTTTTCTCTCCACCGACAACACTCCCTTCGGCCCGAGCTGCCAAGGTTGAGCATAAAACTCTGGTGATCTCGGATCACTATCTCCACCGACAACACTCCCTTCGGCCCGAGCTGCCAAGGTTGAGCATAAAACTCTGGTGATCTCGGATCACTATCTCCACCGACAACACTCCCTTCGGCCCGAGCTGCCAAGGTTGAGCATAAAACTCTGGTGATCTCGGATCACTATCTCCACCGACAACACTCCCTTCGGCCCGAGCTGCCAAGGTTGAGCATAAAACTCTGGTGATCTCGGATCACTATCTCCACCGACAACACTCCCTTCGGCCCGAGCTGCCAAGGTTGAGCATAAAACTCTGGTGATCTCGGATCACTATCTCCACCGACAACACTCCCTTCGGCCCGAGCTGCCAAGGTTGAGCATAAAACTCTGGTGATCTCGGATCACTATCTCCACCGACAACACTCCCTTCGGCCCGAGCTGCCAAGGTTGAGCATAAAACTCTGGTGATCTCGGATCACTATCTCCACCGACAACACTCCCTTCGGCCCGAGCTGCCAAGGTTGAGCATAAAACTCTGGTGATCTCGGATCACTATCTCCACCGACAACACTCCCTTCGGCCCGAGCTGCCAAGGTTGAGCATAAAACTCTGGTGATCTCGGATCACTATCTCCACCGACAACACTCCCTTCGGCCCGAGCTGCCAAGGTTGAGCATAAAACTCTGGTGATCTCGGATCACTATCTCCACCGACAACACTCCCTTCGGCCCGAACTGCCAAGGCTGAGCATAAAACTTTGGTGATCTCGGATCACTTGCTCCACCGCCAACTCTCTCTATGGCCCATTCCCCTGGTACGGCATAGGGAAGAAAGGCGTTCAACTATGCCGTTATAAGTTTACTTAGAAATTCTAAACCCCTCCGAATCCGTAGGGCTGAGCCAAGTAAGGGAAAAGGATAGCTGACACCTGTCGCTTTCTCCGGGAGAAATAAGTGTCCTCAATTCACCCCGAGATCAAACCAAAAGAGCAATGCAGGGTGTCGTTACCCCTATATGTATATATATATATGGTCTGCCTGGACCGACCAAAAGGCACCCCGATATATCTCAAAAGACATAGCAAAGTAACAAAAAAGCGCACTACAAGCGCCATACAAATATCTAATCGAAAAAGAGCAAGTCAAAGGAAATGACGAAGTCCTACATTAGCGACATCATAATCTCGAATTAATGAGTCTTTAAGATTGTTTCTTCTCCTTCCCCTTCTTTGATAAAGAAGACTTCGGACGTGGTACTGTTCGATCCTGCTCTGGCATGGCTTTCCAAACTTCTTGCGGATCCAGGCGTTTCAATAAAGACAATGGAAAAGTCACGCCAGCCGCTCGAAGCTGCTCCAAAGCACCGGAGAAACCGTATTTCAACACTTTGGCCATCTTTTCCAGAAACTGGTCACGATACGCCTCTGACGCTAGCCACGACTCTCTGGCCTCTTCTAAGCGTTCCTCTACATCTACCTTATAGGCAGCCAAGTCATTGCGAGCTTCGAGAGAGACACCTTCGACTACCTTAAGGGCCTCCGATAGGTCGGATACCTGCTTCTGAGCCAAATCTAGAGCCGTGGTTAGTTTGGCAATATGATCCTTCCGCTCCTTGTCCTTATCCTCTGAAAGCTCCAGATCGGCGCTGAGCTGATCCAGCTGATCCTTCAACTCCTTCATCCTATTTGCCTTCTTCGCCAACTGAAAGTCTTGAGCGATCAATTGATCCGACTTTTGTTTTACCTCCTCTGAAAGTTCCTGCAGTTCCCTTTCCAAGGTCTCAGAACGGTTCTCCGCGGTGAGCTGTTTAGCTTGAGATAACTCCACCTGCTGCCTGTATTGGTTCGCTATAGCATGGGCCGATTGAAGTTCTTTGGCCAGGTTCGCCTCTTTGGCCGTCAAGGCGGCCACTTGTTCTTCCAGGTTGTGAGCCAGTTGTTGTGCCTTCTTCAGGTTGTCCTGATATTGTGGTTGAGTGGAAAAGGAGTGAACAACTTGAAGCTCAGCCATTAATTGCTGTTCCCTGGCCTGCAGGACCGACACTTGTTCCCTCAGGGAATCCACCTCCTGTGGGGTATTGGGGAGACGATGTTGAATTCCCAAAACATCGGTCAAAGCCTGAAACGCCGACACACAGCTCCGTAATATACTTCTAGGAATGAGTGAATAAGCATAAATATACACACCTGGAACGCGCTACGAATACTGCGATCCACGGCCTCAGGCAGCGATAGTGTTTCGGAGTCGCGAAGGCACTGCATGTTGCGAACTCTGAAGAGAATATCGGTCAATTGGTCACTTTGGACTAAAGCGTCAGAAGGGGTGGGCCGCAAAGGAACATCCGTCAAAGGAGCTCCCTCACTCGGGGGAACGACAGGACCTACGGGGCAAAAGAGTGTTCTCGGGGATATGGATGGGGAAGTGGTGGAAACAGGTCCCCCTTCTATGGACGGTAGCGTGAGGAGGGATGAACGGAACTCCTCCACTGGTTCAGTCAACCTCTCTTCTCCGACCTCTGGAGAAATAACTACCAGTGTTTCGTCGGTAGTTTGCATCGTTCCCGGAAAAGCGGAAGCCGGTACTGTTTCGTCCTCGCCAATAACAGGTAAGGTATTGGGCACAATAACTAGTACCTGCGCTGGTACGTCAACAAGGGCGAGTGGCTCCGCTGCGGGAGCATCTGAGGGGCCTTCGGGTTCGACAATAGTTTGCAAATGCACCTCCTCCGGTTCGGTGGCACCAGTTGGACTGCTGGATCTTGTACCCGGAGTGGAAGGGGGGGCTGTACTCCGAGCAGTTTGCTTGTCCGGCTTTGATGGTACCGATGTCTCGGACCTCGCTTTTTTGGACTTTCCCGTTTCGGCATCGGGGCGACGTCTCTTCGAGGTCCTCTCCCCGGAAGGCCCTTCGATCCGTAAACCCTCGGGTGGGGGGATTGCCGGCAGTGATTTCCTCTTGCGGATTAGAGGTTCCTGCGGTTCGGAGGAGGCTTCCGAATGTTCGCCTGCCTCGGGAATTGCTGAGGCGCCCTGAGGGCCAATCAAGTCCTCAGGGGCAATGGTATCTCTTGACGGATCGGGATCAGCCAATGATTCAAAAGACGCCTGGTCCCACTTGATGAACTTATTCACAGACGCCATAGCCCACAAATCCTCTGCAGAAAACGGCGGACATACGTAAAATCAGCAATTACAAAGGTAGTGTGTATCAAAGGTCTTACCTAACGGCTGCGATAGCCTTGCTGCTACTGGGCTCAGGCCCGCCCTGAAAAGCAAGCCCTCCTCACCGACCAATCGACCGGCATGAAATTGCAAATCAGACCACGCTTTACGGGCTTGAGAGTAAGCTGAGGTCGATTTGTAATCTCGGAGGCGGGGCAGAGGAGGCACATCGTATAGCCATTCAGGAGTACGTAAGGGGACCGGGGAACGAACGAAGAAAAACCCGTCCTTCCAATGTTTGATGGACGAAGGACACTTATCTATAGGGTTCACTCCCCTCGAACAAAAATAAAAAACTCCGTCCTCTTTCTTCTTGGGAAAGAAGAAGTAATGAAAAACCGTGGGATTCAGAGGAACCCCGTATACTTTGGACACCAACACTAAACTACATAATAGGCGAAAAGAGTTAGGGGACAGTTGATTGATGGGAACGCCGAAATACTCAGATACCCTCATGAAGAACTCAGGGATGGGGAACCGGAGACCTCCCTCCAGTTGACCTCGAAAGAAGGTGCGGTACCCTTCCGGTGGTAAGTGTGGACGGTGGTGGCGTTCGGGTACCTTGATCACGAAGGTGGGAGGTATTTCGTACCGGAGACGCACTGCTGCTCTAGCCGTCTCGTCGAAAACTGATTCCATCGACTCGAACCACGGACGCTTACTACTAGAGGCCATGCCAGTAGAACGAAAGACCAGGACAACGGCGAAAACGGGCAAAGTAAACAGAAAGAAAGAATGCTTACACCGGCAAATTTCAAGGACGCGAAGAAGAGTCGGGAGGTGAAACAGTCAACAGCCTCTGGGATCAACACGCACGCCGCCCCACCATATCTCGCCGATGTGGACACCTCTACAGTATATATATATTTATATATATATATATATTCTATACCCTAGAATAGGGTCTTCTCCATCGTTGGATGATGTAGCAACCGGGAGGAAGGATACAACGCCCACCGTCGGATGTCCCGTTGAATGTTCCTTGAGCTCATCGAGAAGACGTCTGGGAACCGAACAGTAAATCTTTCTCCGTTTTAATGACTGCCTTAAAGGAGTTGCTTCGGGATGGCTGTCGTCTTTCTCTCCCCTGCTGCAATTGGCCAGCACGATATTGTGCCGCTTAGGACAATGATACGGTGTAAACGTGGGTTGGGTCATAATCAAGAAAACGTCTGAGAAATGTCTTAAAACTTTTAAGTTTGTTCGGTTCGAACTTATCAACCTCATATGGGTTGAGCTCGGAGTTCATTTGAAACCTAAATTCAAGGTGATTAATAAAGAGCGCACAACGAACAATCGTCATCTACCTCCATCTTGGGAGTAGAGGCTAGCCGGTATCTCCTTCAGACTGATCTGGAAGGCCGAGGGGTTTACATAATCAATTCCGTGCTGCATGTGGTCGCTTCGTCCAAATCAAAGATGAATATATCGTACCACGACTACATCAAGATAGTAGGCATTAAAACGGTAGCTTTTGTACTACTAGAATTCCTACAACACCAACACTTCTTTCAGACAAAAGGGGACTTAGTGTATATAGCCGCTTAAGGGAGGACAGAAAGGGAGGCTATTCCTCGGAAAGGGTGTGAATGGCCAGACGTTGAACCGACTTCTGCGCGGATTCTAACTCCTCCGTAGCCTTCTTTAGAAAGTAGATAGCAGAGGAAGCCGATATTTCTAGCATGATGTAGATCGAACTACTCGACAGTCCTATAGTCCAGTGAAATATCAATTTAGCGTATGATAAAGTGGAGTTCACAATGCACATTGATCTCACACAAAAATATTAAAAATAACAGATTAGTTAACCTTAAACAGTAGAGCTCGATGCCGAGATAATCCTACTTTTATGCAGCCAATTGGTAACAAACTTGTCTGCTGCGTGCTGCGCAATTCAGTACTTATTTCCATCCATTTTGCTAGCATGTCATTGGCATCTCTAACAGGACCACCCATATGGTCCATGACCAGTTCAGATATTCTTTGCACCAACACTGCAATGTCAGCAGTAGGGCATCCTAACGAAATCCACTGAGCGATTTGCTCCAACTCTACTAATGCAGGGTCAATTGCACGGTTGACTACAATGACTTCAAAACCTAAATCTCCGATGCTTGTTTGGAGATCTGTTAGTGATGGCATCCTTTTCTGACTTGCAGAATTTCCTGAGAGCCCATAAACGTCATAGAACCCATCTACGACTTTCTCATCATAATCAAGTACATTGTAATCCTGCAAAGAGCAAGCAGCCAATCAATACTTCCAAAAGGTAAATCATAGAGAGAATCCGAGTGATCGAATAAAGCATGGTATCCTCTGCACCTCCATGAATGACAAGCCACAAAAAAAAAATACATGACCCTCAGAATTCGAATAAACATCATATAATCAGAGGAATAAGTAGGAGCTTCCTCTTGACTGAAACTAGAATGGCAAACCCTAATCATAACCAAAACACAATGTCAAGATTTCACTGACAGTTTTCAGTTAAATTTAGAAATATGACTGATAAACCCCTCAGTCTTGCGATGATACTCGAAAAATACTTCAGGGAGCTAACCCAATAGCGCCGCGACAACAATTCCGCTGAGCTCTCCTGAGCCTGCTGGATCCGTTCCCCCCCCCCCCCCCCCCCCCCCCCCCCCCCCCCCCCCCCCCCCCCCCCCAGGCTCAGAAGTTTGGCCGCGGGATCTGATCTCCATCAAGATCGCCCTTTAACTCCGAATTCGACGCGCTGATCGCAATCGCCAGTTGCACCAGGAACTCCTCTTCAGACGAGAAGTAGCCCTGCCAGTCATCCCCAGAGGAAGTAGTGCGCGGTGGCTCAACAGAGGGTTGGGTGGTCGGAGACGTCACTGACGCTGCGTCCCGGTGGTCGGATGCGCACAAAGGAGAGACAGCGGCCGCGGGCGACGGAGCCGGCGATTGAGCCGCCACCGTGGAGGAGGCGGAGGGGACCTCGTTGGGCCGGTGATGGCCCCGCTTCTTGAATTTGTTCTTCATTGTGTTCCGATTCTTCATCGTGTTCCGATGGCTTCTTCTACCTACCAAACCTTCTCCTTCTTCGCTGGCGTCCGGACGACGACGACGCGTCGAGAAGCGAGCCCTCTCCGTCACTTCTACCTCCCGACCGATATACAAGCTAACTAAAGCGGCTCGGTCTTTCGATTACACTTGCCTCCGCATAATCATACAACGTGCAGCTTCAATTACGCGGATCCTTAACACTCGGCAACCGTTCTTTCCCGCCTTTTATTCATTCGCTTCTGTTGGCTCTGCCACGTCGATGGGTCTAAACAAGGGTACCGTAATTCACGTGGCTCTAGAATTCCTTTTGGTTAGCGAAATTTCGGTGGGGGCCGCCCACTGTTCGATCAGCTGTGTCTATCCGATCACCAACCAAGTAAACGCATGCCCCCATTGAATGAGAAGAAATGGACCCCAGTCTTCAAGGAGTCACGTCAACTATTGTGAGTACCGATTCGACCCATCAAGATTGTGACAGACTACCACGTCCTCCGAATGTTTCATGGGTGACATCGAAATGCAGTTATAATTATTAATTATATATGAAGCTTACATAATGTTTGAAATAAATTCTAATAAATCTGATTTAAAGCCGAGTTTTAATGCATTGATTACATTCCTGAAAGTATAAAATTATCGATTAATTGAAATAAATGAAAGTTAAATAATAATTTGAAATAGAGTCCAGTCTTAAATTACTGTAGATGCTGTAGGTGTATTGATTCTAAATGTTTTTTTCTAACACTCAACACACAACATTTCATATTAAAGCTAATCCATACTAACAGTTGTAACATTACTTAAATTAATTGAAGCTAATTAATAAGAACAGTTACAAACAAATGGCACATCAATATTTATATAGATCTTTTACCTATTTGATAATTGACCACTGTTCTCACACATGACGAGAATACAAATGTTGTTCTTGGAGCGTTGGAGCAAGTTAATGTACTTTTGCACATTAAACTTTTGCACAGTCATTCACTACGTAGCAGATATCAGCATCACCTCAACAAGATAAATATTGATATTCATGCAAGGAAAAGGACTCTGAATAACTGATAAAGTTCAAGCTAAATTCAGGGACAATGTCTAAGTAGATGGAAAATTCACGATACATACACTAGACTAATCCTAGTGCATATAACTTGAGGCAAATAGAAGGGGTACACCAGGTACAAATGATCAAAGCATGCATTACACTATGATCTTCCGCGGCCTCTGAAGCCACCACGCCCACCTCTAGGTGGTCCCCCTCTACCACCCCTAGGGGCACCCCTTCCACGAAAGCCTCCGCCACGTCCACCTCCACGACTGCCACCTCTTCCACGAAAGCCTCCGCCACGTCCGCCTCTTGTAGCTGCCTCTTGCCCCCTGCACAAGGGAATTTAGAACATCAACGTAAGTTTACAATTCTGGATGGAAATGCAGAATGGTGTGTATAACATATTTTCACTTACACATAATGTTGCAGTTGCTAGAATGAATGTTAGTTGAAGCAAATGCAAACAATTGATTAATTGTTGGATGCACGACTCATCATTGATAATGCATGAACAAGAAGTATTTGCCACAAGGTTACTTAACAAAAAAACAAATCTCCAACAAATTTCTGTTCAAATATAGATGTGGATAACCCTCTATTGCAGAATATAGTGAACTATTACATTATTTTAACTTCAACTTATTGACTCTAGAGGAACGAATTAAATCTGCTAAAGCTATGTCTTGTCAGTATGTTTTATGTTTCCAAGTTAGCTTCAGACTGTTTAAATGGAGTGTCTTTTATGTCATGGTTTATTAAATTTCTGATGTACTGAAAGATAGTGGGGCTTTTTTCTCAGTTGGCTTCATGTTAGTAGGAATTTTAATAAGATGGTTTTAAAACAAAAAAGCTTTAATTTATTCCATGCAAGTGCAATAGAATGTCTCACATGAGGCCAAATCTTAATGCACAGGACGCCAACTCTAACAAAACAAAAATTCTCAAGATGTGCCATTTAAGGAATAAGTTGTGCGCATAATAATTGAAACAAAGACATAATGAAGACGACAACATTAACATATGTCAGATTGAATAGATGAATTACTGAATGACCTGTACCTTCATCAAGGCACATATAATCAGAGCATGTAGATTGAGCAATTCAACAATTAATAACAAGGAAATTCGCCAACCTATGCAATGCACAAAGCATATTACTAGCTATAAGTATGTACAGAAGCAGATCATGATGCATGCTGTATAAAATAGGCTAAACAATAATCCACAAAAATAAGGATAAAATCCATGATCATAGTAACTGATATATATGCTATATGAATGGTCAGTGAACAACATATAAAGTTAAATTTCTGCATACTTTGGCCTGGGAAGAAATCGTGCTAATGGCAACAATTTGGCAGGATCAATGAAGAACTTGTCGCCAGGTGAATACGAATTCGCTATTATTCCCTCCAACATCTTGATCGAAAAAAGCTGCATGGAGAAATATATATAAAGGATCGGGTCAGACTTGCTAAGGACATTCCAAATCGATAGCGCTCAAAGAAGCTGTGCTATTACCGATTCGTTTATCGGGCCAAAAATTTCATCAACTTTCCCGATCTGAGTCTTGTTCTCCAAGTATATCGGAGCATTGAAATAAGGTATCTTCTCGTTCGTGAGCTTCGTGACGGCATCCCCCTCGCACGCATGGAGAAACGTAGAAATTTCTGCACCAATTTGCACAGCCAAACAGATTGAGATGGTAAAAACGCGAATCCTATCGAAACTAAAAGGGAAAAAAAGCATCTATACGAGGGAACGAAGAAGAAACGCACCTACAACTTCGGAAGGCGGGCCTTCGTCGTAACCACCGCCACGCCCTCTTCCGCCACCGCCACGCCCGCCGAATCGCCCACCTCTGGCACCACCTCGGCCCCCGTCCCTGCCTCTAAAACTGCCGCCGCCCCTTGGAGGCCGCATTCTCGTTTCGGAGGAAGGCTGGCCACGTTTTTGGTGGAGATCGGTTCCTCTCGCCGTCGAGGTTCTATCGTGTAGGGTTTTAAGGGGCTAGGGTTTTGAGAGGCAGTTAGATATCAACTTGACATAAGCGTAACTAAGCCCGCAGAGTTGACCATTGGGCTTGGGCTTGGGCTTGGGCTTGGGCCATGATATGTAGACCTAAGTATGTTGAGCACATTTTAATTTGTCTAATTTGTCTCTTTTTTGTTTTACTTTAATATACTGCCAGTAATATTCTACATCACCACCGAGAAAAAAATATTGATGAATAATTTACATAAAATTTAATTATTAAAAATAATACATACATAAATAATTTTGTAAAAAAAATTATATTCTTGTATTCAGGATAGTTAAACTCAATTAAACAATTAAATAATATTCATGACCTTGATAAAATTTTTAATAAATAAACTTGAACAAGTTAGATAAATAAATAAATAAACAAACATGAACACAGCTCATTTACACCCCAAGAAAAGCCTAGATATTATATGCAACTTACAAAGATCCAAAAACGGAGTTACTACAAAGGTGAAGCGCAATGCTCGGAGAAATAACCAAAAAAACTAACAAGCATTTTGGTATATAACTCTCCTGCCCATTGGCAACAAGATTACCCTTGATAGATAAATAGCAGATAGTGAAATCTCTATGCAACAAGTTTTAACAAAAAAGAAATACTATAGAACTTCTTCAGTGCTATTTTGTCATAGGTTGGGAGTTGATTTCTGAGTCTCTGGAACTTCTTTCTGTGTTTACATATCATACAGTAATTTGCAAAAACTGTTTCTAGGCCTGTTGCAAAAATGATGCCAAAATCCGGGTGGTTGCCAGTAGAATGATACAAGTTATTTACCAAAACAGGTGCTGGAGAGGACCTTTTTACCATAAGGATTAACGCGGAGCAAGGGTTCAAGCCGTATGATTGCATCACTCAAAGCAGCTCGAATGGCCCCCTGATTAGGAAGATGCATCTGAAGTCAGGAAAAGATAAAGATTCTCATAAACCCAGTTTAAGAAATTCAACCTTGCATTCTCTGTATGCCGATTGAACCACAAAATTCCCAAAGCGATCCTGCACGATCTCAACAAAACGAGGATCATTAATCAACTCATAAATGATATCGGCACGTCTTTCAGCCCCTGCATATTTGAGGCACCTCTCGACGACATTGCTACTATATTTCTGAATAGATAACCTATGAAAATGACCCTTCAGTTGGTCCAGTATCTTAGTAGTTGCCCATGGGATCCCTCGGCCAAGGATGAATTGTACCACGTAGTTCCTACGAATGATAAAAAAATAAAAACATGTTTAAAAAGCATGATGTATAATTTGCTTATATATTGGCAAATTTTGTAGTTCAAAAGAAAACTGGTTTAAATGGGACAAGATTTTGCAGTAATTTCTGGACCTATGGCAAATGCAATGTTCGTATTACATATAAAGAAAATCACAGATGACAGGCCATTAAGGTTCGTCCAGGAGAATCATATTTTCAAAATTATTAAAAGATAAATGAAGGTAGATATTAACTTTACCCGTAAGGATCTTCCGAAAGGACACAAGCTTGAGAAACAAGCTTGGAAACTAAACTTAGTTTCTGCTCCCCATCCAGCTCTGTCATGCATTTCTGAAGCACACAACAGCCTTGACGATCTCTTGCTAGCTCAATGCAGTTAGCAACTGCAGGTTCAAAAAAGAACTACAAGGAGAAAAGTCACAACAACATATATAAATAAACAAAAGAAAATACAAAAACAAAGAATATCAATTTACAACTACAATGAAATTATTTTTGCATAGCAAAAAGTACAAAAACCAGTGCCCAATGTTAATTCTCAAAAGGATTGGAACACATATAAATTGATAAGTGTAAAAGGAGGTTTAAGCTATATATGAAGTAATTGTGAATTTTGGGAGAAACATTGAAAATAAGACATGACCTTTGAACTTTAGTTGGACGCCAAACAAATGCGGCCACATACAAGAAATGAACTAGACAGTACATTGATAAACTAAAAATGCAGTGTATGTATCCAACTAAAACTTTGCAGGCCAACAAAGGCTGGCCCTGTATCACGAAACACTGATAGAGGTTCTATCAAGGGTCTACAACACAAATTCCAACAAAACTAAAATATGACCATTTTTTTTTTTTTTTTTTGCATAATTTCAAATGCATGATTTCCTACAATATTTGCAAAATTGGAAGACTAGAAAGAACTTGAACAGTGCATAGGTTTAACATTATTGGATAATTAAACATTCAAAATTAACCAGCCAAGGAAGAAATACAAATGATAATGCCATAATATATCATGAAATATGTATCTGGTTCTATGACAGCAGAAAATTACAGTACCTAATATAGATTGGACAGATATAGTCATAACTAGGCATCTCCATAAGTTGGTTTATCACACTTTGGATAGACAGAAAGCAGTAAAATCGAACCTGTTAAAACTGGATGATTGGCTATTCAAGGTGTAAATAACAGAATCTGGATGGCCCATGTCACCGCCAATCATTTTTTCATCTAGAAGTGATTAATAAACTACAGAAACTAGGAAGTGCCAGTTTCAATTTGGCACATTACAGCTATTTTTTGTGAAGTTTGAACAGGTTTATCATATAGATAAATCTTGATAGATGAATTTATTTTTCTAATTAGAAATTGCTCCTATTAGATTTTGATTCATTTTCTTGTTGCCAAGTTAATATCAGCCAGAAATCATGACCTGTAATTAGTAGCATTATGATAAGTGAACATTGTGTATGTTATCTTTAGTACATAGCTCATGAGACAGCATTGCATGATGCAAAAAATTTAAAAAGATAAGTTTGTATATTTTGTGTCTTCTCCATGACAATAATAGCACAAGCAAGAAAAAGAGAGACTAATTGCATTTAAGCACAGTTACCTCTCTGAATTTAGGTGAAAGGTATTCCAGACAGCGTTGTGCAACATGGCTACCATTGGCATTCTTTATCAGAGAGACAAAATCAGGTTTTAGAGCTGAAACAATCATTGAATATTGCTCATCACTTTTCATAGTTTCCACTATCTTTTGTACTACACGAGTTCTGCAGTTGCCAATAAATGAGAAGAAATTAATACAGAATCAACCTTTGGTACAGCATACACATCAAACAGACTCCTACCCATGTTGATTGCAGGAGATTCGAAGGAGTTCACCATCACTCCGAGAAATTTTAAAAATCATGTGTGTTATTTGATCCTCTTTACAAACCTCAATAAGCTTCTGAAGAAAATAGTTTCCAAACTGATCAGTCATAAGATCAATAACATGATCGATGAGTGCAAGAAATATCTTATCAAAATCTTCACGTTTTCCCTTATCAAATATGCACTGCAAGGAACGGCAGTGATTCTGATCCTTAGCTAACAAATGTATTTGACCAATCAGATTGTTTAATGAATCACTTTTGAATTGTGGTGATGAAGATTCCATTTTCTGATTGGAATTCTCAAGAAAGGAACCTTGGAATCCTGAAAGATCCAAGTTTAGGGCACGGTCAAACTGAAATATGCAGCTGAGCTCAGTATTAGGAATAAACCTCCTTGTGTTGTCAGTGGGTTGGGTCAATTGATCACATCCATTAGAACCAGATTCAGAAAATCGTAACGAATTCCCTCCGTGTAATTTTGTCACAAATTTTTCAGGAAATATTTGTTCACCAAAGCTGTCCAGAACTCCATGCCCATGGGAACCATTATTACATAGAAAACGAGATGGTTCTTTCATCCGGTTTGGAATCATAAAGCTGTCATACTGACCGGAATATCGATTAAGATGGTATCTACCAAGGTTACCACTTCTAGGCAAAGAAGGACTCGACTGATTATATCTTCCCTTGGCCATATTAACATTTTGACAAGGATCTAAATTCATCTGTCCAGCCTGATGACGAAAGCACATGCAAAATTGGGGCTGTGGTTCATTGCTAGATAAAAGCCAAGTACCCATGTTTACCCCTCTTTGAGCATGTCCATCCCGACATTGATGATGAAACTCAAGATTACTTCTATAGGTTCTCTCATGCTCCACATTGCAACACTGCGTTAATCGACTAAGATGCTGATGATGGATATTATCAGAGCATGAGGAATTCCTGCAGCATTGTTGCTGGAGTTGCGAGGCTGGAAACTGAAACCCCTGAATAGGAACATTAGGCATCAAAAAGGAGCGGATTCCAGGATTTACAGGCATTGAAGAAGAGCAATTTGGGAAGTCTCGCCATTCCCTAGTGTAATCACCTAACACATTCATAGGGTGATGGCAATTGTGCTTAAAGAACACTGGATCCGTATGTCCAACTGCTCTATCTTGTATATTAGGTTCAAGATTTGTGTGGAAAGTAGTGTGATCTTCTGATACCCGAATGGGTGGATGCACTTCCCTTGGCACTGCATGTGGCACGATAATTGGAATCTCGGTCAACTCAGGTCCAGAAGAGACATTATTTAGGTTTGCTGAATAATTTGCATCCAGTGACAAAGGGTGATTAACTGATACTTGATGGTCTTCCAAATGCAGATTATCTAACTTGCCTAAACTCATATCCTGGAATGCCAAAGTTAAGGATTGTTCATCTGGCAATATGAGTGTATCTTGATCAACACTCACGCCCAATGTTTGATAGTAGTTATGAGAATTATCCTGACTGAATGGTGTTTTAATCAAAGAGTTGTCATCTAAATATTTTTTGCCATTGGCTTTTGCAGCTTGCGAAGTATTGAACAAGTCGCACAAACTACTTGAAGAAGGATTTTCAAGCTGATATGCAGAATTTGTTTGGCATCCAAGCAAGGCACTGTTACGGACTGGTAGACTACCGTTATGATTTCCTGTAGTAGCATTTGGTATCTCCCTAAGAAGCTTGTCTAAATCATCATAGTCTTGAACAATGTTTCCTCCTCCCATATTGCAAGGGTTTGGATTCTCACAATACGCACCAAACGTCAGCCCTCTCCGTAAGAAAGATTCAACTCACTGATGCACAAACACAAACAACTAATATAAGCACACTTGTATAATTAAGCACTCTAAGAAATCAATCTTGAATGAGATGCACAGACACAAACAACTAATATAAGCACACTTGTATAATTAAGCACTCTAAGAAATCAATCTTGAATGAGACTCAAAGCCTTAACACATTACTACACAGATTTCAGTGACAGATACAGTACACATAACGGGGAAACTGTCGATTATCCTTCACAAGCCATAGAAACCATAATGGTATGGAATTATTAGCACAAACTGGAACCACGTGGCTTATCAAGCCCGTGCAACCAAATGCCGAACCAAAAAGAGAAAAGAAAAAGATAATATGTCGATTTCAGAGTACGACTAATCCCCAATCCTCTGTTTCACAAAATTATACAGTTGGAAACAGAGGTAATGTGAAAATAACGCATTTAAACAATGCATTCACGTCCGAAACACAGTTGTGCTGCATGAATTTAGTTGAAAAAGAATCGTATGTGCAAAATAACTGATGAACTGCAAGAAAAAAGAAAGAACCACTTCCTGGACCTTAACCACAATCAGACCAACTCATACATAACAAAGTGAGACTGTATGATTGTATCCAAAAAAAAACCCCACCAGTTCGCACCCAATGCAGATAAATCATAGCAACAACAAAACCCCAAAGTCCTTACCGAACCAAGATAAACAGAAGAATGCAAGGTGCGAAAAACCCAACTTTCCGGAACAAAATCAAAATCCATTGGCAACAAAAAGATCCGACTAGGAACAGAAGGAAGAGAGCACGACAAGAAAGAAAGGGTCAGAAAAAGATTGAAGATGCAGACCACTGAGCGATCGGAGCCCGGAAGAAGGGGGATTACCAAGAAGACGAGCAGACGACGCATCGCGGGGCTGAATTGAGCGAGCGATTGAGATCGGAAGGACAAAGAGGGGCGGCGGAGATGCAGCGGCGAGGAAGAGAAGCGGCGTGGAGGAGGAGGAGGAGACGCGAGAAAGGTGGGACTTTTATTGAGTAGGGCAGCAAAGCAATCTCCTCTCCGCTTCGCCTACTCTTTTCCAAATACTACATATGGCACTTCTTATGCGGGCAGTGCTAGAGAGAGAGAGACAAGAGGGAGGAAGAGCACATACGAGTGACACCATGCATGTGAAGAATCCATGCATGCTTATTTGCATGGGTTTTAGTTGGGTTTTAGTTGGGCTTTAGATATATTAATCCTTTAATTCAATGAGTTTTTTTTCTTAATAATTCCTTTTCACCAAATCTTATGAAAAAAAATCAAATACTCGATCTCGAAAATGGTCAAATCTCATATAATTATGTCAAGACTGTTTTGTGTAAACTTGGAAATCAATGTTTGTTTTCGTTTGTCAAAGGCAGAATTTTGGGAAACGGAACTAAATTTGGCAGATTAAATGGTATTTATTGCTTTCGAAGTTCCAAGTCGAACTAATGAAAACGCTCGTTATCTATTTTATTGATCGAGAAAAGGTTTAAAGATATTTGTTTGGTGTATTTTGAATTGTTTATGCTGTGCATTAAAGGATTGAATTTGCATGGTGTGCATGATTCTTTGTTAAGGATTGAATTCTAAGACTGTGTCGTAATCAATTGTACTTTTTCGATTTACCTCTTCACAGATGGTCGTGAGTCCGACCGTGTGGAGCCGCGAAGAACTCTAAGACTGTGATTAAGCGAGACTTGTCCATGGACACAATGATGCCACGCCCACTCCTGGCCCGGAACATGCACATGAAGCATCAGGCTATTTGAGAAGACAACATGATGCATTGATCAGTCAACACTTATTTGTTCACATTAATGAAATAAATGTTTACAGATGTAGTTTGTTTGTTCGTTTGTTTTTTTTTCTATATGACAAATAATCATAAATTAGAACAAAGTTAGTTTAAAATTTTACTCAATCGTATATTTTTATATTTATTAAATCATGCATTTTTTTAAAATATTTCTTAAATGGATTTAAAATTTTAAAAATATTTTACCTTGTAATGAATTTTAGAAGTATTATTTTCTCTTTTAAAAAAGTAAACAAAAATAAAACCTTTTAAAATTGTTTAAGGTTTTCAACACAACTCACTAAAACTGAGTTTTGATAAGACTTATTAA
Source organism: Curcuma longa (assembly GCF_044706935.1). Taxonomy (NCBI): domain Eukaryota; kingdom Viridiplantae; phylum Streptophyta; class Magnoliopsida; order Zingiberales; family Zingiberaceae; genus Curcuma; species Curcuma longa. The sequence goes on along the minus strand of NC_133872.1, from coordinate 67,287 downwards.
TCATATTAAACATATTTCAATTCAAATTAGAATTAATGTATTTCTAATAACTTCTTGAGTTTTATGATCATACCTTAAAATTTTAATTTCACTTCTTGGATAGCATATTAAAATTTAAACAATTTAATATAATTTTAACACAACTCATCATTACACTTAACAACGATAGTAATGTGTTTCTTAAACTTTTCTTGAATCTAACAATATTTTAAATTTTAAATTTTGAACACAGTACAATCGTCAATAAATTTTAATTAAGACTCACAAAAACAATCATCAATAACGTAGTTTGTTTGTTTTTTCTCTAAACGACAAATAATCATAAATTGGAACAAAATTCTGAGAGCGTCTTCTGTGATAGCTGCTTGGTCTCAGCGTAGAATCGTGGAACTTTTGAGAGAGTTCGCCGCTTCCCTTTGCCCATTTAAAATATCGACAACCTCAAGAAGATCGATCTCTACAGTGAGACTTGTCCAAGTTCATGTTCAAATCGCGAGAGGCCTTTTTTTCTTCTATTCCAGTTCTGCAAATCCCTCGAATGGCGGCATACACTGATCCTTGAAACATGGCTGCCTGCGTCTGAGTTGGCATCTTCCACCTCCCATGAGAGATGGAGTGATCTTCACGCACGTTGCTTGTTTGCCAAGTTTCAGTTAAATCATGGGCTGAAACAGGTTGAGTGAGCTTTTGTCAGAGATATCTCTCGTTTCTCCATTGCCAAAGTTTCCAAACTGCACTAACAACACTGCCTTCCCCAAGTCCAGCTGGTAAAAAGTTCTAAACAACTCTTTATTTGGAATGCTATATTTAAGAATCCAATTTACAATTACCGTTTTAAAGCATTTTTACAGCTTTTTCATGGCTGTGAACAGCCAAAATCCTTAATCCATTAACGCATTCCCATTGAAGAGGTGAGAATTAATATTTGAGAATCTGTTTTAAAGTAAAAGTGCATCTTAATTTTTAAAATTATCAAAAGGTTATTTTTTACCAAATTAATCGATTTAACCTAAATTTTGTTAGAAATTATAGCGCGTGAATCTCCTTTTTTTGGTGAGAATCTGCTGGCAATATTCTATTAAAATATTCAATTTTCTATTTTTGAACCCCGGGTTCGTTCCAACGAACAATGCACTGGCTTTACCGCATCAGAGCAAGCCGCTTCTAGATAAATTCTTCCTCCGCACGACAAATCGAATCCATCGGAAGAAAAGAAAACCTAGCAAGGTTTTGAACGAGTTGATCATGTCTTTGCCGTCGAGTTTGACGATCAGCGAGGCTTCGCCGGAGTGGCTGAACAAGGGGGACAACTCATGGCAGTTGACGGCGGCGGCGCTGGTGGGGTTGCAGTCGGTGCCGGGGTTGGTGATCCTCTACGGTAGCATCGTGAAGAAGAAGTGGGCGGTGAACTCGGCCTTCATGGCGCTTTATGCCTTTTCGGCGGTGCTCGTGTGCTGGTGCCTGTGGGGCTTCAGCATGGCCTTCGGGGAGCCGATGCTGCCCTTCTGGGGCCGCCCCAGCGCGGCTGCGCTGGATCAGGCACACCTCCTAGCTCAGGGCTTTGCTGGGATGTACCCGGCCGCCACGCTCGTCTTCTTCCAGTTCGTGTTTGCGGCCATCACCCTCATCCTGATCGCCGGCTCGTTGCTCGGCCGGATGAATTTCAAGGCATGGATGCTCTTCGTGCCACTCTGGCTCACCTTCTCCTACACCGTCGGCGCTTTCAGCCTTTGGAGCCCAAATGGCTTCCTCTTCAAGGCCGGCGTCATGGATTTCGCCGGCGGTTATGTCATCCACCTCTCGTCCGGCGTAGCAGGCCTCACCGCCGCCTACTGGGTAGATTTCTGAATTCATGATTTCGATATTGATTAGTTGATTGATCGATGAATGTATTTAGGTTGGGCCGAGAATTGGCAAGGACAAGGAGAGGTTTCCGCCCAATAACATTCTGTTGACCCTCGCCGGAGCCGGATTGCTTTGGATGGGCTGGACAGGGTTCAACGGCGGCGCACCGTACTCGGCCAACATCGACGCCTCGATCGCCATTTTGAACACGCATCTCTGCACGGCGACCAGTCTGCTCGTGTGGCTCTGCCTCGACATCTTCGTGTTCACCAAGCCCTCCGTCATCGGCGCTGTCCAAGGCATGATCACCGGGCTCGTCTGCATCACCCCCGCCGCCGGTAACTGTAACCTCCTTCTCCGTTTTGACTGATTAATCGATTAATTGTGAGTGAATTGGTGAACAGGACTGGTTCAACCTTGGGCGGCCATCCTAATGGGTGTGCTCTCCGGTAGCATCCCATGGTTCACCATGATGATCCTCCACAAGCGCACCCCCTTCCTCAGAACAATCGACGACACCCTCGCCGTCTTCCACACCCACGGCGTCGCCGGAAGCCTCGGCGGCATCCTCACCGGCGTGTTGGCCGAGCCACGCCTCAACCGCCTCTTCTTCGGAGACGACCCCAGGTACGTCGGCCTCGCGTACGCCATCAAGGACGGCCGTCCCTCCGCCGGGTTCCGCCAGCTCGGCATGCAGTTCGCCGGCATCGCCTTCGTCCTAGCCGTCAACGTGGTGGCCACCAGCGCCATCTGCCTGCTGATCAGGCTGCTGGTGCCGCTGCGGCTGACCGAGGAGAAGATGCTGGTGGGCGACGACGCCATCCACGGGGAGGACGCGTACGCGGTGTGGGCAGACGGCGAGACCTACGATAAGTCGATACACGGGCTGGAGTATTTTCCGGCGACCAGCGCCGACCACGAGATGGCGTGAAGCGAATCGGACCGTACGTACTTTTCTCCGGCGACAAGTTTAATCGGATGCACACTCCAAATCCTCATCATCAGTTTAACTAAAAATATATTTTTGATAATAATTTGTATCGTAAATATTAATTAGTTGTTCATCCGGTGGAGTGTGGATGATTAAGCTAGACATTTGTGGCTAATTCAATAGTGAGTAATCAAAATTAATCATTAATACATATTACAGCAAGCGATTCTTGGTGCCTTTTTAACTTTCATTATTTCGCAGTTTACTAATTTGTTATCTGGATATGTTTATTTTGTAAATTATCCATTAATTATGATCCAAATATACATTTAAAAAAAAATTGAAACTCTGACCTACCTTCCCTATCCGCCGGTCAAAAGATGGCGCCTTCTCCTCTTCATGCCGTTCTCTGGAAACGTAAATTTGAAGGACCCACAAAAACCCAACCAATAGGTTCCACCTTACGGAGTTACTAACCTCTTCCACTCGTGGGTATAGATTTGAGTGAAGGTCCAAATAAGTAATCCAAATATCCAATCCCCATTTCTTTCACTGCATAAAAATAGGAGGACGACTCGCGAGCGAAAGAGAACCCCACCGTCCACCGCACCCCGGTTCCTCCGCTCATCTCTCGCTAGGGTTTCTTGGTTGGTACCCCTCGAATCATCGTCGGCTTGCGTAATCGATAGCAGGATCTGCGACGCGATCATTCCTCAGGCCCGATTTCGAGGCGTTTCGTCGCAGGTAACTTGGACGTTGCTAAGTTCTTCGCCGATGACGATGGGATGGAATGGGGTTCTCGTTTTAGAGTGTCATTTTTTATATGAATTTAGCGGTCTCGTTGATTGGAAGTTGCTCGCTTCTTGATTGTAGCTATTACGATGATATGATATGGGTATTCCTGAGGGAGCTCTTAGAACTTGGCGATGGTTCTTTCTCCGGATTTTCTTTTGTCGTCGTCTAGTCGTCCGTCATCTGATTTCCATTTGAATTCATAGCTTGCTCCTTTGTCTAATTGAACGAGGTGCTTACTACTGACTTAGGTTTCCCGATGGACGAGTCTGCAGAGATGGAGAGCCACTTGTCGTCAGCGGCGGCTTTTGTGGAAGGAGGCATCCAGGATGCTTGTGATGATGCTTGCAGCATATGTCTGGAGGCCTTTTGCGAAAGTGACCCGTCCACGGTGCGTGGTGTTTACTGTTTAGGGTGTATATATGCATTTCTTAATTGATGATATAACTGCTTTGTCTCTATGGTTAAATAGACGTCTCATATATTTCTCCGTTCTTCAGGTTACCAATTGCAAGCACGAGTTCCATCTGCAGTGTATTCTTGAATGGTACTTCCTTTGTGGCTCTCTATACTATTATAGTTCTGCGTGGATCACTGAACTTGTCATTTAACTGTGTATTTTCTAAGCATGTTCATTGAAAGAACACTCGTTTGAAGGAACATCTTTGAAATGTAACTTTGTTGGATTATTTAGTGGTACTCTGAGTTTATCCATTTTGGTATTTCTGCAGTAATGAGATTGCTTTACTTGGAATTTATATACTTGTTCAATGAATGTGTTTATCTGTTTGAGTTTTCTTCACTGCTTATTGATTCTGAAAGCTAGTGTTGTGTGCATTATTCTTTCTTTACCTCAAACAATCTTGGTTGTTTGTATTTATTTTTTCCCCTTAAATTAACGGGTTTTTTCAACTGCATAATCAGGTGCCAGAGAAGCTCTCAGTGTCCTATGTGTTGGCAGACTATTGGTTTGAAAGATTCAACCAGGTATTAGTCAAATTAAACTTGCAGAATATGCTAAGATCAGTGGTACAAAATGAAAGGCTGATAATTTCTGACTTGGTCATGGCAGCCAAGAGCTACTAGAGGCTGTAGAGCATGAAAGGAGCATAAGACTTAACCATGCACACACTGCTGCTATTTTTCATCATCCAGCAATTGGTGATTTTGAGTTGCAACATGTGGGTACTCCTGTAAACTTCTTTTAATCTTTTTTATGTGATTTATTTGCAAACAGGTGATGGTTTTTTTTTCCATGTCCCTCTACATAATGACTGTTTATACATTTTTCATTACAGTCTCCAGCTGGTGAAAATGATGCTGAACTCGAAGAGCGTATTATCCAGCACTTAGCTGCTGCTGCCAGGGGAAGAGCACATCATATCGCCAGAAGAGGACGGGTTAGATCAGGATCGCAAGGCAGCCCACAGTATTTGGTTGTCTCTACTAATCAGAATTCACCATCAGGAGGCTCTGTACTTGCTTCCTCTACCTTAGTAGGGGAAAATGAATCACCTGCAGTAGTTGCTGTTAATCCGCCACTTTCAACTGCTAGTCCAGGAGGGGAATCCACTGAAGTTACCAATGGTGTCCCAGCTCAAGTTATCCAGATTCCATTGTCGACGTCAAGGTCCAGTGATAATACAAGCTGCCCTAGTTCAAGTCCCAGGTGCAGCATTACTGCCCTGTAAATCTATTCCTTTTTATTTTCTGAATACCCTTCCCATGGACCCTTGGAATGTTCTAAATCATTCATTATATAGGACTCCTACTGGCCATTCTTCTCCTGTTAATCAAGACAGACCAGGGCCATCTGAGTTGCAAGCTCTTTCAGAAACTTTGAGATCTCGCTGGAATACTGTCTCCATGAGGTGTTTTGAAGATAAACTTAATGTTCTCAGTCTGCAGGATGCACAGATGCTGATTATACTATTTGTACTTTTTGAAAAATCTGCAATCAGGTACAAGGAATCTATAGCTAGGAATACTCGAGGTTGGAGGGAGCGGCTATTTTCACGTAATAGTTCTGTGGCAGATATTGGTTCTGAAATCAGGAGAGAAGTCAATATTGGAATTGCTACTGTGTCGCGTATGGTGGAACGCCTGGACACAAGAGAAAGAGAACGTAGAACTATGAGCTCGACAACTTCAGCAGGTGCTGAGGTCGATGCGGTCGGGAAACCAAAAAATGAGGGTGCTAGTGGCAGTCAAGCTAACACTTACGTGAATACTAGCACTTCGTCGACTTCCTGTTCTGCAACTTCTGGTTCCCACTAACTTCTGTGGATTAACTCTCTATTTCTCTCTCTCTCTGAGCTTGCCTGATTATGGTATGTACATTTCTGCTCTTCACTATTTTGGCAAAACAATTAAACAAAGACGATGAGGCTTTGCACTTTAATGCCTGTTTACCTGCCCTTTCTTGGCAGAGAGGAAAAGGGGGAGGGGAGAGGAAGGATGGCCTGCCTCTCTTTTACTTACATGAAGAGAGTGAGCCCATGGAATCTACTCCATTTTGGTTTTTAGTTGGACGTTAGACGTGAAGAGAGAAAAAAGGACGAAAATGTTCTTGCATTCTATGTTCAATTTTATTATTCCTTAGGATATGTTGGTATTAACTCTAAAGTCACCCAAACATGAAACTAAAGTAACAAAGAATCCAATCAATCATTTTATTGTAGCCCTGTGCTTGCGGTTCAAATTCATATCATACGACTGTGATTGGTTTTTCAAAGGTGTCAGGATGCATCTGATACATAGGCTGACAATTTAACAGCTCTCTCGTAGAAGATTAGCTTTATGCCTTTATCGAATGGTTTTGTTGTTGAAAAGGACATGCCTTCTTAGATTTGCATGATTGCTTCTTTTCATAGGATAGTGTAAAATTCGTTGAGGCAAGATGAGCATGAGACCTTTTTTGAGAAGCGTTGGCAGAATACAAAGTTCCAATGACCAGCACCCACATGCGGTGTAAAACACACTCCTGATAACTGGTAACTGGTGTGATAATAATCTTCTTGAAACTCAAGAAAGGTTCGATCCCTGGGAGGTTATTTCCTTCAGCCATTGTAATTTTGTATTGCCAGACTTATTATTATGATTCTTTAACATTCCAAACAAGCAAATGCAGTTTATTTTCATCTTTTACATTTTCATCTGGTCCATATATTTTCGCCTTCTGAATAAACTAAACAAATGCAGTTTATTTTTTCAAATTTATCCATTATTACTTTTAGAACTGGAAAATTTTCAATAGGCATGGTTTTGAAACGTTTACTTTTCAGAGGTAGAAAAGAATTCCTTTTCTCTTTTCTAATATTTTTGAGTTCTTTATATATGCCTTCAAAAAAATAAGGCAGGGTTCAAGCAGGTTATATTTCCCTTCACCAATCTGATAAATTTTTTTGTCCATTGGATTTCCATAATGAGATCATAGGAAACTATATAGTAGCATAAACACTGTTTATATATGCTTCTGCAAGGTTAGTGTCCGGATAAATGTATGTAATTTGGTGCGGTAACTTGTTGATTATTATTTTTTGTAATAATTCAGATATTTGGACTTCACTCGATCAATCTTGAAGGCACATGATTTTGTTTCTTTGATTCATCTATGATAAATTAAAAAATAAAGCTTCTTGTCACAACAAATTCATGTCACAAATTTATCACAATAAATTTGACCGTTCAATTTTAAAGTTAAGATTAAATCCAGACTGTAGATCTGAGTGATTGTGATGGTTTGAATTTAATCTTCTATTTTAAAATCTAACGGTCCAGATTTATTGTGATAAATTTGTGACATGAATTTGTTGTGACAAGAATCATTGCTCTAAATTAAAACACAAGTTACAACACTGAGAATCATACACTGGTCTTTAGAATCATTCCCATTGAAATTGAAATTTTTATTCTTTGAATGCTTTATCAGTGCACACTATGGCCTTATGGAACTCTGAGAAACAATATTTTTATTATCGCATGGCATCAATCCACTTGTTCTTTCGTCGTATAAAATATTATCCACGATTTGACGCATCGGTTACTAAAAAGCTAGTGAACGGTGTGTGCCCGACACTTGAATGGAATGTTCGTTCGCATAGCATCTTTAAACAAGCCGTAGGGGGTCCATACGCCATCGTTATCACCTGCATTCATGCCTTGGTGCAATACAACACCACATCTTCTTTTTTTCCCCCTCGAGGGCGAAAAATTCAACATCAAGTATGAAATAGAGTTGATTTAGAAATCGAAGAGTAAAGTCATAAATGAATCAAATGGAGTCAAGTTTGATATTCAAATTTATTTGATGAAGTAATGGAATCAAATCTAAAATGAATTAAATGATTAAAATAATTATTAAAGTTTGAATTTTTTCTTATAATTTTGAATTTGATTCTTTTAGATATTATCGAGTTCTCAAGTTAAATTTATTTAACGGTTTAAATATTTTATAATTTTAACTTATTTGATTAGTTATTAAATTTGATAATATAAATTTATTCATTCAATTTAGAATTTTTTTATTTTTTTATCATATTAATGAGAGTTTTATTGATGAGTATAGTCTATAAATTATATTCATGAATAATTTATAATTTATATTTATAAATATTAACTAATTAAATATATATGTATTTAAATTTATTCATTTAATTATATATATATATTAAATAAATATAAATAAATTCTTACTTAAATCGAATATCAAATTTATTAATCAACGTTTATTTATTTGTCGTCCTACGATCACCTTAAAGACTGACTCCAGTTGCCTAATTGCAATTCAGCATAAGTATTAAGTTCGATTATTAGTAGTTTCCATTATGTGTTGCAAAATAAAGAATGAAATAGTAGATCTCCTTAAGTAGAAAATGGTTAGCTACAATGTTCAAATTTTTATTATTTCCTATTTCTTATTAAAATATATAATTTTAATAAAAAAAACGTTTATTAAAAATTTTCATTCGATTAAATTAAATTAATTAAAATAAAAAATTAATTAATAAATTTTTAAATATAAATTTTAAATTAATTGATAAATTTCTTATAGTATTTAAAGATTTGATTATTTCAGATTTCGATCAAATTATTTGATATTTTATCCGGATTTATTTAATTTTTATTTAAAAATTTAATTGATTCAATTAAAAAAAAATTTAATGGAATAGTCCGCCCTATTTGAAAAGGGAAAACAACTTTTGTGTTTTATAAATTGGGGATTTAAAATGAACGAGAAAAGTATTTAGATGCGTCGTATAAAAAAAATTCAAATAATAAAAAAATGATATCTTTAAGTGAGAGTGCGTTTAATTTGATTTAATCAGTGTTCTTCGATTAGGCGAGAAAAAGAAAATTAACATGAAAAATTATGCAAGTCAAATTTATTCCTAAATTTTGTGTTTTTTTTCTTTATGTGTATTTTTAATTTCTAAAATAATTTAAGTAATTGATAAAATATTAATAATCTGTCCGATAAAAAACAAAATTATAATCAAATGGAATTCTGCACTTTAGTGGAAGGTATTTTATAATATTATTTTAATTAAAGTAAAATAATTCGATAATAAATAATTAATAAATAAAAGGCCGCCGCCTCGCTCCCCTTCCACCGCAACCCTTGCTTCAGTCGGCCCTCATTTTCCCCCCACCCCCAAATTGTTTTCCTGTTTCGCTTCCCCTCCTCGTTTTCCCACCTCCCGCCGAATCCACCTCTCCTTTTGCAGCTGCGATTCCGCCGCCTTACCATGGCGGAGTATGAAGGCGGCGGGGGAGGGATCGGTGGCAAGATCCGGAAGCGCTACTTTCGCCGTGCGACGCCCTACGACCGTCCCCCCACGGCAGCGAGGCCCATCCGCGAGCACCAAGCGGGGGGACGCCGCAACGGCTGGCTGTCCAAGCTCGTGGACCCTGCCTCCCGGGCCATTGCATGGAGCGCGTCGCTCCTCTTTCCCTCCGTTTTCCAGAGGCGGCTGGAGGCTCCCCCGTCTGCTGCATCAGGTTAGGCCCACCTCGCTCGCCTACTTATTTGCCCTGTTTCCGAACCCTTACGTGAGAGTTACTTGCTTTTGGGTTTCTTGTGTGGTGTCTGCGTTGTTAATATTAGTCGTTGTATATCATGTAAATTTAGTTTCGTTGGACGGAACATTTTTTCCTCAGACCTAGCATGATACTTCAGGTCTTTTTTTCTAAACAATCCTATCCACTTCTAGTTTGTAGAAACAAGGAAAAAGTTAACCTTTTTTTCCCAGCAAATGTTGCTCTTTATCAAAAAGTATCATCTTTTGTGAAACTTATTGACAGACTGAACATTTTGATTTGATCAATTACTTGCTGTGATATAAATTTGAACAATGGCACAAAACAGAGGTTATCTTTGGCTTCATGATCTCTATATGTGGCCACTTTTAGGTGTGTTGATAGTCATTGTTTTCATTCTCATGAAGTTATGCAAGTTTACAGCCTTACTAAAAAGTCAGTAAGAGTCTGTTGTGAAAGGATGAACCGTTCTTCATTTTGAACTGAGTTCAGTTCACAGGAAGGATAACAGTAGAGTTTGATAGTATTGGGTATCGTATTAATACAACTTATTGATTTAGAAAATCTCCAGTATAGGTTGTTCAGCCATAACTTATCACATTTATGTGTTATTACAAATAGTGTAGACTTCAAATATCTATTATGTGGTAATGTGAAGATTTAGCGAAATCATGGTCTAATCTGGATAAATGGTTTATCATAATCTGTGTCAGGTTATATTTATATTGAAATGATTTCTCTCGAAAGGTTGTTATTACAAGTAGATTGCCTTGTCTGCATCAGTTATAATATTGTTTAATGTTTTTCTTTGGGAGAGGTGACATCCTTTACCCCTAATTGTTTATTATCAGGTCGATTTTTTGTTTTGTTATTCACATTATCATATTTAAAATAGAAAAAAATCTAATTCTTAGAAACTAATCTCTCACTGATTAACATTATTGAATTATATCTGTCATTTCCATCCAATTGTAATGGTGACAATTTGAACCTTTGGAGCTTCTGTCATGCAACATTTGAGCCTGGTAGATTGCTATTTTTTTTCTTATTACTGTCCCTTCTATTTCTATCTCATGTGGCATTCAGTTATAATAATGTATAAGGAAACTATACAATCAGTCAAATATATGGAATCTAAATTAACAACTGGAAGATACATTTTATGCAGTGCTATAAGGTTGAAATAACTGCTCATGGCTGACATTCCTGTTGGTTTCATTTGAAGATATATAATGAGGATTGTGAAATCTGCTATTTTAGTCAAAAAAATGTTTCCATCGTTTCTTCTTGTTTTATCACTACAGTTTTTGTTTTTTTTTGCAAAAGGATAAACTTAAGGTACAGAACTCTATTTATTTGCTATTTTTTGAACCCTGCTTATCTGAAGCCTTGTGGTACTTTACATGACTGTTTGGAATAATCTAACTCATTCTTAAAAGCTGTGTGCTTTGTTTCTGCAATGTGCATCTAATGGTTTTTTCCAGAAATTTCGTTGTAACACTTGCAATATCTTTTAACAGAGGCAAAACAGGGATCTGAGAAAGAAGTCCTTGAAGAATACCATGCGGTAAGATGAATACACATCTTGATAGCTTAATTTACAATTATCTTATGCACAAACACAAATGTACTTATGAGAATTTATTTTGTACTCATCTACTAACAAATGTGAGCTTTTCTTTGATTAATGTTATTATACATTTGTTTTACAGCTGGCTATCAAGAATATTTAATGATAAGTTTTTTTGTTGTTACCTACCCTTGAATTGGTAACGACCAACTCACTTTCATATCTTATTTTGTTAGCATGGGGCTCGGGGATATTTATTATTTTAGTGAAGAAAGTTGACATGCATTGTTAATTAATTTCAGTTTTCATAACATATTCCAATATTTTCTAATTCACCATTTTTGCTTTGGGAAGACACAAGCATTGAACAAGACTTCCTGATTTCTTATGCATGATGTAATTATCCATTTGTGATCAAGTTCTTGTCACTTGTAGGCTTTTTAAGAAATCAGGGAAAAGAGTCGGATAGACTGATCCTGATAGTACTCTGATCAATCCTTATTGGTCAATTGAATTGAATCAACTTGTGAATTCTGTTTTGCATTGACTATTGTGATATGGAGAACATAGGGACGATGAAGGTTCATAAGGAGGATTTCTATTTTGGTTTGCCATAGATGATGAATTTTTGTTTATTGCTCTTTTTTGATGGGCATTATTTGGACATTTGTGCTTGCATCGGGCAACTCGTATAGTCTTATTATTTTTTACTGCTTTGCTTGTTCTTTATCAATATGTTGATTTTGGGATCTTTTAACCTGATATATTGTATGTTTTTTCACACTTCTACATCCAGAATTTATTACCGGCAAGACAAGAACAATTTCCCAGTCATGAAAAGAATCCTTTTAACAATCTTAATACTGGCAATGCTCAGGATGGAACTCATTCTTCTTCTATTGATGGAGAACTTGATCAACTACTGACTAAGAAAACTTATACAAGGTAGGTATCTCAGATTTGATTTCATGTCCTGATAGCATAGCATATTCAGATGTTGTTCAAATGTGATTATTTGTATAGATTACGCATATTGCTGCTATAATGTGAATTGTATGTCAGTGATCCAAAGTATAGTTAATTTGTACTTATCTTACATGATATCTCATCATAGAATGACCTTTATTGATATCAGAAAAATACTTGTTTTAAGTTTGTTGCTTGCAACTTTGTATTTATCTTGTAATAGAACCACATTACTTAAATTAGTGCAAAATTGCCACTTTAGGAGACACCATCATATTTATTTCATTCATTATTTCTTATGTTACTTGAATATATGTATATATACACACATAGTTGACTATGCCTGTACTGTCAATGATTTGGCAGGAGTGAGTATGATCGCATTGCTCAGATATTACGTCTTAGGGTTACAGAAACAAGCAAGCCAGTTGAAAATAATGAAATGGGAGAAGTCCCTGATAAAGTGGATAACCAGAAGCAGTGTCCTATTAATCCAACAGTACAACCAACATCAAGTTATGTCAAAAACAATAAGGCTGTTGCCCCAGCTGAAGAAGCAAAAAGCACCAGTAGCTTGCATGGAAATGATGCAACTCAAGCTAGCTTATTAGCTGTAAGTGTGTTTATCACTTCCCTATTTCTGGGAATATTTTGTAATCTCTGCATATGGCCATTTTCGAAAGTTAAATTGGAAGGTGGCTTCTGCCTTTGACATATATAGTTTCTGAAAGTCAGATTGGAAGGCAGCTTCTGCTTCTGACAATTTTTTCTTTTTCTTTTCTTTTATTTTTGGATCTCCCCCTTGTGTCAGCTTTTATGCTCGTTCTTTCACTTTATAACTAGCTATCAAAGAGTTCCTTTATGTTGTGTTTCCTATGGGGAAACAAATGTGGGAGGAGATGAGCTGGGGACAGATTTTTGCAGTTGCTTGTCATTTCCATTCTTACCTTTAAATTCTTTACTTTTTTGTAGTGGTTTTCTCTACCTCCAAGGAAACAAGTTTGATTAGTTTATGAGTTCCTATAGGTTGTTCTTTTTCTCTTTCATGTTATAAAAAGCCCTAGTTTGAGCCTCATAAGCAGTCACCTTGGTACACTTTTATGGAGACTGCATAGCAACTGCATATGACATATGTTAATTAATCTAAGCTAAATCAAATTGGCTTAAAACCATAAGCTATCTTATTTAATAGCTTGTAATAATTAAAAGTTGACTTGAATAGTTGATTCACAAGTGATAAATACTTTGGATGACAATATAGTTTTTTTTTTTTTTGATATTTTAATACTAATCACATATGCTCCCATAAACCACATATGCGCTATGCACAATGTTCATACCACCTACATGTGCTTCATGAAACTTTGCTCTTTCCTCTTCTCATGTTGAAGGGTAAACCCTCTGGAATTAGTATTTTTTTTGTGAGAAAAAGTCAATTGTAGTCCAGGCAACTCCTTTATGGGTTGCTCTTTTAGTTTGATACTCAGTTCAACCATGGCAAGCTATCCATTTTATTTATATGTCTGAAAGCAATTACTTTTTTCTCCTGATAAATTCAGGTTTCCAAGGAAGAGGTTGGATCACCAACCGAAATTGCTAAAGGTTGCATGAGTTCGAGGCCTTCTGAATTATCTCCAACTGCTCTAAGCATGCAAACTCAAAATTTCCTGATGGATAGAACTTTTCCTAGTGGTCCTTCACATGGCAAGCAATCATTTGACAAGTCAATGGCATTAAGACCTCTAGTCCAACATTCACAGCCACTTGAGGCGACACCACACAGTTTTACAAATTCAGAACTTCATGGCAGATCAGCATTCAATAAAATGACTCATTCTCCATATTTTAAGCCCCATTCAGTGGCTAATACAGAAGTAGGTGTTGAAATACATAACAATGCAACTACTCATGCAAAATTTGAGGCATTGCTTTCTGCCTCACTGTAGATTTTTTTTCCTCATAGAATGGCTCACCTTTGGTGGTTGATTATGGTTCTCCCTTTATATCAACCCAGGTTTATAATCCTTCTGAGATTGCACCTCAGAACCATACACGTCTGAAACTTCATGGGAGATCAGCAATATACAAAATGGCTCGTTCTCCATACCTCAAGCCCCATTCGGTAGCTAACCCAAGGGTAAGTCTTATAGATTCTCGATGAGAGCTATTTATTACTAAAACTGATGCTTATTCTGTAACTTTGGACACTATTTTCCTTTTGTGCTCCATTGAATATCCTAGTCATTTAATATGATAAGGCTATGAATCACTTACTGTTGCTTCAGAGTGGCAAATTGTTGGTGGATGGTTATGGTTGTCCCTTGTCATATAAAACTATCACACATTCTGGTCAGCGGGTAATAAGGGAAAGAAACCCCCCTATGCGGACCTGGCCTACACAATTACTCTTATCCTGTGTATGTGCATGTGTTTGAGCGTTGGGTGTTTGTGTCTTGGTATTTCTGCATGCACATGCATATAAGATGATGTGTATATTTATATACACTTTTGTATGGGGTTTTGCACTTATGTTTAATTTGCTGACTTTATTTTGGCCTTGTATAGGTAATAAATATAAGATGGCGAATATTCAAGAATTTAAACTCTTGATCAGTTACTTGGACATTTCCCATGGAAAAAGAATGAAAATCAATAATTAAAATCAGCAAAGAAAATAGATAAATGATTAAAATCTAAATGATCAAACAACCTGTGTAAGATTCATGGTTTTGTTAGTATACAGGTTTAATGTGGTTTCCTTCATAATACATTTAGTGCATCATGTTTCATGTCTGGAATCTTATAAAATCATCATAATAAATCTGTAATACTACTTATCATCTTTAAAAGTAATTTAGATTATTTTTAGGAATTTATTTAATATTTGTAGTCTGTAAAGTAGTTACTGTCTACCAAATGATAATGAATAGTAGAGTGCAATGTGGTCAAAATTTCTAATTATTAGTGTGACATACTGGTAGTGTCTTTTTAAAGAACTTCAGAACAACAAAGTGAATATAAAGAGAAGGAAACAACATCAAGAGAAGGGAGAAAGCAAAAATAGAAGATAAGAGAGGCATTATCGTACTAGGCCTGGTCAAAGGAAGCAGCCAAGAATCAACATGAGGTAGGTATAATCAATATGAGATAGATGATTTGAATGCAAGGTGAGAAGTGAAAAGAGGCACAACATAGGCCAACTGGGAGAGATCACTGTTTTTGCCAGCCATTTTTCTAGCATGATTCGCTACTCAATTGTCATGCCTTTTACTGCTGATCTCCACAAGAGGAAAAGAAATATAGATGCCTTTACTGCTGATATCTGTTTATTTGTTTTGCATTTTTTTTTAATTTGCTGCTTACTGAATTATAAGCTCATTTGTGGTATTATGTAGAAGATGCTGAAACGAGGGAGCTCAGTTTTGGATGATGGAATTGGACCCATTAGTCCCATTCGTAGGACTCGCCACAAGTCTAATGTAACATCTCCGCTAAGAAGCTCATTCTCATCAGTGCGACATTTTCCTTCTTCCTCAACTTATGTCGATCCATCTTCTGTACCTTCGAGCCAAAAGCTTTTGCACTGGAGTGAGCAAAAGAAGAATGATAAGGACCCCCATAATGTTGAAAGTATCATGTCTCCCATTGTTCCTATTCCTCCTCAATCCAGTGAAATGGCTAGGAAGATACTAGAGCAACTTGATAAACTAGCTCCTTCTCCAAAAGTGAAATCATCTAATTTGAAAATTGGCATGGATGAATCACCTCTTATGCTAACTCACGACATACTGAGTAGCCCGGCCCTCAAAAGTATGGAGAAAATTGAAATGACTAAGTTTGTGAATGTGCTGGAAAATGGTAGTTCTGAATCTCCCAAAGATGGCCATCATCAAAGAAATCCTATTTCTGAGAAGCAAAATATAGCTGTAGAAACTGGATCTGCAGCCTCTGATCCTACAAAACTCAAAAGAGCTGCTACAGAGGTCAAGCCTATTGTATCAGCTACACATTTTACTGTTTCAGATGCTGCTACTGTCCCTACTAAAAGAAAACCTGCCTTCCAGATGAGTGTTCCTGAGGTATGCAACTGTTTGTATTTTAGAATTTCCATATATCTTATATAAATGTCTTGGAGCGACACCACTTTGGATGATGAGTTAATTTGTCATGTCTTTTTTTGTGTAAGGACCTTGATGAATTGGATGATGAAAGTGATTCTATAAAGGATTCTTCTATAATTGCAAATGGTAAATCTGAGTTGTTGCCAGACATCAAGACCACACAAATCGCAGAAACTAGGTTGGAGGCTTCTAAAACTTCTTCCTCTAATGGTGTTCTTGTATCTACAGCAATGTTGGATGCAAAGGCCATGAAGGTCCCCAATGCGTCTGGTAATGATGACTTAAATGGATTAGATTTTCCTGTGTTACCTCTGCCTGGTTCTTCATCAATACCTTCGACGATTCCGGGTTCAGCCATGCCTCTTTTCCAACCTACACCTCTAAAAGAGAAAGTCTCATCTCCTATTCTAAAAGATGGCTTGATGGCATATTCAGCTGGATCTCCTTCGATGGCAGCTGGTTCTGATGGCCGAAATTTTCTTGCAAGGTTAGACAGAATTGATAATTTACTTCACATTTCCACTTGTTCATTCATGGTCGTTGTCATAGTTGGAAAGTTGATTAAGTGTTCTATCAATGAATACTATCAATCAAAATAATATTCTGATAATTTTAGTTGTTAATCAACTTAGATATTTTTTTCATGAAATATGCATTAGGTTTTTCCATTATTCTTGATTTCCTTGATATATTATAGTCATTGTTTACAAGTTTTTTACCTTATGTCATGGAAGCCTCAGTCTAATATTCAAAGTTTACTTACGGTCTGCTTAATTTGTTTGTCTTTATCTGGAGTTCTTTAAGAGCTTTATGCTGATGGAGCTTCTGTTTTATCCTCTGAGTTTTCAGATGCATCAAAATTTTAAGTATACTAAGCCAAAGAATTACTAAGATGGGTGGAAAGTTTCATCATATTGGTTTTATATGTCATACTTTTTTATAAAAAAATAACAAATTATGGGTGACTTATCATTTGCAACCTGTCCTAATTGTAGTATTTTTTTATGTAGATGTTTTTTTTTTGTAATTTCCTTAGATACTTGGCTATTTGTATCATTCTGTTGATCTTGGTTTAAACATTCTTTTGCATTTCCAAAGGGGCTTTTTATATCTTGTTTTTAGTTCTTTATAGTTTTTGATTGATTTTATGTTTAGGGCAAATAATAGTAAGTTTTTAGTTCTTTATAGTTTTTGATTAATTTTATATTTTTGGCAATTGATTGGAACACGCTTCATCCTTCAGTGTAATTTCATTTAAAACTAAAAGCCTTAACATGTAGTTGATATCGTTCAATATGCATGCTTAGAGAAAAAAATGATGCAACAACTTTTACTACATTCAAGAAGATGCATCCGACCATATTGAATCAGTTTTGGCTGATTGGAATCTCACATATATTGGAAATTCGTGCATCTACATATTTGCTTCTTATGTATTGCTATGTGCACAATATAAATTTTTTATCTGTGTTTGGTTTGTACTACAGTGATGATAACAGAAAAGGCATATTTTCTAGCTCAGATTTTGATAAAGTTGGTAAAACATTGAAGGGTGGAGATATATTCAATGCATTGGGAAATGCTACTCCGTCAAGCTTGTCAACTTCACCTAACTGGAGCTTAACTAGTTTTGGAGTTTCTTCAACTTCCAAACTAAGTAATGATACTGCTTCTTTGACAAATGAGTCTATGAAGCCATCCATTTTCACTTCAAGCAACTCTACCACTCCAAGCACCTCTGTTTCTTTGCCAAGCACTGTGAGCACTTCTTCAGTCCCTCCATTGACAGTATTTACAAACATGAATAGTATCCCTTCTCCTCCATCAGCATTATCGTCAGATTCAACTTCTTCAAATGGACTTTTAAAATTTGGTGTACCGTCACAGCCTAGTGGTGCTAGTTCATTATTTTCTAGCAGCAGTGCTCAGAGCATTTCTTTTGGGGCTTCAGCTGGACCGAGTTTTCCTAGCCAGCCAGTAGAGAATCGTTCTGCTGTGTCAAAACCTTTGTTGAGCACATCTATTGATTCCATTCAGGTATCAGCTTCTGCTGCCCCTTTATTTGGTTTGTCAAGTGATCCTACAAAACCTCTTGGTGCAACTTCTGGTCTCACATTCCCTACTTTTACTGGATCATCTTCAAACTCTAGCAGTTCTACTACCACTATGTCAACGTTAAGTTTTGGTTCCGGTTCTGGCTTTTCCCTTTCCAGGCCTACCATTTCATCTCAAAATGCTGGAAGCAGCAGCTCCCTAGCATCAACTGCTCCTTTTGGTTTAAGCAGTGCTTCTCCTATTTTTACTGTAAAATCTTCAGATTCTAGCAGTTCTAGTACAGTCGTATCAAGTTCTGGTTTTCCCCCATCTAGTGCTAATGCTTCATCTCAAAGTGCTGGCAGCAGCAACTCCCTTGTCTCAACTGTACCTTTTGGCTCAAGCAGTGCTGCTTTTTTGCCTGGTACTACTTTTTCGACCAACTTTGGTGCAAGCACTGCAGCATTTGGCTCAAGTACCCAGGAATCCCAATCATCAGTATCTGTCCCTACTTTTGGTTCCATATCATCTTCACTGATTACAGGGTTTTCATTTGGCTCAAATACCCAGGCATCCCAATCATCAGTCTCTATCCCTACTTTTGATTCCACATCATCTTCACCAATTACAGGATTTTCATTTGGCTTAAACACTCAGGCATCCCAATCATCAGTCTCTGTCTCTACATTTAATTCTACATCATCTTCACCAACTACAGGGTTTTCGTTTGGATCGGCTCCTTCAGGGAGCTCACCTTTTCCATTTGTTGCATCTTCGGTGCCAGCATTTTCATTTGGTTCAACTGGAAGCACATCATCCCTTTCTGCCTCTCCTGCACCATCTGTGTTTGGAACACCGAATCAATTAGGTGCCTTGAATTCGCCACCTGGAAATGATCAGATGAGTGTTGAGGATAGCATGGCCGATGACCCTGTCCAGCCGTCTGCTTCGCTAGGGACACTTGGGCAACAAACCAACATACCTTCACCAAATTTTATTTATGGTTCTCCAGCTACACTTGGTGGACAGCAAACCTTTCAATTTGGAAGCCAGCAAAATAATTTTGCTCCTCCATCTCCATTCCAACCAGCTCCAAATTTAGATTTCACTGCTGGAAGTAGCTTCTCTTGGGGAACTGGTGGTGGAGATAAGTCTGGTCGAAAATTTGTGAAAGTCAGAAGAGATAAGCATCGGAGAAAGTAGGAGGAAAACATGATAGTAATCGATATGCCTTTTTGATACATGCTTATTTTTATTTATTTCTTGGCAATGGTTTTAGAGGCAAGAGGTAGAATTTTTAAAGTGCAAGATCCCTGGAATTCTGGCACTCCAGCCTATCAATGAGATTTTTGTGCACTGAAGACGAAGTTTCCTTCTTCCCCTTGTAACTCTTGCGCTTTAGCTTGGTCAGATGGATAAGCATCTGTGTTTTGTATGTTTGTATTTGTTTACCTGATGTCGGATTATCTGTATTTAATGTAATCTGTATTCCAGTTTAGCGATTTTCTTGCACGCAAATATTTAAGTTTTGTTCGTATGTGCAAGCTGTCCTATTATGAATTGAATACAATATTGTCTTCTATTTTCATCAAGGAAGTTCCAATCTGTTCACGTTATCATAATCTGCTCGGTATGTGAAATCTTGGTTTAATTTCTCTACGAATTTCTCTACAACTCACTATAACTATGTTATTGCCTCATTGAATCTTCTTATGCTTAATGTCTCTGTGTTTCTAATTGTGTCTCAAACCCTTAGTATCGACTATATTCACTGCTGGTCACATCACAATTTCGGCCAGTTCAAAGGTTCCCGGCAACTAATGGTAGGTGGAGTAGAAGAGGAAAGGGCCGGGATTTTAGTTCCCATTGGGAATCGATTCCAGAATAAACTGAATTTAATCGAGCAAATTAAACTCCTTAATCAGTCCAAACCAAACAATTATATATATTTTCTACTACAGGCACTTGTAATTTATTATATTTATTTGAAACAATACACAAAGGCCACATGCATAACAAGCTTAATTAATTGCAATTATTCAACAAACGATCGATGACGGAGGCCAATGCATGCCTTGTAAATATTAATTATTGATAAGTTAAACAGGCTTCATCTCTTGCTTGATGGCTGCCACGAGCTGGTCATAAGCTTCAGCCCACGCCGTCTTCATTTCTGGGCACCACATCTCTCCCACTGCATCCTTGATCGTTTCCAAAAGGGCAAACCTAGTCACCTGCTAATTATTTAAATATAATTAAAATGAATTTAATTAAATCACTAATGATCGATGAATTAATTGATTAATATAATTACCTCATAATGTTCGTCCAGTACGCCGTACTTAAAGTGAGTGGCGCCGAGCCTCTTCAGAGTCGTCTCTCGCACCGTCACCTTCCCGGATTTCCTCAGCTGCGCAGCCGATTCGCAAGTCTATATATATTGCATTTGCATTGCATGCCGCACGAATTGTGTTTTATGTTAGAACATGCATGTTCTTACGTACCAGGAATTGATAGGGATGAACTAATCATGAATTAATTACCATGACGAAGACGGACATTCCGTGGGACTTGAGCTTGGGATTCTTCTCCAATGGCACTTTGGAATCACGCAGGAAGGAGAAGAGAAGCCTCGCTGAAGGAGCGATTTCAAAGATTCTGACTCCAGCAGCCAATATATGAATTATATATATATATTGCATGTGAACTAAACAATATATAAATGATCAAATGTGTTGGCTTAATTATATGTAATTAAGATCTATAGCCAGATACCTCAAGAAAAACTTGAGCCCCAAATTGGCCGAGTCCTCCTTCATGACTTTCCATGATTTCAGCACGAGAGCCTCCTGCTCTTCCGTGAACGACACTACGGCGCCACTGTGATGATCCATATGCGTATATGCCTCTCTTAGTTTTCGTCCTCTGCTTGACTGTGTTTGATCTAAGTGGGGAAGGATATATATATATATATATAAGGCAGCGTCGGCGACCTTTGAGAGAGGCAAAGAGGCACCGATCGATAGCCCCCCGCTGCCGCCGCCGCCGCCGCCTAATAAAGTCGCCTCTTGCCTGGAAGAAAACAGGATCTTAGGCAAGCTGAAGAAGGGCGATTAATTAATTTTGATCAGGTTTGACCCGTAATGATTTGTTTAATTTAATCTTGATCTTTTTTTTTTTAACTAGATTTGGGATTTGGTAGGTGAACTCATGCAATGGAGAATGTCTACGTTTATTTTCATTTATTTTTTAGTTATTTTATACAATTTTATACTCATGTTAATTAGAATTATGTAATGTTACAATTGTACACATATTTTTGTATCTTTCAGTTTCAGATGTATGTTCTTGTGCTCTATTTGGATAATAAACATTCTTCTATAATAAGAGTATTAGAAAACTTAGTTGCAGGGATGAGGAGATAGATGGTGCAACAAGTGTTTTGGGGTTTACTAAAGGGATATATTGCCACAAAAAGTTCTTTTTTTTTTCTTCTTAAATTAAGGACCCTTCATTATAAAACTGTGAACAATGAATTCATGAGATAAGATTGATGCAGATGCGACTCACTTCAACAAAAGATAGAATTCGCCACCCTATTGGTCTCACACGATCGGCCCTACAACCATCTACGAGGAGGTAAATCCGGAAAGTTGCAATTGGTCATTATGAAGGAGGGCATTACCTTGGCTACTTTGAGATTTGACCTGTGTCCACTTCAGCAAGTCTGCCCTACACTAACAAACTCAACTATGCCCCGGGGGCTGCAGATACAACTCACAAGACTTGATGTAGTGGTAGGAGGCCGGATGCATTCTCAAACAATCAAAGTTTAATTCTCACCTTATGACATACCTAAGACGGTTGAATTACTATTGAGTCACTATATTAGGAGTCATTGCGCTTCTTAGATTTATTTGATAGGCGGACTGTCAGGTCAAACCATTCATCATGAGATTAGCTAGTCCGTAAGAACTGAATACCCGATAAAAAAAAAAAAAAATTTAGTGTTTTTGTTAATACATTTTTAAAATACATTGGGCAAAAATGAAAAGATCACCCTTTTTATTGAAATCTTAAAAACAATATTCTTTTTTCATTTATTATTAAAACAAAGTTTCAAATATCCTTCCTGCCTTAAAAATATTTTTATTTTTTATAATATTCTAGTTTTATAAAATCATATAATAATATGAACATTTTAACTCTGATCAATTATGATAATACTATATATATTATAATAGTTACATTTAATAACTATTATAATATAAATATTTCAATTCATCAACACTAATAATACTATATATTATAATAGTTATATTTAATAACTATTATAATATGAATATTTCATCTCTAATCAACACTAATAATATTATGTTATAGCAGCTATGATAGATAATTTATTTCTGATTAATATTGATAAATATTATATTGTAGCATTTACGATATTGTAATTGTGATAATTCTATAGTTGTAACAATTATGAAATCATAATTATTATAATTGTATAGTTATATATAGAATATATAAAATCGTTGTTGCTATAATTTTATAGAAGATATAAAAATAATAGTAACTATGGATCTCGTATCTGCTATATGATCCAAAAATATGAGTATTTTTTAAAATAAAAATAGATTGAGCCGAAAAAACATCCTTTTAATAATTACCCAAATACATTCATATATATAAGAATTGAAAAAATATCATTATTATTATTTATTTTGTATAATATTTAATTATATTTTAAGTGCTCATTGTATGTATTTTAAATTCTATTAAATTATTTTATGTTTTATTAAATTATATTTTATGTATCACAAAAAATTCTTACTATTAATTTATAGCATAGCTAGTACGAAATTATTTTAATACATACTATAAAATTTTATTATAGAGGTTATTAAATTAATTTTAAAGGCTTATTTATATAAACACCTTTATCATGTGTGATTGAACAATTCTATTTGAATTAAGGAAGCATTAGACAGGCAACCGATCATAGCGAACAAATATTAGCGTTAATAGTAATTTCATAATTGAGGCAGAGATATATTCTTTTATAACAAAATGTTTATTTAAAAGGCATCTGGATTGCGACAGGGAAAGTAATTCGAGTGAAGAGCAATAACTGTGGTTAAAATTGGCATGATCATAATGCTCAAATTATGACATATAGCTAGGGGATTTGATTTTCTTATTTAACTTATAATGTGATTATATAGAGTTTAAATATCTTCCATTGGAACGATAAAATATATATTATCATCAGACCTGATGAGGTAGCAAGAGGAAGGAAAACCGACCGAGTTCAAAGATATAAGTTGAAAAATATGAACTGAACATTAATTTCACAGCTATTATAAAACTTTAATTGGAAAGAATTTTGGAAAGTATTTAACTTTCTTTAGGGCGATTAATTATGATCGATCGTTTATATACTAATTAATAAAACATATCCAACTAAGAACCGCTGGCTGCTGGCTCTGGCAATTCCTTCCACAATAATTTCCTTCGTAATCAATTAAATTAAATCTTATTTACATGGAAATAATTACTACGTACACCGGCCCGTACGTGTATAAATTGAACCGGGTTCCCTCGCTAATTGTAGCGCGCACCGCCGCCGCCGCCGCCACGGAGACATCTCTGCTTTCTGTGTTTCTCTGCTCTGTGTGTGTTCGATTGAAATCGATCGTTAATTCTTGTGATGGTGAGGCGGAAGAAGAGCATGGGGCGGCAGAAGATCGAGATCAAGCGGATACAGAACGAGGAGGCGCGGCAGGTTTGCTTCTCCAAGCGCCGCAGCGGACTCTTCAAGAAGGCCAGCGAGCTGTCCATCCTTTGCGGCGCGGAGATTGGTGTCGTCGTCTTCTCCCCCGCCGGCAAGGTCTTCTCCTTCGGCCACCCCTCCGTCGACGCCGTCGTCGACCGCTTTCTCGTCGGGAACCCACGCCGAACGCGCCCCACTTGCGGGGGCGGAGGCGCCGGCCTCGATTCGCACCGCGAGGCCGCCGTGCGCGAGCTCAACCGAAAATGCATGGAGCTGAACGACATGGCGGAGGCCGAGAAGAAGAAGCGACACGCTCTCGAGAAGGAGATGAAGAAGGAGAAGGAGGGGGAGGCGGGGAGGTGGTTTTGGGATGACGACGACGACGACGACGACGGCGTGGAGAGACTAGGCATGGAGGAGCTGCAGGAGCTGGAGCGGAGGCTGGTGGAGTTGAGGAGCTACGTGGCGAGGAGGGCGGACCAGCTGCTGCAGGAGAGCTTCGTGCGCAAGCCGCAATTCCAGGCGGCGGCGCCTCTCGGCAATGGCGGCGGAGCGGCGGCGGCGGCGGTGTATGCGGTGAAGAATGAAGGCGCCGACGTGCAATATCAAGGTCTCGCCGCCGGCGGATTCGGTGGCTATGGGCACGGTTTCTTTAGCTCCATAATCTAATGATATCGATCGATTTCGTAGTTAATGTAGTAACATCGCCAGTCAACTATCTACGGTGCATATCGAACTCGTACGGATTTGTATTTAGTACTGCATAAGTAATGAGAAAGGTATGCTAATGTCCTTCCGATATCTGTTAATTAGCTTTATGCCTTAATCAATCAATTAACCATCAAATAATACAAGTATTACCGCTAAGTTAGCATGAGGTAGAATTTGTGGATACATACCGTGTCAGTTTCTAGGTTATTCCGTACACACCTGACAAAGGCTTAGCCCAATGGACTCGATCGTACCTTATCCGGCCCATAGCCCACAGAGACAATTTAACATAAAATTTGATATAATTACTTATAATATTATAATTTAGCAATAGAGAATAATGTCGTAAAGTTTTAATCCACTTTAAAATGCGACATCCATCACCAACTATCGCCACTGCAATTAACGTCAGACTATCGCCATTGCGTACGTGTATAAATCTGACGGCACGAAAGGAAGCACACAGCCGTCCGATCCAAAAAGTGCCCATAAAAGCGATGGCTCATGTTTCACCACGAAAGGCGCGCGGCGTCGCTGGCGTCGCCCATGACGTGGTCGGGGTTATTCATGCCGGTCGCATGCATGGATTCTGTCAGAGACGTAAACGGTGTTCGACATTAAAAGCTATACCTTCAGGACTTTTTTCTTCTCTAATAAATAACGCCAAATAAAATTGAAAATTGATTAAACGATGTAATATTACAAAGTGATTATGAAGAAGGGCTTTCCGACTGACCACTGCAGAAATTCCAGGGAATTCGCATGGCAAAAAATTTAACAGATGGCTTTGATTCCGTGCACAAAATAATTTAACAAGCAAGAATTGAATACACCCCGCAGCAATCCCTTTCGTACGATCTCTCATGGTCATGGAGCTCTTCTTCCCCTCCTCCCGTTGCTCTTGCTACTCTCCTCAGGTAAGTAAGCGCGTCGCTTCCTTTTTTTTGATTATTTATATGCCTGAGCAATTAATTTATGATCTGCCATTGTTTGGATCCAGGGGCGTTACGGCTATCGCCGGCGGAAGGTGCGGGAACCACCTTCACCATCGAGAACGGTTGCCCGTATACCATTTGGCCAGGCACATTGTCCGGAAACGGCGCAGCCCAACTTGGCGGCGGCGGCTTCGAGCTTCCTCCCGGTTCCACCGCCGTTTTCTCTGCTCCGCCTGGCTGGTCCGGACGCTTCTGGGCCCGCACCCGCTGCCTCTTCGTCTCCCCCTCCTCGTCGCCTCCCAACGGCATCTGCGTCACCGGCGACTGCGGCGGCGCTTTCCACTGCGCCGTTGGCGGCGCCACGCCTGTCAGCCTCGCGGAGTTCACGCTAGGCGGTGGCGGAAACGGCGCCGGCAAGGACTTCTACGACGTGAGCCTGGTCGACGGATACAACGTCGGCATCGGGGTCCGCCCCTCCTCGGCGGCGGGCGATAACTGCCGGTACGCTGGGTGCGTGGCGGACCTGAACGCACGTTGCCCGGCAGAGCTGAGGGTAGCGGCGGATCCCGGAGGGGAGACGGTGGCGTGCCGGAGCGCGTGCGATGCGTTCGGGACGCCGGAGTACTGCTGCACCGGGACCTACGGATCGCCGGCGACCTGCGGGCCAACTCGATACTCGCAGCTGTTCAAGTCGGCGTGCCCGGCAGCGTACAGCTATGCCTACGACGACGCCACCAGCACGTTCACATGCACTGCAGGCGCTGTCGGCTACCTCATCACCTTCTGCCCCGCAACCGGCGACGCCTTCTAACCTTATCGGAGATCTAAACACAACTATATATTTCATATATGGCAGTAAAACTCGTTTATTACTTAATAGTTACTGTTAGTTCACAGGTCTAACATACTTTCCAGCGAGCCGCAATTAAGTTCATCAATTTTTATCCGTCAGTTACTGAACTGAAATTTGCTCTCTGCTGTGTCATGTGTTCTGCTCTGTTAACTCCAAGACGAAAGCATAGCAGACGACAAAACACGAGTAAAACTTTAAAAAAGGGCAGGTATAGGAAGACACTAATACATTTAACTATTAGCTGCTTGTCCTTCCAATGCATTCCATATTGATCAAATAGTAGCATTGAAGCAGTAATATTTGAGCATGAGAAAACATTATACTGAAGCTTGCATTTGATTCGATATTAAAGGAGTAATTTTGTTTATAATGACAAAATAAAGTCATTCAATTCAAAGGGCAAGTTGGTCACACTAAATGAATGTCTTTTCTTTTATATAATTATATTGTCCACAAGCTCTTGTTTTTTATCCCACGTTAATCGCTCCAATTTGGGTGAACATTAAGCACGGAAGTGTGTCGACGATATCGCTTGTGATCTTTTTGAGTCGCTTGTGATTATCCAATCGGGCACAATGAGGCGGAGGAACAGGCCTGAGGGCGACGCAACAGAAAAGGCGATCGAGCAAGGGTTGTCCTTGTCGATCGTCGTAGTGTGTTAGTGGGGGCAGTGCCGAGAGCTCTTACTCTTGTTTTCTCCTTCCATGTCAACGTGACTCAAGTTTCAACTACTTCAACTTCAACTTCGATTAGGAGAGTTGCCACTTTCGGCCATAATGGAACTAGCTAGGGAGATCCATCAATTCAATTGGTTATTAGGTCACCTCTGGATCGACCAGAATCTGTGTCAGGCTCAAATCCACATCGGATTCGCAACGTCATGTCGTACTGCACGATTCTTAATAGTATCCAGCCAAACAAGGAGAAATCCCCAACTCAACCAAACTCACTGTAATGCCGTTTCCGCCGTCGCCGGCTGGATGGTGGATCGGGATCCTCCTCCTCCTCTCGTCGCCAGCTCTGGCCGGCGCTACTAGTGACGAGGCATGTCTCTCCAGCCTCTGCCGGTCTCTGGTGGACCCCAACGGCAGCCTCCGCAACTGGACCAAGGCCAACTTCGCGGCCCCCTGCAACGGCTTCACCTCCTACCTCACTGGCGTCACCTGCAACAGCGGGCGCGTCTACAAGCTCTCCCTCTCCGGCCTCTCCCTCGGCGGCTCCATCTCTCCCTTCGTTGCCAACTGCTCCGACCTCCAGTCCCTCGATCTCTCCTCTAACCAGCTCGCCGGCGGCATCCCCCCGGAGATCTCCGTCCTACTCAACCTCGCCGTCCTCAACCTCTCCGCCAACCGCCTCGCGGGGCCCATCCCCCCGCAGCTCGCCTTCTGCGCCTACCTCAATGTCATCGACCTCCACGCCAACCTCCTCTGCGGGCTGATCCCCGATCAGCTTGGCTTCCTCGTCCGCCTCTCCTCCTTCGACGTCTCCTACAACCGCCTCGACGGTCCCATCCCCGTGCTGCTCGCCAACCGCTCCGGCGTAGAAGCGGCGGCGCTGCCACGGTTTAATGCCAGTTCCTTCGTCGGAAATCCCAACCTCTATGGGTACCCCCTGCCGCCGACGAGGGAGAGGGGGCTTTCAGTGCTTTCTATCATCGGCATTGGACTCGGCAGCGGCCTCCTCAGTCTCGTCCTCAGCTTCACAGCCGTTTGCATCTGGCTTCGGGTCACCGAGCGGGCCGCCATGATGGCTGCCGACGAGGGAAAGATCTCCCATCTGATGCCGGAATATTGACTAATTCGCCTCCTAGATCTGCCACCAAATCTGCCATGAATAGCTTCAAAATCTCATCCTGGAAACAACATATGATTCTTCGTTCCAAGAGTAAAGCATCTTCATTTTAGATATCCTTCCATTTTTTATTTTTCTTAACAAATCCTTTGTGATTTTTTCCCCTTCTTCTGTACCCAAAAAATAAAAAAAATGAAGCCTGATAATCAAATGTATACGTCCAACATTACAAATGAAGTAATTCACTCAGCTCAGCTACTTCAAGCATGCTTTTTTCCCCTCTCTGCTCAAAGGACAACGTTTATACAAGAAGGCCATTGCTGATCTACCTAATCTCCTATCCTGAGATCTATGAAGTTGCAGGGAACATGCATTTAGCTGTCTGATCCAGTGAGAAATTTGATTGTCTAAACAAGGTCTGAGATCTTTATATATCCTTCATTAGGGTATAAACTTAGTATCTGTTCTAACTCGACCATGATGATTAATTTGCTTTAAAATCTCACCTTTTTGGTTCTTGTTGTGGATTCTGACGTTGCCATGGATCTAAGGTACAAACTGAGCAAGCGGCGTTACTAAATTTCTAATTAAATACTTTTTTTATTCTTCATTCAATTTGTTGCTTGTTGAAGGATTGTCTCAGACAACGTTAATAATTATATTGAAATGGAAACATACAATTGGAGTTCATTTTCTCTTGGGAGGATACAAATTGAAGATGAGGGGAGTAGGGGGACCATAAATATATAAGTTAAAGTGTTCTTTTTTTTTAGAAGGATTTTAATGAGCCCAAAAAATTACTGTGCACTCTGTATTTCTGTGGAAGTTGATAAGGATCTGAGCATTCTTTTCACAAAAAATTCTGTGTTCTTGGAGTTCATAGTCAATACTTGAAAAGTTTCGGTTTCCACAATTATGTTATTAACTCCAAGTATCGTAACATTAGTGATCAACAACCAGTTTAGGTTAATTAGTGAACACCGATACGGTAGAATTCGGAATCTCCCAACCCAATACTTCTTGGATGTTGATGGTCAAGTGTTTCTCGTCTTCTCCATGTGAGTGGAAGAGTTTCTACTCAAAGTCAATATGAAAATAGAGGACAAAGTACTTAAATGAGATAATGAGAGCAGAAAATAATATAGAGATGAAAGAGATGATTATATAAGAGTGAACATATTTCATTTTTGAATTATCATTCTTCTTTTATATTTTTTATTCTGGTCAAATATTGTGAATAGTCAAATTACCCGTCAACGAATAATTTAATATGCACGTTCTCCCAATATCGCTAACAAGGAGAATAGGAGCGCCTGAAAAGTACTTCGACATAAGTTAGAATGACACCGAGTAGGGATTCTTACAAGTCATTTTGACGCTCACGTTAAGATTTTCTCGGATATGAAAAAGCTAGGGGAAGAAAAACAACTAGAGAGAACTTACCTTATACCCGTCCTTTTGTAGTGTTTATATTCCTCTACATCCTACTCGTGTGGGTTAGTGGAGGATTAGATCATACAGTCATTGGTGATTTTCCCACTAGACTAATGTCACGTGTCTGATGGAAAATACCTAGGGGATCGGATTTGACAACTAAATAATTATTTTACCATTCATATGATGTCACATATTTTGGAATATTCACAGTCGTTATCTGCACGTGTTTTTAGTGGTCCCTATAAAGTGTAGGTTCAATCTACGGAGGGAGGAGATGAGGTCAATATCGAGTGGCCTTACGGATAAACAAAGTCGATAACTGAGGCTGACACAGTGAGAACACTAGGGTCTGAGATAAAGACAAAGATGATGTCGAAATTTGAGACCGATACAGAGATGAGACGGAGGTAAAGATGGTGCCGAGATATTCGAGAAGATAGTGTCGAGAAATCGAGACAGAGATTGTGCCGAGATCTGAAATGGCCAAGACAAAGATGTTGTCGAGATCTGATGCCAAGACAGAAATGATGTTGAGATCTGGGTCTAGACTCGTTAGCTAACTAGCTTGTCTCCAGCAAAATCCTATTCCTTGGGATGAAAAAACACCGAGCGAGTTCGATCAAACCCGAGTCCTTGAATTATATTTAACTAACCTTGACTTTGACTAACAAATCAGTATGATTGTTGACCGCAGTCAATGGATTTCACCATATCACAGGATAAAGATTCCGCCACGTCACCATGTAATTGCAACTTTTATAGCCTTTAAATTCCTCTACTACAATCGCTGCCTCCATTATTTTCTGCGTTTATCAACGATCATACGATCTCTTCGTTTGGTAACTTTTCATTAATAAGCATTGATGCTGTATAAGATAAAATATTAATCAATTCTCGAGTACTCTCTCTGACTTTCGAGAACTGTATGACTCCATCCTTGAGCATTAAGTCTAAGAACATCCGTTAACCAACCTTTTGGACTTGACTCATTAGTTCATAAGATAAAATATTAATTAATTTTTCAGTATTCTTTGATATTTTTGAACTGTATGACTCCGAACTCGATGGTTGAGCATCAAGTCCAAGAACATCTGTTAACCAACCTTTGGGACTTGACTCGTCTAGTTCAAAATCAGCTTTATTTGGCTCATCTACAATTCGTTTCTTAAAGTAATAATAATTTAGGAAATAATGTTATACAAGAAAGATAATTTGAAATCAATAACATAAATTAATTTGATACGAAATCAATTAAGAAAGATAATTTTAGTCAAATTTGATATGAATTTTGGAATTAGTGAGTGCGCGTGGAGGATTAATAAATAATAATTTCAATAGAGCGGCAGTGCTAAAATGAGCATCGATGATGACCGAGAGGAGAGGGCAGGTATCTCTGTGTCCTCCTGTCTCTGAGTTATACAGAAAGAGACTCGAAAGCAATTAAGAATCAAAGCAAGAACAAGTGGCACAAGCTCCATCAGCTCTTATGAGATCATGCACGTCCCTTTGAAACTGTGGACCAAACCTTAAAACAAAGCTAGAGGAAGTTGCTGAGGAAGGAGCTTCAGATGTCTAAGGCTTCGAAAGGTCAGACTCGATTATATTAGTCCTCTTCGAATCTCCATGAATGATTATCATATGATTGGACAGGCTGAACACAGCTCCACACCTCCGACAAGATGACCTCCTTGCCATGCCATGCCCTCACGGTTTGACCGGGACATGGACATACGATTCAGGATGTTGAAACAGAGGAACTCCCACTGTCGGCGCATGCGATGCGAGCATGGGTGTTAACTCTCGTGGGTCTCTTATGTTTCACTTCGCAGCATTTCTGCAACGCCTCCATGTCATGCGCCCATAATAGAAGCAAGCTTTTTAACTTCGTCCCATTTAACTTCATCTCGATCGCACTGTTCTGTTCTGGTGGAAGAAGTATACTTTCTCGACCGAGAAGACAAGCAGTCGATTACATGATCATGAAAAGTGAAACATAAGTTTCAGAATATAACTGAAGACTCGGTCAACATGTCCTATGAGGGAGTCCAAGTGAGAGAGGGAGTTCAAGTGAGTGAAAATGGCCACCATCAACATCTATAAATATACAGCTCCCTCTTCTTCGTCCGATCATCGTCCAAAGCTTCTTCTCTCGCTCACTTCTGTATCTCAGCTCTTCTCGCCTGCTCAATCTATAGATTCAATCAGAACCATAAGCTAGCTAGCCATTCTCTTGGAATTACAGTTTCAATCGAACTCTCACCAAAATGATTCAGAAGCTGCTGTCCAAGACCTGCAACACGCACGGGCAGGACTCCTCTTACTTCTTAGGGTGGCAGGAGTACGAGAAGAACCCCTACGATCCAATTGCTAACCCTACCGGGATTATTCAGATGGGCCTTGCAGAGAACCAGGTTGGTCTCTCTGCTCACTCACTCACTGCTTATTATCAGTTAAGTTCTTGATTCTCAATTCTTAATCCAACGCTTGATGTGCATGGACGTACGGTTGCTTGCAGCTCTGCTTTGATCTGATCGAGTCATGGCTGGAGAACAATCCTGGCCCTGCCGGCTTCCAGGAAGATGGTGCACTAACCTTCCGGGACCTTGCTCTTTTCCAAGACTACCATGGTCTGCCCACTTTCAAGAAAGTAAGTCCCACATACGATCGACTTTAGCAAGGTAACAGATCTCCATTTTCATTTCTAATCAAGGTGCAAAATCTACAGGCTTTAGTTAAGTACATGGGACAAGTAAGAGGAAACAGAGTAAGGTTCGACCCCGACAACCTGGTCCTCACTGCCGGCTCTACCTGTGCCAATGAGATCCTCATGTTTTGCCTTGCCGATCCTGGCGAAGCATTCCTCCTACCAACCCCATATTATCCAGGGTATGCACGCTTCTTCGACATTAATTTGCTAATCTTTGTGGTGAATCTTTGGCGATTTGTATTGATTGGCTTATGTTTTCATTTTGCAGGTTTGACAGAGACCTCAAATGGCGAACCGGAGCCGAGATCGTCCCGGTGCATTGCTCCAGCTCCAACGACTTCCGCATCACCGGAGCCGCCCTGGAAGAAGCTTACCACCGCGCGCACAAGCGCGGCCTCACCGTAAAAGGAGTCCTCGTCACCAACCCATCCAATCCACTGGGCACCGCGATGACCCGGCTGGAGATCGACGCCCTCATCGACTTCGTGGTCGCCAAGGGCATCCACCTCGTCAGCGACGAGATTTACGCGGGCACCAACTTCGCAGAGCCGGGGTTCGTGAGCGTCGCCGAGGTGATCGCCGACGGCAGGGCCGATTCCGCCCGCGACCGCATCCACATCGTGTGCAGCCTCTCCAAGGACCTCGGTCTCCCGGGGTTCCGCGTCGGCGGGATCTACTCGGAGAACGAGGCGGTCGTGTCGGCGGCGACCAAGATGTCCAGCTTCGGTCTCGTCTCCTCCCAGACGCAGCACCTCCTCGCCGCGTTGCTCTCCGACGAGGAGTTCACAGAGGAGTACGTGGCGGAGAACCAGAGGCGGCTGCGAAAGCGGCACGACGCGCTGGTGCGCGGCCTGCGAGCGATGGGCATCGAGTGCTTGGAGAGCAGCGCGGGGCTGTTCTGCTGGGTGGACATGCGGCACCTGCTGAGCGCTAGCACGTTCGATGGCGAAATGGAGCTGTGGAAGAAGATCGTGTACCAAGTCGGCCTCAACATATCGCCTGGATCCTCCTGCCACTGCGACGAGCCCGGGTGGTTCCGCCTCTGCTTCGCAAACATGTCGGAGGAGACTCTCAACCTCGCCTTGCGGCGGCTTCAGACCTTCGTGGACTCCGGCCGGGACCGCCCCAATGGCGGCGGCGGCGGCGGTCAGCGCCCGAGGAGACAGTTCTTGACTCAGTGGGTGCTCCGGTCGGCGCCGTCTTCCGACCGCAGGTCCGAACGCTAGATACGGGTCGTTAATCGCATGCATAATTATTATAAATTCGTTCGTTTTCCGAGCACCGCGCATGATATTTATTTAATTGTTTTTTTTTCCTTGGATCACTTCCATCTATCTTACTAGATGTTGAAGCGACCATGGTTGATGCGTGATAGTCTTTTAACTTCGACGTTTTAGCTGAAGTTTATCTGTTTCCAAATAAAGCAGTTGTTATTTATATATGGTGGTGCTGTAGCTATGTTGGCGTCAACGGTAATTAATTAATTAATTAAGGAAAACCTATACAAACTGTTCACTTGCTACATAGTTTTTAAGTACAAGGTGTCCTACGTGAGATCATGCATGAAAGACTCGAGTTAGACTAGATACGGACCGATGTGTCGACCAGATGCAGCTACAACGCACGTGATGCCATGTCCTCACGAGAACACACCATTTCCTAAATGCATGCGTTGAGAACAAAGCAGCGCCGACAGTGTGCTTGTTCACCGGTTCTGTCCCCCTTTCGTGTCACTCGCTAAGAAGCAGGATCTGGTTAAGTCAGTTGGACCGTTGACAAATTTAATGTCTTCGATCAGTAATGTTCCCAAGAAAAAAGTGATATACTGCATGATTCAGCAAGAAAATTTTATCAACATTCATATCTGTGTGTGATGTAATTAACTATAGACCTGGGTTTGTGTTTAGTAAAGAAAAATGAATAATTTCATAGCTTTAAATACATGCATCTGGCTAGACCAATTTGGCCCAATATATGCCAATCTGTTCACCCACCAGGTTCTGATCCACTTATTAGCTAGCTTATATCAATTCACTAATTAGCAATGTTGAGGGATGATATAGTAAATATGGACCAATATATATATATATATATATATATACTTGTGATGATTGAACTTGGTAAGTTCAAATAAAGCTTGACAGTAAATTATAACTGATATGCATGGTACTCGAGAACAGTAGGCCAGCCGAATCCCCAGGTACCAGTTTGATCTGCTTATCAGATTGGCCAAACAAGAACTCGTCGTTGCTCGAGGGAGAACAAGAGCCTGAAAGAAAAATTAATTACAGGTAATTATTTTGATTTAAATAGATGTACCTGATTCATTTGCCATCATTGATTAAGCTTCTTGAATGGCCATAAGAGGATGTGATTAAAGGATTTAGTCTCCATTTAATGGGTTTATACTTAATTAATCATCGATAATAATTATCATTCAAATTAAATTTTAATTAAATGATCTAATACATATTGTCTAAGAAGGATTTAATTAATGTTGTGCCATGGTGGAAGAGATGTAGAGGATGTCATGCGCTATGGTGTGATTTACATGTACGGATGGGATGAAGCATGCTTGGCGTGAGCGAAGAAAAGAGTATATATATGTTCACTATTATCAAGAGAGTATTATATCTCTACGCGTATGATATAATGATATATAAAATACTCAAAAAAAAAAACAAATAAGAGATCAGGATTTGAATTTCGGATGAATATTTTAAAAATCTAAGTTATACTTTAGATTTATCTGATGATGACGATGGATCAGCGAGAAGATCACATATAGATAATATTGTCAGCTTTCAGAATGGGCCGGGTCTCATAGCCTCTTTGATTCAATAAAACTCTCGTAATTAATCCCAACTGTTGAAAAGTGAAATGAAATTAACTTCAATATAAATAAAACTAATAATTTTACGTTGAGAGTTTTATTAAAATTAATTTACATTGAATTTCAAGTTATAGCAACCACTTCTATCGCGACAAGTGGCTTCTTCGGGATTACACAATCATTGATCGGTGATCCATGGTGATCCAGTCACAGTCACATAACAAACGATTACTAGGGAATTAAATCAGATGACTCAGATCTTCTAAATCATCATCTACAGTCAATATCCGATTTAATAAAAAGTCAGATTCGTTTCTATCCATTCTCTTCCTGCCACGGAATCGACAGCAATTTGTTTCGACTGAGACAAATGACTAGTGGAACGTGGAGGTGACTTCTCCGGTCGTCCGCCGGGTCTCCGTTTGTCGTCGTTACGTACGTCGCCGTGGTCGGATCTGATCAATATGAATGCCATAGATGCTCGTACAAATGTCGACGAAGATGCCTTTTCCTTCGCTTGTCTGGGAGTTACAAGTATAATCATACATAATTCTCGATGTCTCGATCGACACAGACGCTGACGAAAGCCCTGACGCCTGGCACTGATGGAGTTTCAATTAAATATATATAGAACGGAAGGGTAAAACAAATAATATTAAGACAGCTTTTTATAATTAGTTAAATAAGACAGCTAGTAATCTAAAATCATAAGTTTGCAAGTGGATGATATATAATTTATTTAAAAGAACATGCATGAACTGATGATTACAAAATTAAAGCTAAAAGTATAACATTTACGACGACGACAACAACAGGGGAAGAGTAGGAACGTGGGGAGGTCGATCGATCCACTCTCATCATAATTGTATTGTTTTTGAGATGATTCAAAACAACACGTGCATGATGCATACACGACAACTTTCTAGCTATAGGAAGGAAGAAGAGAAATTGGAGTGGTATGGCTCTGCATGCCTTAACATAATGCGATAAGGAACACATCAGTGTCTGAGAGGGACGATGGAGGTGACGCGGCGGCCGTCTTCTCTTTGATTTTTAAGAAAGGTAGAGATATAAAAATGGAAGATGTATTGAGACGATTAGTACTTGGGGGTGTCAAGCTAAGCGCTCTCACTCGGGCTTGGGAGTGGACCACGTAGATGTGTCCTGTTGATCTAGGGCGAATTGAAAATCCATGTTATCATGTACCACATATGGACACCTTGATAGGATACTGAAAATAATATTTAAAATTTAAAACTCAAGCATAATTCAAAATTTTGAATTTTGCATATATCATTCAATGTTGCTCGTCGCGCAAGGACGGTAGTTCAACCAATTGTCCTTTGCTAAGTACGTACCATCAATGTAAATATTAATCAAAACATATTTTTTATAATATTCATACTACTATCTCCAACATTATTACCTACTTTATAATATTTTTCTTAAATTGTCATATATTTTTTCATAGTGTTTCTACTAACATTGTACATATACTACCATATTTGTGGCAATGCACAAAAAGTTGAAATCCATAGATCACATCCAAATCGAGCGAAAGTGATTTTAGATCACAAGGAGAAATCCCAAGTGAGAAAGAAGAGAGGAAAAACCCAAAATGGCAACTACCTCGTTGTGTTATTATCGGACTTAACAGTTTACTTTTTACCAATAGAAGACTAAAAACAATGGGTGGGGCCAAGATCGGAGTTTGAAGAGACACATTGATGCCGTTTTGCACTAGATGTTAAATCTCGGTGGGTCCACTATCAGGAAAAGCAATACACAGAAAAATCATGTGAAAGAAATTAACTCATTACGTAATTATCAAAGATTTAAAATAAATATTATTATTATTATTATTTTCATTCTTCATTTCATTATATAGAGCCATTTTCTCATCTCTTCAGGCAGCTCTGTCATCGCTGCAAAGTTTCAGAGCGATCTACGATACGGAAATCGAACATCCATGGACACCCTGATCTCCCCCGCCTTCTGCGCCATCAACACAGGCGGCGGCGGCGGCGGCGGCGGCAGCAAAAGCTTCGCCGTTTACCTCCTTGCCGCATCGTCTGTCGCCATCTCCGCCGCCTTCTTCCTTTCCCACTCCCCCTCCTCCGGAGACAAACTCTCCCTGTCCTCGCGCACCGTTCACGTCTGGCCGGTGAGTCCTCTCGCCTGTTTCCTTTTTCTTTCTCCGTGTGACATCTTCTGTCGTCGTCGTCGTCGTAATTATTCTCGCGCGTGGCCAGGAACTGGAGCTGAGTTGGAGGAGCGCCTTGGCCACAGCCATTGGCTTCTTGGGTTCCGCCTTCGGCACCGTCGGCGGCGTCGGCGGCGGCGGCATCTTCGTCCCCATGCTCAACCTAATCGTCGGATTCGACGCCAAGTCAGCGGCGGCCCTCTCGAAATGTGCCAGAAAATATATCTATATATTTTTCATGACTAATTTTATTGAATCATCCACGAACCCAGTTAATGTTGATTCTCCCGGCGACCAGGTATGATCATGGGGGCGTCGGCCTCGTCGGTGTGGTACAATCTCCGGGTGGCGCACCCTTCCAAGGAAGTTCCCATCATCGACTACAACCTCGCGCTCTTGTTCCAGCCCATGCTCATGCTGGGCATCACCATTGGCGTCGAGCTCAGCGTGGTCTTTCCTTACTGGCTCATCACCGTCCTCATCATCATTCTCTTTATAGGTTGATCCATGCTCCCAATTCTAGTTCTTCTTAGTCCTACTAAAAATCGATCTTCCATGCTCATGGCATCAAATTGCGTGTCTGATTCAGGCACTTCTTCAAGGTCAATGTGCAAGGCCATTGAGATGTGGAAGCAGGAGACTCTGCTCAAGGTTAAATCGTCCTCTTTTTTTTTTTTTCTTCTTTGCATAGGCGAGATCATTATTGTTTGTGCTAACTCACCTTGTTATATTTCTCACGCCGTATTGAACATGGGGAAGTGCAGATGGAGAAACGAGAACACGCTAAACAATCCAATCAAAACCAAGGTATGTGAAAACAAAAAACGTTTAGCCAATTCAATTGGAAGTGACAAACATGATCATACACTCTCTTCTTCGACTTCGACAGTGGAAGTCGACACGAAATGCGAGCCTCTCCTTCCTCAGCCGGAAAAATCAACACTCGTAAGCGCCACCTTCCGTGTCTTGATTCCCTTTTGTTACAGTGATTCTGTTGCTGACTCCATGATCCGTTCATCAATGATAAAGGAAGTATTGAAGTTCAACATAAGGTGGAAGGGGATCTTGGTGCTGGCACTGGCCTGGTTCGCATTTTTATTCCTTCAGATCCTCAAGGTGTGCTTTTTGACAGATTCCTCTCCTTTATTCTGCTCCACTCTGCTCTAATTTGTCAAATGTCGCAGAGCAATTCAGAGGCCTGCAGCCTTTTCTACTGGGTTGTCAACGTCCTACAGGTGGGCGGCCTTCAATTTGTTTATGATTGAGGTGATTGATTGATCAAACTACTAATGGTGGTCGACGACGAGCAGTTCCCGGTGGCGCTGAGCGTGTTCGGGTGGGAGGCGGCGAAACTATGGCGGGAGAGCCGGGAGCGTCGGAAGCGAGGCAACTGGGAGTGCGTTTGCGAGGCCTCCATAGAGTGGACGGCCATGCAGCTGCTGTTCTGTGCCTTCTGCGGCCTCCTCGGCGGAACCGTCGGCGGCCTTCTCGGCTCAGGCGGCGGCTTCATCCTCGGCCCCCTCTTCCTTGAAATCGGAGTCATCCCTCAGGTGTGCGTTCAACACATCAAAAAGAATAAAAAAGACGATAAACTTCCTAACCTTGATCTCGCTGATCCTTCATCAGGTTGCTAGTGCCACTGCAACATTTGTGATGATGTTCTCCTCATCTTTATCAGTGGTGGAGTTCTACTTCCTGAAGCGGTTCCCCATCCCTTATGGTAAGCCATTCACTCGAAACCTGCGTAAAAACATTCACCTCTCGACATGATTAACCAGAAATGACAGCAATCGTGTCTTTTCCTGTGCATGGCAGCTCTCTACCTGATTGCTGTCTCAGTGTTGGCCGGGTTCTGGGGCCAGTTCTTTGTCAGGAGACTGGTAAAGATGCTCAAAAGAGCATCAATCATCGTCTTCATTCTCTCTTCAGTCATCTTCGCCAGTGCTCTGACCATGGGTATGTCGGAAAGTCAATCAAAACGATGCATGACCATCCTCACCATCTTCTCAGCACTTAACTTGCTTAATGTCCCTTGTCTCAGGTGTCGTTGGCACAGACAAGTCCATTTCTATGATGAAGCACCACGAGTACATGGGCTTTCTAAGCTTTTGTGACAAGTAAAACCTACATGAGCAGGCTCTCTGTACGCGAGCTAGGCATCAAGATCTTCAGAAGTACCTTGCATGGCCATTTATATTACTATTCGTTGTAATTTAGGTAAAAAAAGGGTCAATTCCTGGTTGACCAGATCTATCATGTGTTGGATATGATCCAGTAGAAGTCTCATGTTCTTGGCTGGTCAGCTCCTCGTTGACCTCTTGTTATTTGTTCCATATGTACCATTGCACTAGTCGTCATTAATTGCTTGTATGTGA
Source organism: Curcuma longa (assembly GCF_044706935.1). Lineage (NCBI taxonomy): Eukaryota > Viridiplantae > Streptophyta > Magnoliopsida > Zingiberales > Zingiberaceae > Curcuma > Curcuma longa. Next base: position 27,371 of record NC_133872.1, on the reverse strand, counting down.
TTATAATGTTATTGCTCTCTGTACCAGTTGAATGCCTATCATGACGCTGTTCTCTGGAGTCAGTTTGGGATTTCTTGGATTTCATCTGATATTTACTTGCAAACTAGTGTTGTTTACAGGCACTGAATGGATAAGGAGAGTGTTTAGTACAAGTCTTTGAGTTTTGCCTTTTTCTTTTCACAAACATGCAACAAATTCCTCGAGTTTTCCATCAATTTAATTGGAATAATTTAAAATGGTTATTATTATAAGGATATATTTTGATAATAACTGAAAGGCAACTCTGTAGCATAGTGTAAAGATAGCCCCACGCCACGATGGACTCACACAACAACAAAAAAAAAAAAAATGAAATTGAGTAAAATTACTTGCAAACTAGTGTTGTTTACAGGCACTGAATGGATAAGGAGAGTGTTTAGTACAAGTCTTTGAGTTTTGCCTTTTTCTTTTCACAAACATGCAACGAAAATGATCGAGTTTTCCATCAATTTAATTGGAATAATTTAAAATGGTTATTATTATTGAAGGATATATTTAATAACTGAAAGGCAACTCTGTAGCATAGTGTAGGAAGATAGCCCCACGCAGGGATGGCAATTAGACCCGGACCCGATGGAGAATCCGTTCTCCGAACCCATTTTGACCGGGGAATCTCCGAATCCGAGAAAGCGGGGATGGGGATGGGGAATCCCCGAATCTCGGAAAGCGGGGATGGGTCGGGGATGGTATTCCAAATATTCCCCGTCCCCATCCCGAACCCGACGGGGAATATTATTTTAGAGATAATGTTTTGTTTTAGAGTTTAATGTTTGGTTTTATAATATTATTTTGTAAAGATTTTATAATATATATATATATTTATTTAAATTAATATTTAAAAAAAAAAACAAGATGGGGATGGGGATGCATGGGGATGGGGATGGGTATGGGTATGGGGATACCAATGGAAATACTCGCGGGGAAAACCACTCCGAAACCCGCGGGGATCCCCGAAACCCGCTGGATACCCGAAACCCGATGGGGACGGGGATGATATTTAAATTATGATACCCGACGGGGATGGGGATGGAGATGGTATATGGGTTTGGGTTTCGGGGACGGGGATGGAGAAGGCTTCCCGCGAACCCCCGAACCCGTTGCCATCCCTAGCCCCACGCCACGATGGACTTACACAACAAAAAAAAAAAAAAAAGAAATTGAGTAAAAATTAAAGGTTCCACCGAGATTTGAACTCGGGTTACTGGATTCAGAGTCCAATGTCCTTACCACTAGACCATGGAACCGAATTGTTTGTTCATTTGAATTTGTTTAAATATATTTATGAAAAGTTTTTTTATAAGCATACCAATTTGCCGTTGTCAACTTTTTCACCCCATTTGTAATTTGTTAACTCAAGGGCAAAAGTTAGAAAAATATAGTTTATTTTGTTTATAGTTGATTAAAAATAAAAAAAATATATAATTTTATTACTAAATCAATATTTTACCTAAATTATAAACTTCATTAATTCAAAAAAAATTCAAATTCTATTAAGCTTGATAAAATTTTTAATAAATAAATTTGAGTAAGTTAGATACATAAAATGTAAGGAAACAGTGCTGGTTCCTCAGACCTGTCTAAAGTTTGAATACAAGTTCTTTTCCTTATTCTTGTTGAAAGTTTATGCTTTTATGCTTCACGATCTTTCTGATAGTTCTTCGATGTTTGAAGTAGAAGTATCACTTAATTCTTTTTAGTTTGAAGGTTTTCTTCGTTTGCCTTCAACTTTCCATGTTTGTACCTTATCCTGTATCCATGAAGAACAGCTTTAAGAACTGCAATATTTGGATACACTAACTATTTATACATTTTCTTAATTGGGTGTTCAATGAACAATTTGACTTTTTAATAAAAGATTATGAAATCATAGATTGTTCTATTTAGTGTTTCTGTACTAAATAAAAGGACAACTAGGTAACTTCTTGAAAATTTTGATCAGCAAAGAAAAGTAAGAAGAAATAGCACAGGCTAGATGAAACCAACAAATTGCTTGTAAAGTCCTCCATTATTCAGCCACTGAGATTTCTTTTAAAGAAAAACACATTGCGATGGACAACCTTAAAGTCTAATCTATAGGCTGTCAAGATACATGATTGAATCTGCAAAGGAGTAATGAAGTTGAATTCTTCCTTACTGATAAAGAATGCTATCACAGGTCAACTTCCCTTCTAGATCACCAATTATCCGAGCTATTCGCACCTCAAGGCCTTTCTGAACTTGCCTAAAGATAGTTCTGATAATATCAGCAAACTGCCTCAAGTTGAAGCCTATAGATTTATTATGTGCATCAGCTCCGGAGAAGGTAGAGCTAATTTTGGACTGCATTTCCATGAACTTCTGTCCCGTTGCCACGATGTACTTCTGTAGCTCAAATGCTTCTTCCAGATAGCACATGAGCGTTTCAGATTGCTCCTTTGTTCTAACACTCTGTGTGTCTCTTCTGCTTCCTAACCGGTGATTGTCCTCCTGAGGCACACCAAGGATAATGAGGCATATAATTAATGATAGTCATTAAAGAAATGCATCTTTTTCTAAAAAAAATCTCACCAATCTCTTGCATAAGTCATCAGTCTTCTCTTCTAGTGACTGATATCTTTTCACTTGTTTCTGTAGCAAAGATTTCATTAGGAAGAAGCCTTTCATCTTTTGCTTGTTTTCATCAATCTCTCTATCATTAGCTCCGATACTGTCATTATTTACTATATCCAGGTTTGTCAACTGTTTCTTTGCCAGTAATCCAGCCAACTTCTCAAGAACAAGTAGCTGCTGCTTCAACCTTTTGATGTTGTAGGAGACACCAAGAGCATGAATGTCTGTCTTCCAATAAGATTCGTCTCTTGCAAATGATGGCTCAGGGGACGTAAATTTGTCAGAAATTTCAGCATCCCCTTGCAAATCATTTTGCTTGTTAGAATTAATAGGGTTCATGCTTACCTCTTTAACTTCTTTGATTTCTTCTATAGGAGAGTGTGGTGCCACTGAAGTCTCACCATCCTCCTGCAATGAGCTTGCTGTCCTTTCTGGTTCAGCAGAAATATCTTCTCTGCAGTGTTTGTCATCAATGTCTTTGCTTGCCCTGTATTCGTTCTCTTCATTTGACGCCAGGTGCCTCGATCTTGTATGCTCATCAACCTTGATCTTTGAAATTTTCCCAACAGAGTTGGACTGTGAATCCTTATGTTTCTCCCTTGATTTCTTCTCTTTGAGTTTCGCCTCCGAGCAGAGAGCCTTCTGTTGGCAAGAATCAAGATTAAGAGAGCAAGCTGCATGGCTCTTCTGGTAATGCTGAAAAAGGAAGCTGAGCTGCTCCTTCAGTAGCTCCATTTCCTTCTCCTTTTCCAACAGCGGGGCTTCCAGTTTGATGTTCTCCTCCCTCAAGTGAGACAGACTCGCATCGAGCCCTTCGATGTGAGATTGAAGCATCTTTATCTCCACCTCCTTTCCCAGAACTTGCCGCTGACAACTTTCCAACTTCTCATCTCTCTCTCTTATCTGTTCTATGAATGCTTCTATCTCTGCATGGTGCCTCTGCTCGAGGATGCTCGCGTGCTTCTCATTCTCGGTTCGAACCCAGTCTTGCAGTTCCTGCAAGCCGTCGAGTCCTGCGACAAAGCAATACACAATGTGGTTTTCGTACTGAATTCTCATAGGAGATCCAATTTGAAGAAAATATAATGGAGACTGTACCTGGTTCATAATTGCCATCGCTTAATGGAAGGTCGGAGCTGATGGAAGCAGAAGAGCAGCGATCTCTCTTTCCCTCGGCTCGGAGGTGCTCCAACAGAAGATGTTTGGGGTTTCCCTTCTTGTGCTTCGACTCCCACATCTTCCTGCACCTCTCCATCTCTGCCTCAACCTGCCTCTTCTTCGCCCTCAGCAACTTCACTTCTTTGAGCAGCGCCTGCTTCTCCGCCGCGTCGAGCTTGGATTTCCTCAGCACCGCGCCCAGGATTTTGTCCTTCTGCTCGCAGTCTTTCCGGATCTGTGCGCACTCCTCCGACAGCTTGGCTTCCCTCGCCTCCGCCGCTTCTTTCTCTTGCACCGCCACCTCGAGCTCTCCCTTGGCCGCCTCCACCTGCCCCAGCGCGCGCCTCATCTCGGACTCCATCCGGCATTGGTTCGACAGCAGCTCCACCAGCCTCGACTTGTGCTTCCGCAGTTCATCCGCGTGATCCTGCGCTGCCTTCTTGAGCCTCTCCTTCAGCTCCTCCGCCACCTGTTCGCCGGCTTCCACCTTCTCCTCCAATTCCTTTCTCCTCCTCGATTCCTCCTCCAACCCCTCATTCAGAACCTTCACGTTCGAAGCGGACTCGGCGTCGCTGGACTTGAGGCTGCAGAGCTCGTCGAGCAGCGCCTGGATCTGACGGCGCAGGCTCTGCCTCTCGGCCATCCATCTCTTCTCGCGGGCGGCGAAGATGCTGACCACCTTCTCGTTGGCCTGCGCGTCCTCCTTTCGCCTCCGCTTCAGCTCCTCGATCTCCCACTCCGCTCTACCAACCTTATCCTCCATCGCAAGAACTCAAATTGCTGGGCAATTGCCTACCTCAGGCTCCAACTTTTCCTCCATCAGGAGCCGTGCGACATCCTCCCTCCCATCACGAATTATGGGAAGAAGCTCGTGTTAATAGCGTGGGTTTTGGTACCAGCGACAGAGGAGAGTGAGGTCAGTACAGATTGCTTAAGGCTGCGCTAACTGATTCCGGGTTTCCACTGGAAAAGACTGACTCAACTTCTTGAGAAATAAACGAAGAAAGAGAAAAAAAAGAAGCCAGTGCTCAGTTCATCAGGTGTCCTTTTCAACCGATCCATGAAAAAATTTTGATTAGATCAGCCGGTTAGCTCACCTGTAAAAACCGTGAACGTGGCACTTATTGGTGAGCATATCAGGTGACAGTAGCACAGTGCAGAATGTTTTCACGTCAGATGTATACTTCATTCAAATTGTACAGACTTGTCATACTTTTTTTGAACTCATTATTCCTCACGAGAAGTCGCTGTGATCGATGACGCTACACAAAGTTAAATTATTTGGTGGTGATAAGGATGGTGTCTACGTCCATCGAATGCTTTCAGAATGCCTCATGGCTGTTTGAGTATTTACTTGAGAGAGACTATTGATGGAGGGGGGATGATTATTAGCTTCACTCGGAGCATGTTGTCCACGCTAAGCTGTCTCCCCTTTTGGCAGCCAACCGGTGCAGACGCTTATGTAGTTACACGAACACTTTCTGCTATCAGATCCCGATAAAAGCCTCGATCGATCATGGCTCAAGTTGGCGAACACACTCCACAGAAAAGTCATGGGCGGCATTTCACCATCTTTTTTTATTGGATCGTGCCCCACTTTCTCGGTTTTATCGAATCATGTCCCAAGAAAAATCTTTCGAGTAAGCTTCGCCCAGTTCAATCTGCTGCTAATCAAGCCGTCAGCGATCCGAAGATTCAGTGGAGTGATTCAGCGAAGCTGCAAACTGAAATATTCTTTTCCAACCTCAGCCCTACTCTAGATTGTTGGATCATCAAGAGTTTGATTAGCAGATAAAATCAAACACAAATGGAGAGCAAAAGTCATCAAAGCTCACCCTTTTTGTAGACTTCTTTTGGCCTTTTCGGAATTGCTGCACAGCATAGTCAAACCATGTGCCCCACTTTGCACTGGTTCTTTGCATCACAAACAATACACCTGCTGTTTAAATTATTTGCACTCAGAGAAACTAATATTGATCATCTCGCATACTACAAAGAGTGACTAAATTCAGGGACTTCCAAGATCGACAAGATCTGATCAGGTATAATAAGCTAAACAGTGAAACAGACAAAGAAGTCGGGAAATACGTGTCATACAACCTCTTCCAATGAACAAAGACTCTAGTACTTCCTTTTTCGTATCTTAAAACTTGTCGATCTGATCACATCATCATCGGTTTGAAGCCTCGACTCGAGAACCCCCATGGACTCAGGTTTGGTGAAATAAGTGAAAAGGAGATATATGCCATCCATGTACGTATTGGTTTCTCCTGCTTTGTTCTTTTTACGGATGCTATATGCCAGTGGAATTACTCCCCGGTTGAACACTTCCACATACATGCCACCCCCTGCAACGAGCAACTGCAGCGTACACAGTAGAAAATAAGCTGACCAAACATAAAGATCAGTTTCATCGACTGTTTAAACAACGAACCGTAAGATGCCTAACGCAAAATTTCACAGAATTAGAGTACTTACAATCACATAAGAGAAGATATAATTGCCACTCAGAATCATGTTTAAAAATATGTCCACCTTCTGTAAACAAATTCCTATTATGTTTAAATTTACTCAGGAAACATGATCGAACATACTCCTACCTTGAACTCATTTATAGGTTGCAAATGAAATTGTCACAAATTAACAAAAGATCATACTAGTGACTAATTAACTGACAAAGGGATCAAGAATACAGATTCAAGAAGAAAGTTTGATTGAACTAGGTGGCTCCGAGCATGATGATTCTCTTAGGACTAGAGTGGCTCATCCTAACAAAAAATAAAGTGACACGGTGTTTAGTAAGGATCAGTTGATGGCTCTCTAGACCTGGTCCAACTTACGAAGTAACCTCATTGTCACACCAATAAAAGTAAAGTCCATATAAGTGATTCTGGTATGGTTGTAACTCAGAAAATGTTCTTGTTCTACCAATGACTATTCAGGATGGAAATTTAAATTCAGAAACATGTAAAAAATGGAAAATCTTTATACCCCTACTAAGAAAACCAAAAGATAACCTTTTCATGCATGATCATTTGAAGACAAACTGGGAAACCTTATTTGCCCTCCAAACAGAACGAGAAAGAAAAAAAAATCTAAGAATGCATCATTCAAGCACAAAAGCCACAAGGCTAACTTGTCACAATAATTATCACGACTTTAACTGAGGAGAAAATTGACTCACTGGCTTGATATGATAGAACCACGGATTAAAAAATCTGAGTCACAAACCCTTTTACTTCACCAATTCCTGTACACGACTAGTAGAGTAACACAATTTCTGATATTAATGCTTGACATCCTTATCGAGATTAAAATGTAGCATCATCATTAGTTCAGTGTGAGGCCCAATGGATAATATAATAGAGAGGTTCTTTCCTACAGAATCTATCCATCAAGCCTAAGATTAGGTCTGCTCCAATATTTTATTTGTCCCGATACAACCTAGCAGTATAAATCTTGAAAAGTATGAACCACTAGATCACATTGATAGGCTAGATTTATAACAAGAATCATCTTGGTCTTATGTACCCCCTTTCAATTAGCTCATGCATTTCAGTTTAGGACTAAATGGGGTCTCCCAGAAATTAACTAGATTTAGTTTGTCGAGGTTCAATTCCTTTATTTTTTTTATGCGGCAAGATTCCACAATAATCCTAAAACTTTTTGCTAAGTGATAGTAATAGTCTAAGGCAAAATACTACATCATTCTCATTCATGCATGAAACTGAAAACACAGAAAAATTGTCCTACAGCAAAGTTTAACCAGTCAGATTTCACAGATTTCCAGAAAACTGATAAATGATAGATTTTTTTTTTTCAAATAGCAAATAGAATTTGGCTAGGTTGGTCACCCATAAGCAGCTTCACCACCCAAGTGTTTCAATATGTAGATAGTAGCCTAGGAACTTGTCTATCTGCCATATAATATCATAGTGACTAGTGAGCATTGCAGGTAAAGAAGCTAGTCCATGACTACTAACTTGCAATATAAAAAATCCTTTAGGAAAAGAATTTGAATGCCCATAAGTAATTATCATAAGAAAATAATCTAATATGTTATAAGAAAGAAAATGACAAGAGAAAATGCTAAAGAAATAATCCACACAATTTAAAAAACTTGGTATAGTAGAAAAGTTAAACATAAAAATGAATAAGGCATTGTGGCAGATAGAAAACAAAGATACATTTATCAAAATTAAAAAAAATAGAGATGGAAAATAGAAATATTGTACTAAAAATCAATGGAAATGAATTACTAATACAAAGATGTTGAAGTTTGCTACACCATATGTATGCTCTTATCATTACTACCCTTTTTCAGGGGAGAAAAAGTTGATTACTTTCACCAGTGACAAACAATCATTGTTATGCAAATCATCATCATCATCTACAGAAGGGAATCAAATTTAGGTGAAAACTTATGACTTCGTGTACTGAAAATGCTTCATTAATTAGCACCAAGTAATAGTGAGACAATGTGAGACAGTGCTGCATGCTTGCCCTCTGAAAGAACTCCTAGTATCCATGTAGCCAAGTTGGGACCAACATTGTATGTTGTTTGATAGAATTTAAGCTGCAGCTTTGTAGTAGTTTATTTATCGGCTGTATGTTTTTAAACAGCCCTAATATTCAATACAACCAATCAAAGGGAAAAAAAAAATCTACTTATGATTAATCTTGATCCAATCTAGAAAACTTTTGAACTTATTCCAAATCTCTACTTGCGTTTGTTTGCAGTACTTATGAAACAAAAGAAAAGTTCACTTAGCGCTTAACGTCACTGAATAAATTATAGATAACAACAATCGAAGAGGAACTAAGAGAAAGCTAAGATATAAAAAATTTGAAAACAGAGGATGGTTTGTCTTCCAGTGAACGCCATAGCGATAAAAAGAAATAAATGTACAAAGAAAAGCTAAAGACTACCTCCTCATATCGTTGGATAAGGGCAAGGCGCTCGTCCTCAGTCATGTCGGGGCGCAGCACGGCCATGGTCTCGTATTGTCGAAGGCCCGGGGGGCACTGAGGCTCCTCCTTATCCTCCAAGTCCACCGAGGCGACGGAGACAGCGGAGGGGCCGCCCCCTTCCTCATCTCCACCGTCCTCGAAGAAAGATCCTGAGAAATCGAACGTTAGGTCACCAACCGACAAGGGCCTGACAGGCCGGAGAGACAGGGGAGTGGAGACCGAGGAGGAGAACAGGAATCTGAGAGGAGCCCGGCGGAGTTTCGCCGGGAGAGAAGCGAGGGCTACAGGTGAGGCTAAAGAAGCCATTGGAGCAGTGTGCGGATAAGAAGGGAAGTGTGAGCCTTAAATAGTGAAGCGTTAACGGGCCTTTCGTGGCGGTCCATAGTTGAAGCCCAACTACAGCCTTTGTCACTTCAAAAGAGAAATTGGAATTTCTATTTTAATTCATATATTTTAATTCATATTTTTCTTACCCAGCGCGGCCTTTAAAGCTGAAATGGACTTTGGGCCCACCGGCGACAGCAGTTATTTCGGTCAACGTTATTGCTTCCGCGGAGTCTTCCTTTCTGCTTCGTTGTCTCTTCGACGACGACGCCGCCACATTTTTGGATCGCAAACAAACAAACCTTCTCCCGTTGCCGTCGGATTGAAATCCCTCGGTCGTAACCATCGAATTGAATACGTGGGCCTTCGAGGTAGTTGCGGTTCTCGCATTTCGTTTTCTCCCACGGGAAGCGAGACAGGGGAGATTGATCGAATCGCTGCTCGAGGACGCCGATCGCGTTGAGAATCCTTCGATCCGGTGGAAATTTTCTCCGGCGCGATCTTTTAGAAGCTTGGGCATTCGTTCCGGCAGTGTCTTTAATAGCGCTTCGAGACGACGCTTTTCTTCTTGCCACATCTTCCTTTCCGCGTTCGTTGTACTCCTTCGACGACGCCGCCGCCACATTTTTGAGCATCCGAAATCGCAAGAAAGATGAAGAGCCGGTCCAGAATTTCGGGGATGCTTTCCAATAGCTTCGACACGCAGAAATGGTGAGCGCCTTTTCAGTCTGATTGGGTTTTTTTTTGGTGGTTGTATTAGCGTTTGGCTTCTCGAATTCTTTTCTTCTTTCCTTGTCTTTGTCTGACCTCATGGGCGATTGAATTGGGCCGCAGCAAGACGTCTCTCAAGCTGGCGGCGTCTCGGATAAAGCTGCTTAGGAACAAGAAGGAGTTGTTGCTGAAACAGATGCGACGGGATTTGGCTCAGATCTTGGAGACTGGACAGGAACAAACCGCTCGGTTACGGGTCCTTTCCTTTTCCCCCTTCATTGCGTGTTCCTAGATACCTCAAAATCAACATTTCTCCACGATTATTCTCACTTATTAAATAATAATTTGACCGTGCTGATCTTTGTTTTTCTTACAGGTTGAACATGTTATTAGGGAACAAAAGACTTTGTCGGCGTATGAGCTCATTGAGATATACTGCGAAATCATTGTTTCACGGTTGCCCATAATCGAGTCACAGAAGTATGTAACTTTGCAGCTATGCTTCTTTGATGCCCTAATCCCCAATATGCTCCTTTGTTGTTCAAGTGAATAAACTTTTCTAAGGCATGTCAAGTCAAAATCTGGAATGTTTTAATTCAAACCCAGAGCTGACCTTCTCTAAGCTGGTATTGAGAACTATGGATTGTCCTTTGAAATTTAAATCAATTTCAGAGTCTCATTGGTTTTAATACTTCTGCCAATTAAGTTTGCGCTGCCTCTTAACACTCAGAAAGAATTTTAACATCACTTACATCATAATCTGAGAGAAGCAGAATTTGAATAGAAACTCTTTTTCATAGTTACTGCAAATACCTATTACTAGAGTACTGGTACATTCTTGTATAGAGTTCAATGTGGATCCATGTAGACTTGAAATAGTTGGGATGTACACAACTTAGTGACGACGACAACGACAATGATAAATAACAACTAAGATCACATCATTAATATAAAATCTCAAAGTTTGCTTCTAGATTTTACCTTTTGATTTAGGAACCTAATCAAATATCAAAATTGCTAATACGCCATTTTGTGTCTTTTTCAGTAACTCTTTCATTCTAATGATTTGTTTTATTTCTTTAAGCAAAACGTTTTGTTTGTCTTTGTTGCTGATTTACAATGCTTTTCTTCATTGGTTACCGAAGCTAATGTGATTGGAAGACTTTTTGATTAAAATTGCTAAAAAAAGACTATACTAGATTTTTGATAATAACAATAATTATTCGAATGAGATCATCCTTGACATTGTTCAAACCTTGCAAAATGCTCATCTTGTAGGAACTGCCCCATAGATGTGAAGGAAGCAGTATCTAGTGTAATATTTGCATCTCCGAGATGTGCAGATATTTCAGAACTTAAGGATATTAGCAAACATTTTACGGCAAAGTATGGTAAAGATTTTGTTAAGGCTGCTCTTGAAATTCGACCAGACTGTGGAGTTAGCCGTGTGGTAAGGTTCAATTCATTATCTTTGTTAATAGAAAATACAAGATGGCAGAGTGTCTCCTCTTTCTCTTTCTCCCTTTTACATTTGGTGGCTACCAACATCCATCTTATTTTTTTGAGTAGCTAATATTTCTTATGCATTCAATTCAGATGGTTGAGAAACTATCGGCAAATGCACCTGATATTCAGACGAAGGTTAAAGTCCTGAATGAAATTGCTAAGGAACATGGCATTAAATGGGAATCAAAAACATTTGAAGAGGAAGTTCAGAAACCTAAGGATGACCTGCTGGTAAATTATGTCATTTCATTGGCTCTTCATTCATTTACTGTAAGCCTAAGGATGCAATTAAGTCTAAGCTTATTGAATCTGTGCCTGAACAGAGTGGACCATCTTCTTTCAGTAGCATGGAAAGAGTGGAAATTAAATCCTCTGACGTTAAAACCTCTTTTGTTGGAAGCCAAAACAATGAATCAACACCCAATGTTTCTCCGTATAATATGGCAGCCCAACCACAAGGTATTGTAAGTTATCCTTCATGAATTTAATCCATGCTAGCATTTCAGTACATGCCTAAAGTTGTTTGTGCAATACACGTTTGAATCAGATCAGTATTGCCCATTGTATTCTCTTCAAAAGCAATTATTCTTTGCTAAATGAGATGTTTTTCGTGTCTTAGTGGCCAAATCAACCCTTGACAAGGAAGAAAGTGCTCCCTTCCATAGCTCAAATTGGAAGATGGAGTTTAAGGATGCAACTGCTGCTGCTGAGGCAGCTGCCGAATCCGCTGAAAGGGCTAGCATGGCAGCCAGAGCTGCTGCCAAGTTAGCAAGCCGTGGGAATGTTTCTAGACAATCTTCAGGTGGATCATATGAACAATCAGCATATGTTGTAAAAAATGGAGGACCTCAGTCAATGAAAAGCTCTCATGTGGAGAGCAATAACACTTCACATTTAAAAGCCTCCGAGGATGCTAGTCAAAAGGATTCTCATTCCGTGAACCCAAAGGCACCAGATTTGCAGAAGGACGACTTGGTACGAACAAGCAAATTAACTAAAGATCAAACCTTAAAGAGTTATCCCACCACTAGGGAAAATCTGATGTCAGAGAAGGCTCAATTCAGTAGCTTGCCAGTTGTTAATGTGTCATCAGGGAATAATTTCCATGAAGATAATGCCAAACCATATCATTATGCAGGGGAAAGCATTTCAGATCTAGGACCTGCATCCAAGTTTGATAATGATCATGATAATGTTGATGATGATGGCAGTATGAACTATGAGCATGGACCTAGCATGTTTCCTTCTTCATTGCATTCTGATACTGTTGATGATAAAAGTGAAGTTGATTCTTCTGCTGTACATTATGATGACTACAATAGTGATAATGATGATCACTGGAGGCGAAGTGAGAGCAACTTGTTGGATTCATTTTTGCCGCAACAAAGTTATGGACCTTCTAGTCACTTGTCAAACATGGATTCTTGGAACCATAAGGAGAATGATGCTCAGAATAGTGAAATCACCTCACAGCCCAACCAAACTGATCATTCAGAAAAGATAGCGAAGGATGAACTTCACTCAGATTCTGATGGCAATGTGCCACCAAAATATGATTCGCCAAAATATGACTCCAATGAACCAAGCTCTGAGAGTGAAGATGAGATGGAGTATCCAGAATTTTTTGGACATGTGCGATCCAGAAATTTCATAGACACCAACAACAGCTCAAGTAAAGGTTTCCTAGCAGCACCACCTAGTCATGGAGCACATCTCATGGATGATACTTTTGCACTTGATGCAAGCAAGCATCAACAAGATGTTTTTCATGATGAGAAAAACCTTGAAGTGGAAAGAGGTTCTAATGATGAGGATTGGAGATCTGGTCTCAGTTTGCGTAATAACCACCAAACTCGTAGTCTTGGCAGTTCTCATTCTAATGATACAGGGAGAGGATTGACAGAAGAAGAATCAGTGAATGCTAATTTATCATATGAAGGATATGAAAGTGGAATCTTGAACATCCGCAGATTGTCTGGTGGAGTCAGGAACAAAGGTTACACTCGTCCACCTAATGTAAGAAACATAATTGCAGCTTCATCCAGGGCAACAATGGATTCAGAAGATATTTCTCTCAGTGATGAAGAAATTACCATCAGTACATCTGAATTTTCAACAAGTATTGAAGTCACAACTGAGGAAACAACAAGTGAAAATTTGCATACAGATGCTTTCAGGACGAAATTTAGAGCTTCAAGGACCAATGTGGACACTAGCCTTGGTAGTGAAGAGCAGCTTGCAAATAGATCATCAGATGATCCTGCATCAACAGGAAGATCAATTTATTCTCAGTCCAGAAGTTCTGAAAATTTGAATCATCCAGTTCTCAAAACACATCTCCAACAACAAGAACGAAAGGAGTACAAGGAATCTAATATAAGATCACCAGTGAAAAATATAAGCATAGAAAAGGGGGCAAAGCAAACTGATACTGCCGAGGTTAAAGGGTCACGAGGCAGTATTTCAACCTCCAGAAATCAAAAGTTAAACATTTCCCCTTCCACACAGAAATCAACTAACTCTGAAATTGTAAATCAGAGGATCAACAGTCAGAATTCGCATGGGAGAGCATATTATGACTCTAATTTTGATCACAAACAGGCAGAAGAGTCGGAGCCACAAGCTGCATCTGTAACAGGTAACAACAATATTATTAAGCTTTCTCGAAGAACGAGGCCCACACCATCAGTTGCTACAGAAGATAAAGTCCCAGACATCGCACAACCAGTGAAGGAGTCAGAGACCTCTCTACTAAATTCTGCAAGTGATTTTTCCTCTGCCAAAATAAAACACTCCAGAGATTTACAGGATGGAAAGAGTTCCGAGCCTCGACAATCATACTCATTGGTCCAAGAACCATCGCTGAAACATTCACAAACTGGACAGTCCGTGGTTAGCGATCGTTCCGAGCTGTCTCAAGATGAGTCGAGGCAGCCTTCCATTAAAGAAAATGAGAAATCTTCTACGCCAAGTTCAGTTATGAAATCAACTTCACGTGAATCCTCTTTCAAAAACTCGTCTCATGTTCATCCAAAGCTTCCCGATTACGATTCTATTGCCGCTCACTTTCAATCACTCAGAGCAAATGTGCGCAAGTTTTGATATAGAAAGATCAGTTCTCGTTTTCTTGTAGCACCCATTACATTCATGATTGACTCAGTGCATCTTAACATGTCAGCTATATATGTGTTTTTCCCCCAAAACTGAAAAAATGATTTGGTCTGATCCTCTACCGATGAAATCCTCCTTGAATCTAAGGAAACTCACAGAGCAGATATGCCCAATAAGTTGAGGTACTTTTCATTCAGATCAATCGTCCTTGTTCTTTGACTGAGAAAAAAGATACAAAACTGGTTCGTTCCAAACAGCCTAACTCTTATTTATCTCTTTAATAACGTGTCGTGCCTTACACACAGGTTTCATTATTCCAAGTTGTGCAGATATACGCACTGGAGCCAAGAAGGATTGAAACTTTGCCAAATAATTGATGGGCACATCGACCATGATTTATCGCTCTAGGTAAATATATTCAGATCTCATTTTAATCAAAACTAAAATAAAAATGCACGACCGTCGTCGTCTATGAATATCTAAGCATCAATAATAGAGATGCAATTCGAAGATCCAAAGAGGAAAGCAACGATGATATTAAGCCAAGAGCAAAAGACAAAGACGACAACTTTGACTGAAAAGGCTTCTTAAGATTAATCGTCGAGTCTAAGTCCAGTTCTTGAAGGGGAGCCTTGGCGCAACGGTAAGGTTGCTGCCGTGTGGCCTAAAGGTCACGGGTTCGAGTTCTGAAAACAGCCTCTTGTCAAAGGGGCTGCGTACATTGGATTCCCTCCCCGGACCCCGCAAGGCGGGAGCCTAATGCACCGGGCTGCCCTTTTCTAAGTCCAGTTCTTCCTACCCAGTACTCTTAGACATCGACTTCACTGTCCCTGAGTTGCTATCAACTACGAGTATTCATGTAGTATTTTCCTGAAGGATGTGGGTGAACAAAGTGTATTTCATCCAAGATTCTTAACCACCATGTCCCAACGATGTTCAAGATTGTGGCTTTGATGATCACCTTCTTCAAAAATCACAAAAGGGATTGGAAGGCTTGAGATCTGATCAAACCCTATAGGAATATCTCAATAGCAAAGTGACCAGGCTACTAAAACTCAAACTAGTATTGCATCATAAACCATCCTTTCTGTTCACAAGTGTTCAATGGCCACCAATTGAAAGGAAACATCATTGCCAAGATTTGACAACCTCACTAATTGTCCAATTAATCCCAATACTTATCTATAGAACTCAATTTTCTTCCAAACATAATATCATACATACATACATGATCATGAAACTGGCTCTTTAAATTAGCATAAAACACTAAACAATCGCAAAGTTGTGGCCCCAACAACCAACATGCAACGTGCATTCAATTATTGGCCGTCTCCATATCCTTTAATTAATTATACTCTTTTATCTTTTATCTGATAATATTATTTTTGATATTAGATAAATGTGAATTTTCCCATTCCTCATGATTGATGAAACAAATGATGCCTATTCCAATTCATTCCACGAGTTGTTAAAACATTCTTATCGATTAATTAGCATCCAATCCATCAGATTAATGCGACTCTCACCTTAACCGGTAAAGCGACGTTTCACCCTTGACAGTTGTCGTCGGTCCCACTGCCAGCTGCTTGTCTCCTCGCCCACTATAAACCACCCTCGTCCTCCAAATCCCCAAAACCCTATCTCGCCGCGGAGAGGAGACATGGCTTCCTTCCGATCCAGATCCCTCGCGATCTGCTCCGTCGCCATCGCTCTTCTCGCCAGCGGCTCCTACGCGGCCGACGCTCCCTCGCCCAGCCCCGTCTCTGGCGCCGGAGCCGTCTCTCCTCCGCTCGTCGTCGCTCTCCTCGCCGCCACCGTCGGCCTCCTCTCCGGTTCCCTCCGCCATTGACGGATCCGTGGAGGAGCGTTCCTCAGATCGCTCAGGATTTTGTGATCTAGACGTATACTAGCTACGCTCGTACGTACGTGTCAGGTTCTTTGTTGTGGCATTGCTGTTGAGAAATGGGGTTTTCGGTGCTTTGATGGGTGTGGTTTTGGGGATGGAGATTTAGTCTGTGATGGTGTGGGACTGTAGATATGCCATTGTTTCATGTTTTCGTCTCTGTTTCATCATTGATTCACCTATTCTTCTCTACCGCTGTGTTCTGTTGGTCTCCTCTCTTAGTGCTCTGATTCGTTTTGAATGAACTCGACGCCGCCCTTGACTCATGAATGCAATCTCTGGATACAAACTAACCATTGCATTTGCACAACCAAATCCAAATTAATCAACAATTTGACTCGCAACAATTACAATAAAAAGGTACAACTGTAACTAGATTCGAGCGAATCTAACTGCAAAGAGCGATTTCAGGGAGATTCATTCGACACTCAAAACTCTCCCTCTTATAGTTCAAATTTATTCATTGAGTTAGCTCTAATTGAACTTGTTCCGGCTGGATGTGTGAACGGTCAAGCCACCAATTAAGAAAATACCATCTCAATCCATGTAGATCTCGCCGGTGAGAAGAATATGTCGAACAAAAGAATTGAACGAGTGGATTAGCACGGCGTTGGAAATTCCTGACAAGGTCACTCTGACGTTCAAGTCCGCAAAAAAAAAGTAATGAAGTGAAGAAGAGACAGTACTTGAAGTGTATGAGATTTCAGAGAGCTTTTTCATATCTATAGAGGAGTTTATATACTCATTGAAGGAGGAGTTTTTGTTGACATGAGAGCAGGTTGTGGTGGTATTTGAGAGGACAGGTTCTGCACATTGCTGGCAAATCAGCTGGTAGGGTCGCATCTAGGGGGCAGGATTTGCGAACCTTGTAACCGCTTTACGGCCTGATCGTGCGGCGACTCTTGTCTTTTAGCTAAGAATGGTAGCCCAGGAAGATATAGGGGATCGGGCCTGACAACCTAGCTATCGCTTTTATCATGTGGCAGGGCTTGCACGCTTGATTGTCTATCAGTGGAGAGGTACCTGTGAAGGGCCGAGCCGGGGATAAAGTGACAAAATGATTGGGCTCGTTGAGGAGATCGAGAAGGAGACTGAGTGGCCGAGTTGGTTGAGGCCGAGAGCAGGATTGAGTGGCCGAGCTGGCCGAGATGGAATGGCCGATTTGGTTGCATGCGTGACTGAATAACTGAGATGAATGAGTCAGGCGGCCGAGTGGCCAAGTCAGTTGCTAAGTGGCCGAGACGAGTGAGTCAGGCGGTCAAGTAGTTGAGACGCAGGGTTAGGTGGCCGGGATGACCAAGATGTACGACCGAATGGCCGTGACGTACGACCGAATGGCCGTGATGACCGATATACACGGCTAAATGGCCGAGATGACTGAGACATACGGCTGAGTGGCCGAGATGACTGAGATATACGGTGGGGTGGATGAGATGATCGAGACATACGACCAAGTGACTGAGAGCTTTCTGGGGCTGGATCGAGTGAAATTACTGTTAATGAATCGGTCAAATGTGGTTTGATCATTGACCTATTGACTTGCCAGGTTAGATCAATCATTGACCTACTTTGCCATGTCAGGCTAACAAAGAACCGCCGTATCAACACTTAAAATATTATATTCAAACTTCTTGGTGTTCATGAAACTTGGGCATAGCTTGAGTTCAATGAACTCGACCATAACAAACTGATTGTGTACAATCCACTTGATTATGAAACTCGTAGATAAATGGGTATTCATCCTAAAACCAATATAATTCGAGGATCCTTTTTTAACTAAAGGCCTAATTCTCTGCATTCCAGAGTATCACATAAATCGAACATATTGCATATAGCAAACATTCTACTATTTGGAGAGGTTATCGATCATATGGGCATAATCTGTTATTTGGGCCTACTGAACCTTTTGCCATTTGATTCAATTGTATCATATGAAGATCTTTGTTGGCTTCTTCTAGATTCGGATCAAGCTAATTCAGCCTATAAGATCTTGTATTCTGGCAGTGTCAAATGCAGTTTGTTTTGGTGTTTATTTGTTTCTTGTGACTGTTTTGTACACTTACAGTTAATAATAATAATAACAACAATAAACTATACGAGGAGAAAAACTATCTAAATAAGCCAGAAACATATTATATGAACAGAAGAAGCCAATCCGGATAACAGAAGCCACCTTTTTTGAATGGAGAAAAGGACGAGATAAGATAAGATATTAACTAGAATTTCCAATTTGCTCGACATAAGCAGTAATTTACATGCCATCAACACAGAGGTGAGTGCTGTTCTTGGGCTGAGAATGGCTGCCAACAATTGAAACTTGACCATTTTTGAACTTTGTGCCTTCGAATGCCCTTTGGAACTAGTTCCTACAGAATTCGCTCTTCTGAATTGTACGAGCGTCTGTAGATTTTGAAGAAATAGGAAATGGGAGATCCAAAGTATGTCTGGAATTGCGAATTGAATAGGAACTTTTTCCATGCCCTGGACTCTTTCACAGTTTGGTTAATTCTGAAAGACCAGGATTGCTTTATTGTGGATGGGGAAAGGTGGTTAAAGGAGGGTAGTAGTGGTATGGTGCCTAGAAAAGATGAACTTTTATTGCGGAATTTTGATCAGGAGGATTTACTGAGGACGAGATTTGAGCCCTGATCCCCAAGCTAATGGTGAAGACAATCATGAAGTTAATTAGGGTTTTAGGGTGGTTGGGTCAGGTCGCTGCAAAGTGAAAGCCTGGTTCAGAGCGAGCCTGGTGGTTCAGAGCGAGTGGAAAGGAGGGCCGCATCAAGGCGGCGGCGGCGGCGGCGGAAGTGGCGCCGTCGGTGTTCGACGGATTGCCTAGGTTTTCTAGGGCTCTTACCTGCGATTTGAGGAACTTGAGGTAGTTTGCGGCCTCGTCGAGCATGGTTGCGGTGTCCAATTTGTTCCCCCGGGCACCAGCCTCTGCAGCACCTTCAGCCGCTCGCTGATCCTCTCCCGCCGGTGCCTCGCAGCCACCGTCTGCGGGTCGCTCGATACCTTCACGTTCTTCCTCTTCGGCCTGTCCACCGCCTCCTCCGCGCCCAGACTCACCGGCCGCAGCGCCGCCGCCCGGTAGATCATCTCCTTCACCTCGGCGTCCGACTCGCGGCCGCTCTCCCCGTTGAAGCTTATCGTCATACACCCCGAGTGCTTCTCCGACCTCAGCCTCTTCCGGTTCCTCGAAGCGACAACCTGAAGACTATCCTTCTCTAGGAAACGCTCCCCCAACCTCCTCCTTGCGTCAAAATTCGATCTTGGAGGAGGATTGAGGGAGAACTGAGAGGCCGCCGCATTTCTGCTGAACTGATGCTGGTCCAGGGAGCCATGGTTTATCTCGGACTCACCGCTGCAACTCAAGTTACAGAAGCTGTCGCCGCCGGAAAAGATAGCAGAGATCACCTCTTCATCATTGATCAAATTCTCGTCCGGCCTACCAACAAGTGGGAAATATGCAGCACAGGGTTGCGAAAGAAGACCATCACTCCACACTGTGCCCGATTCCATCAGCTCAGAATCTGAATACGACATGATTGCTTGGATCTCAATGCTGGAGCAGCTCACAAACGAAGCATCAAGGTTGGACTTTGTGGCTGTCGGATTGCCCCAACCCGCCCTCTGATCCATCTAGCTAACAGCAGCGACTGGAGCCGCAACCCTGGGACAAAGTAATTAACATCAATCCAAGAGCTTGATGAACGGTAAGTATGTCGAGCAACTACCTTCTTCAGATTCAGCAACAGAAGAAAGCTCAGGAAACCCGACGAGATCTTAGTAATTCTTGGCCTGGGACTTCAGTACCTCAATGGATTAGCAAACTCCTCCGATGGATGAACGGTAATGCAGCTGCGGTCCAGTGCGGTATTCATTCATATGGTTGGTTGAAGAAAACAGTCTTCTCTATATATATCAATCGTCGTCGCTTGGAACCGAAGCTTCAGCTGACCGTATGCAAACAGACAAGGCATTCAATTCCTGTAACCTCCCAATAATGCAATCAGGCTCACCAAATAACTGAATCGACCAAGAAAAGTAACAGAAGGAAGAAAAGAATAGAAAGGAAAAAAGAAAAAGAAGATTACCTTATCAGATCGCATCACCTCCAAAGCTGCTCTGCATTCTACCTGGAAGCAGTTCAGTTGCAGTTCATACGAGATGAGCTTATAAGCAGACAAACATGAGCTAATGCTTTATGGAAGGCAACCAAGTGGTGATTACGATTTACAGTTGAAGCCTCGTGCGTTCTTGCCAACTTTAACTTTATATCTGCCTTGTGAAGTGCAAGGCCCACAAAATCGAACTGTAAATTCAAAATGTGGACGGCGACTTGCTGCTACAGTTGCATCAAGCTTTTGTCAACATCGAATTGAAGTCGCTCGAACGAGAAAATACACACTGTATTGATCTTTGTACTTCTCCGATCGATAACTCATAATTGAGTGTTTGCAGAATCCAAGTGTAGGTATGGACTCTGAGATAGTTCTTGGGATAAGCTGCTGTTTTTGCAGTTGTTTAAAGAACTGCGCAAGATCGCAACTTGGTTTTGGAATTTGTCTTGATGATAAAGTTTTCAAATGCATGCCACCATCCACCAACTCAACTCGCTGCAGTGGTCAATGGTTGCGAACACTGAATGCAGGGATAGGGATAGGGATATGACCCAATAATTAATGTCCTTTTTAATATCCATATATTTTTTTATTGTTTTGATTAGATTTCGAATCGTTTGTCGAATAGTAAAGTTTTGTTTGTGTGAAATGTCGTTGGATCATTGATATTACGACGGGTCACAATTGCTCCTTTTCAAATTAGTCAATGCACTCTTTCAGTTTAGTTGTCACCAATTTAATATTGTTGGTGTTGGACAATTTTATTGTCGGGATAGAAGGAAGATAGCTAAATTGAAATTGAAATTGAAATTGACATCAATTTTAACTTATCTGCTGAATAGTTTGATCGAATAATCTCAAACTGTTAAGTAGATGTTTCTCGAATCCGTCAAGTGAAAGTCACTGTGTTGCTCCTACGTTTCTCGAGTATTGCAAGGTCGGCAGTCCGATGCTTATCGAACTTGAGTGGGAAGCCGAGTGCAGCAAAGTAGACACGTCGCCTGATCACGGAGTTGTCCGAATGCTTCTGCTTGAGAACCGAGTCAGGAAAGAGATCACTAGACTGCTGAATGGATCGTTGAAAATCAAATGAAACATGACACTCTACAACGATGGATCGATCGTGGAGGTCGACTGTTAATGGTTTCAACTTAAGTATTTCTCGAATTTATTCTACTGAAAAAATTTCTATAGAATTAGATTGATCACTTCTAAAATTAATCGGTTCCCTAAGAGTTTTATAGCCGAACTTAATTTCTGATAATAAATTCAATCTTACTAAATTGCGTAGACAGGACAAATATTATAATCGGCATGTCCTAAATGGTCATTCCCTGAGTTATTTGAATTAACTGAGTGGGCCAGCTGACTTCATTAATGGGGACTAGGAATCTAACATTGCATTTCGGATGGAACGCCCCAGCTTCCTTTGAATTTTCTCACAAAGCAAAGCAAAATTGAAGTAGTAGGACAATTAATGATGGCTGCTACCGATCATCCATATCTAATTAGAGAATGATAAAAAATATTTTATGATTGTGGTATATCTAGTAATAATTTTAAAAAATTAATTTTATCTAATATAAAAAATAAAGTATTTTGTCTTTTATTCGGTAGGAGTTCATAATAAAACAAAGTTCCAGACAGACACACAAATTAAGTTGCAGCCGATCTTAAGCAAAGCATTAGATTCAGATGGAGACAGACAGAGCAAACCAGCCAGCGAATAGGAAATAGGAATGCCTTACTGTTCACAGTCACATTGTGAGCGTTTGTTCACAGTATTTTGATGGAAACGTTAATTCTCTATAATAAATATACTAAAGCAAGTTGAAACATGAATGTGGAGTCAGTTGGCAGAGCAGTCAAACTCCACGAACGCAATGCAAATTGTCAATCCAAAACCATCTCAATTCATGATATTCAACTCGATCGATCACCACAAATCTCGATTTCACGCCGCAATGATGGACAAATCAACATATTAAAAGAACTAATTGGTTACATTCACATCAGGAAGATGAAAATGAGGACATGTTTCAACGGCCTCATCTGCCGACTGTCTCAGTTGGCACTTAATTTTAAATTTGTTCTTATACCTGAGTCTCATAAACCATTGTACCAACCATTATTTTAATCGACAAAACTAAATATAAAATTTTGAAAAATGGCTCTCAATTTTGAAATATTAATGACCATTTATTGTAAAGTAAATCTGCCCTGACGAGATGGCTAAGTGAAGATCCTCCATAACTTTCATGTCCATCACAACTATTTTCGAAGGCAAGTTCATTTATAAGAGTGAAAGAAACTTAAACTGAATTCGATAGCCCAGCATTAACTCAACGAATTGATGATGTCTAAGTATTTCTAAATATTAAATCATAAAATAATTTTTAAAAAATTAATATTAAATGTTGGTGCTTACAGATAGATAAATAGGTAATATTCTATATATACGGAATTGCTATGTTGAGCGCCGATTTCCTGAGCGCCTGTGAGTGCTTCCATCCCGGCCGTTCATCCGATCGCGCGCTCAATCTCAGTCGTCCAAAGCACAGTGTTTTTCCTCGGACCTCCGCCGCTTCCCGCCGCCCGTTCATCGCCGTCCAACCACCGTCGGCCGCCGGACCGGGCCCGTTGGAACCGCAACTCGCCGGCGGTCCGGAGGTAGCCGGATTTCGGGCGCGATTTGGCCGGAATCTGGCCGAATTCCGGGCGACAGCGGCGCCAGCCACTGCTGCCGTGTTTCGGCCGGAATTCCAGCCAGATTCCGGTCCAATCCGGCCGAAATTCGATGCCTGGATGTGCGCCGTCGAGTTGCGGTTCCAACGGATCAGGTCCGGTGGCCGGCGGTGGTCAGACGGCGATGAACGGGCGGCGGAAGCGCGCGAACGTTGGAGGAGTCGCGCACGGGGCGCGTAAGAACCCGTCGCTCAGGATAGCAAAACTCTCTCTCTATATATATATATAGAGAGAGAGAGAGAGAGAGAGAAATGTACCCTGCGCTCTGCCTCGTACGCTCCTATGCGCTCCCATCTGACCCAGCCCTGCTTCAGCCCCTACCGCATCGCCGTCCGACCACCGTCGGCCGCCGCCTCACGCCCGATGGACGCGCACCTCGCCGGCGCACAGCCCAGCGCCGGATTTCGATCGAAAAATGGCTGGAATTCGACGAATTCGGTTGGAATCGACCGCCAGTGCCGAGCGACCGATTCCGATCAAATCGCGGTCGGAATTCAGTGTCAGGCGGTGTGCCTGTGAGTCACGCTTCCATCTTGCCCGGGGCGGCGCGACTGACAGTGGCCGGATAGCGAAGTGGCAGCAGTGGCAAGGAGTCAGAGGAGTGTGCACGGGTCGCGCAAGATTTTATATATATATATATATATATAATTCCGTATATGATTCGATTAAGTTTAAGTGATCACTAAATATCTTTTTTACAAAAAAAATGAAATTTGTCACCTCAGCAGCCGCGGTCGTACACGATCAATTTCACGACTATCTGTGAGGAGGTAAATCAAAAAACTATAGTTGATCACGACAGAAGAAGATATTGCTCGGTTTCACCGAGATTCAAATCTTTATCCTATTTTATAAGTCTGCTCCATCGTAACTAACTCAGTTATATCCCGAGGACCGATCACTAAATATCTCGCCGTTGCATGATGAGAGCACTGATGATGAAATATAGTGCCTTATATGCAGTTAACAATTAGTGGTATTATTCCGACAATGTGGTTTTCAGGAATTTATTTCCCGAAAGGCAACAAGGAGAAAGGATGAAAAAAAAAATCGTGAGCGGATCGATGATTTCAGATTCGAGGCTGCGGACCGAATCTAACGTCGAGTTGTTTGTTTCCCACATAATGACGTCGGCAAATCGCGTGGGGACACCCGAGTTCGTTCATTCTCCCATTATTGCAACGGCGACACGTGGGCTTCACAGCCCGCTGAATGACGCGGACGCCTCCCATTGGCTCGCGGAGCAAGCGGCACGTGGAGGCCAGGGACCGCTTGCATATTTCGCCATCTCGTGAGAAACGTGTGCTCTCATCCAACGCTGAGAAAACAGTGAGATACTTTCACGTAAGAACAGATAATTAGATTAGATGAGCGATTAATGTGTTTTTTTTTTCCTTTTCGTTTTTTGAAACAAACAGCTTAATTTGCATAACGGTTATTAATTATTTAATTTTATTTAATTTAATTTTCCATTACAATGAAAACACTATTCCTCCGTTTTCAAAAGTATAAATATAATTTTCTTTCGCCGTTATTTTGCGGGCGTTGAATGATCTATGGATCTGATGTGACGATTGAAAGCCATCTCAGTTGACAATGTTGGAATGTTTCAGAAACGACATTATCCACGAATGGGAAAACAATACAATAGAAATGGCACGACATGTACGTCTCCACTGGATTGTGTAATGATTTTTTTTTCAGCGAATGAAAAATAGAACAAAAATAGTTGGCATCATAGAAAAGGCTCATTGTTTTACATTAAAAAACATATATATCGTATTCTTCAATACTAATAGATACTAAACTGCAAGCCCCACCCCTAAAATTGGTGAGAAGAGGTTGTGTATAATGTATCCTTGATTGATAAATCATTTACTGCATTATGTAATGGGAATTTTTCCCCCAGTAAAAAAGGTAACGAGGGATGTACCTATATTTTACAGTTCTAAATATCATTTATACTGTGATATTTAGGTTCACCTCTTTATGAGAGCATACCTTTGATTTGTACTTGCAGTGTTCCCTGCCTCATGACTTCCATTGCTTCATGTTATTGGTGCTTCATGTTATTGGTTAGGAAGGAGTAGCAGATGATGGGCATGAAGTAATTTGCAGAGGAAGAGGGACCAAACCAGGTACTCAGCTTCATTCACTTAATTAACAGGACCACTCTATAAACAATACAAACAAAAGAATGGTCACAGCCAGAGATGCTTGCTACCTTCCTAAATCTCTTCCATGGGTAAAAATGATAACCGTCATCAGTCAAAATCAGTTTTACTTGTTGTGATACAGAAATTGGTTGCGAGAAATTGCCCGGTAAAACGTATGTGTGACTGAAGAAAAGGACAAGTGACAGATAAATTAGAACTAGTGCCGGCTATTTGGTTCCATATTTATGCCATTAGTTCCACTTTTTTTTTTCTTGCATTGCTTGCATTCCTACCTTGGTAGTGTTTGTACTGTTCCATGGAGATCTATCCGGACGGGTTTTGCTTGTGGACCAGTTTCTCTAGTAGAGCCAACAAAGATGTCGCTGTCACCATTGCTATCGCCGTCGTGTGGCTTTCCTGTCGGCATCACCGTGCTCGACCTGACTGCCAGGCCATTCGTTTCATTCATCCTTTCTTTATCCCTATCAAGCTCCACTCCATCCAGCCAGAATTGATCCATCAACCTCCAGCTCCACTGGCAACCTCACAGCAGCATGTCTTGGTCCCCCACTCACCAAACAAATTTTTTTTCACCACAGAGATTGAAAAGGAAATGTAGGATACTGTCTGCAAGAATGTTCAAGATACATGTGGTTACACATCAAGCAATGGAGAATGGAGACAAAAACAAGATCCTACTGTATGCATAGAGAGTATTAGTTAGAAACTATATACGAGTTCAAATCAGAACATAATATAGAGCCCAAATTTACAGTGTCTAAGTAGCACACCTGTGGGGATGCATTCAGTTTCCAACATTTATAATGAAAGTACATGTACAATAGTAATGGTCTACTTCCATTCAATATACCGTGACCGGTTCAGGCAAGATCATTTGAATCTAGTGACCAGAATTAAAGGCAATAACAGATGGCTATTCCCAAAGCTTATTGTAGTGTTTTAATTACAAAAAAAAACTCAATATTAGGGAAGATAGTATTGTTTTAGTTTGGAACTAAACTCAGTTATTTTAATTGCACTGGTAAATGGCCCATGAAAATACGAAATTTACTCAAAAAAAGTTAGTGAAGAACTAAAATTCAGGATGGCAAGAAGAGGAGCAGAAGGAAAATTCATCTTGCAATAACATGATTCATTTTTAGGTTTATTATTTATGGAATTGGCACTAATCTCATAGACAATATAGGCAATATTAGCACAATCATTGCCAAAGTTGGAGAAGGATAATGATCTGAGTATCTGAAGATTCCTACAAATTACTTCAGATTTCCTACCTAGCAAGCCCAAATATTTAAACCTAAGAACACTCTGTAAAAGACATCACCGCAAGAGTGCATATTAATGAATAGTGATAATCAATAAAATCACAATTAGCAGAAACAAGAGACAAAAGGATGCAATGGCATGAAAATTAGAACTAAACATATTATGCCTTCAGAACTTATACCATCTGTAAATCAAAACGATCTTGTATCGTAGGAATAAATAGCACCATCCAACAAACCAATGACCATTTGCCAATAACACGGGCAAACTAAAATGATATGTTTGCCAATCCAATCTTGTACAAAATTCCATCACAAAATATTCTAAGGTATTTGATATAAACCTGCATGTAGGAACCACAACACATTTAATCTGTGTTACTAGACTTCTGATGATTTATACAAAATTGCTAATCCAATATAAAAAAATTACATAAGCTAATTCTTGTTAACATTATCAGTGTATCCATCCCATGCCCACTTATCAAGCAAAATGCAATGATAAGCATGGATATAAATTTAACTACTAGTAGTGTGGATATAAATATAATCTAACGAGTTGTAAGCATGGAGATCAGGAAAACACTTATCATCCTCAAGATTTTAGACATAACTAGCGTCATTGAGGATTCTGTGAACAAGAATATTTTCTGTATTGACAGATGCCATGTTCACTGAACCAGAGTTTTAGAATAGAAAGTACTTTTCAGCGAGAGAAAAGTAGCATTAATTGTCCTAAATTTATCAT